>NC_080542.1:71240393-71550185 GCF_028640845.1 Ahaetulla prasina
TAGTAAATGAGGAAAATAATGTTGGAATAGGAACTAAGGAAAGTAAGAAGTGGAAGGTTAATTTAGTTAAAAGGTTTCAATGTAAAAATGGAATAAGTTGAAACACATTGTTAATAGTTTAAAAATGTGATGGGGATTTCGAGAAATATATTTAATAAGTGGAGAAAAAATTGGGGTTGCGTGGATACCATTGTGGAAAATATTGAATTGAAAATGAATACAACAATGGAGAGAGAATGGAAGGAGGAGTAGAGGGATAGAAGGAGGGGAGAAGAGAGGAAGGAGAGAGAGGAATAGAAGAAAAGGAAAAGGAGAGGAAGAAAGGGAGGGGAAACGAGTAGGAGAGAAGGTTAGAAAGGGAGGAAAGAAGGAAGAGAGGGAAAAAGAAGGGGAAGTAGAGAAAAAATAGGAGAGGAGGAAAGAAGAAAATAGAGGATAGAAGAAGGGAGGGAAGAGAAAGAGAAGGATTGTTGTAAAACAAGAGAGATGAAATGGTACAAAGGCAACCTCGAGCATGCTTAAATTTATTAGGATAAAGAGTAAATTAATATGAAAGTTAAAAGAGAATATATATGATTGACAATGGATAACTAATTGAAATAATGTTAAGAAATTAGGATTTGAGGGCAGATGGTGATGCTCTTTATATAATAAGTATAGAAGTATTAAGATAAAAAGTAGGCAAAAATAACATTTTGGCAGAAACTAACTATGTAAAGTGTATTTGGAAATGACAGATTGTATAAGATATGATACGGTCAATACTCTTCATAAAATATGTGGGTGTATGTGAAAGAAAAATCAATAAAACTTGATTTAAAAAAATAATTATTATGCTTTATTCATCCAGTATGCATGCAATTGTAATAAATGTGACCTCTGAAACCAATCATCTATACATGTATCAATTTCTGTTATTGCCATGGGGATTATAAATTGTTTTCAGGCTTATTTTGATTTGTTACATTGACCATCCCAATTAAAAATGTTGATAAACAGCAACAAAAACACGCAAAACAACAACATACTTGACCTAATTAAAAAAAATAGCAATAATCAAAAGTACTACATTCAGATGTACATCAAGAATAGTACATAATGTGAGCCAAAGACTTGCGTAACTATTAAAAAGCCTTCCTTTAATCCATAGACCTTATGTGTCATTTGAGGGATGGACTCTTAATATAATATAATATAACAACAAAGTTGGAAGGGACCTTGGAGGCCTTCTAGTCCAACCCCCTGCCCAGGCAGGAAACTCTACACCATCTCAGTCAGATGGTTATCCAACATTTTCTTAAAAATTTCCAGTGTTGGAGCATTCACAACTTCTGCAGGCAAGTCGTTCCACTTATTAATTGTTCTAACTGTCAGGAAATTTCTCCTTAGTTCTAAGTTGCTTCTTTCCTTGATCAGTTTCCACCCATTGCTTCTTGTTCTACCCTCAGGTGCTTTGGAGAACAGCCCAACTCCCTCTTCTTTGTGGCAACCCCTGAGATATTGGAACACTGCTATCATGTCTCCCCTAGTCCTTCTTTTTATTAAACTAGACATACCCAGTTCCTGCAACCGTTCTTCATATGTTTTAGCCTCCAGTCCCCTAATCATCTTTGTTGCTCTTCTCTGCACTCTTTCTAGAGTCTCAACATCTTTTTTACATCGTGGCGACCAAAACTGGATGCAATATTCCAAGTGTGGCCTTACCAAGGCATTATAAAGTGGCACTAACACTTCACGTGATCTTGATTCTATCCCTCTGTTTATGCAGCCCAGAACTGTGTTGGCTTTTTTAGCAGCTGCTGCACACTGCTGGCTCATATCTAAATGGTTATCCACTAGGACTCCAAGATCCCTCTCACAGGTACTACTATTGAGCAAGGTACCACATATACGGTACCTGTGCATTTTGTTTTTTTTTTTGCCTAAATGTAGAACCTTACTTTTTTCACTGTTGAATTTCATTTTGTTAGATAGCGCCCAATGTTCAAGTCTGTCAAGATCTTTCTGTAACTTGAGCCTATCTTCTGGAGTGTTGGCTATTCCTGCCAGCATGGTGTCATCTACAAATTTGATGAGTTCCCCATCTATCCCCTCGTCCAAGTCATTGATGAAGATGATGAAGAGTACTGGGCCTAAAACAGAGCCTTGGGGTACTCCATTGCATACTTCCCTCCATGTGGATGTAGTTCCATTGAGGACTGCACATTGAGTGCGGTTGGTCAGCCAGTTACGAATCCATCTGGTGGTGGTGCTATCTAACCCACATTTTTCTACTTTATCTAGTAGTGGGTTATGGTCTAGTTTATCAAATGCTTTACTGAAGTCCAAGTAAATTATATCGACAGCATTCCTCTGGTCTACTAATTTTGTCAAAGAATGCAATAAGATTAGTCTGGCATGATCTGTTTTTTTTTTTAATTTGCATTTATATCCTGCCCTTCTCCGAAGACTCAGGGCGGCTTACACTATGTCAAGCAATAGTCTTCATCCATTTGTATATTATATACAAAGTCAACTTATTGCCCCCAACAATCTGGGTCCTCATTTGACAAACCCATGTTGGCTTTTGGTTATTACTTTGTTTGCTTCTAGGTGTTTGGTGATTCGTTGCTTGATTATCTTAACAGATTCACTCTCAATATTCAGATTTAACAGTTCACAAGAACAGGGCCCGAGTGTGGCCCTGGCTATGGTATACAAAGATTTTATAGATGATAACCAGTACAATGAAGTAGTGCAAGACACCACCTGGTAGCCATTGCAGGAAACTCAGATTAAAATAACAACAAAATTCTGTACAAGTTTCAGCTTCCAGGCTGTCTTCAAAGGTAGGATGTTGCTGCTGTCAAGCAGCTTCCCAACCTCACCCCACATTTCCATGAGGAACTGGAAATATATGAAACTAATGGAAGAGAAAGGCAGACTCCACCTAATTTATCATATTTCTAATTCCTTTTTTATTTTTGCTACATCTTTGAATGTTTACACTACATAGTTAAATCTCATTTTTCATTGACCATATTTAGAATTTGAAAGGAAAAGAGAGATATTTTAGCTACATCAATTTCTACTATGTTACTTTACTTTTGCTACTTATTTGTCAAACACAATCCTGTGTTTTCAGTAGCATGGATTTAGTGAAAACATATAGAATAGAATTTTTAGTGACCAAATGTGATTGGACACACAAGGAATTTGTCTTGGTGCATATGCTCTCAGTGTACATAAAAGAAAAGATACCTTCATCAAGATACAACACTTACAACACTTAATGATAGTCATAGGGTACAATTTTAACACTTAATGATACAACACTTAATGATAGTCATAGGGTACAAATAAGCAATCAGGAAACAATATCAATATAAATCATAAGGATACCAGCAACAAAGTTACAGTCATACAGTCATAAATGGAAGGAGATGGGTGATGGGAACGATGAAAAGATTAATAGTGCAGATTTAGTAAATAGTTTGACAGTGTTGAGGGAATTATTTGTTTAGCAGAGTGATGGCGTTCGGGGAAAAACTGTTCTTGCGTCTAGTTGTTCTGGTGTGCAGTGCTCTATAGCATCGTTTTAAGGGTAGGAGTTGAAACAGTTTATGTCCAGGGTGTGAGGGATCTGTAAATATTTTCACGGCCCTCTTCTTGATTCGTGCAGTATACAGGTCCTCAATGGAAGGCAGGTTGGTAGCAATTGTTTTTTCTGCAGTTCTAATTATTCTCTGAAATCTGTTTCTGTCTTGTTGGGTTGCAGAACCAAACCAGACAGTTATAGAGGTGCAGATGATAGACTCAATAATTCCTCTGTAGAACTGGATCAGCAGCTCCTTGGGCAGTTTGAACTTTATGAGTTGGTACAGAAAGAACATATTTCTGTTACTCAAGTAGAGATTCAGATTTCATAGAATGAAATCGCAATGTGACATAGAAGCGCTAGGAAAATATTCTAGAAAAGTAGACACAATATCAGTTACATGGCTGTGTTGGAAGAAATGTCCATCTGGGTTCAGTTCCAAGTGGGAAAAAAGACATGGAAACTGCTTAGAAAGATGGTTTAATGATGGGCAGGACCACATAGTTTGAGGTCCTGGACAAAAAAAAGGACACAGGTGAGAGAGGGAGAGAGATTTATACCCCCTCTTGGGCCCCGCCTTAGAGCTTCCTGTTCTTGTGTAAGAAATGTACTCTGATAGGTTATCACTCCCATGGGGCCATGCAGGGGTAACTTTGTAGGTTGTCTCTAGTCCCAGGCCTGGTTGAATCTTACTGGGTAATGAATGGGCTTTGGGCAATTCCTATTATGGCTTAATGGCTTTGTCCTGGTTTGGATCTTGAATGAGGACTAATCCTATCATGTCATGAAGGCCATGTCTTTTGTTTTGTAAAGCTGGCCCAGCCTTTGTCTTGTAGATAGATTGGCACCAAAATATCTGCTGGGAGGGCAGGGAGCTGAGGCTCTGAGTTTGTCTTTAGAAACATATGTCTCCTTTAAGGGAAATATAATAATCTGTCTTTTTAATATTTCCTAGAATATTTCATTTTTCTAGGAGAGGGATGGGTGTGAACTTCCTACAATCCCTCCTTTTTGCCAAAATATTTGAGTAAAATACTCATGTTATTGGCAAAAGATTAAAAATTGATCAGATCAGGGAGACTTGATGGGTGCTTTTAATTTTTAGATTTCAATTTTTAATTTTTAGAGGCAGCAGAAAAAGATTCCCTCAGTGGCTCCCAAAAGGAGAGCTTTCAACCATGAAGGTCTGGCAGCCAGGGCAAAAGAAATTTACAGTATCCAATTTTCTGTGCCAATTAATTTCAGATGTCAGATATTACTTTCTGTGAGCTTCCAGTCAGATTTCAACCAAGCACATCCCAAAATTTTTCACAGTCATGGTTTCCCTTTAAATAACTAGAAGCTACCCATTTCCAAGAGTTGGATATTGAACCTGCCTTAACTTTAGTGCATCCAGGAATTGTGAGTCCAAATTGAGGTTATTCACTGTGTAATCAAAGCTATATAGTATTATTACAATTACACACTATGAGCCCTGGGACTCCTGCTCATGATATCACCAGTGCAACATATCCTGCTTTTCCTGGGCAGTTGGGCAGCATCATTTGTGAGTACCAGTTCAGGCCTTCGGGTTTGGAGATCTCTTTTCTGTTATCTCTTCAACTGAGGGAATTGCCTGAGGGGGATGCTCCTCCCCCATGAAATTAGCAGGGAGATATGACTGCTTGGGTCTTAGTGCCACAGAGCAAAAAGGAGAAGCTTTGTGTGGAGGTGGGTGAATGGGTGTCTCTCTTTTTTTAAACAATTTTTTAATAGAAACATTCCATCTTCCATTCAACAGTGTGTCATCTGGGTACAAATATATAACGGCATTCATTACATTGATAGTAATTCTCTGATCTTACAGTAGTAATATTGAGCATAATAATAATAATAATAATAATAATAATAATAATAATAATAATAATAATAATAATAATAATAATAATAATAATAATAATAATAATAATAATATTTTAATTTTTGTACCGCCCTTCTCCTGAAGGACTCAGGGCGTGAACAGCCAAGTAAAAAATACAATATATTACAATAAAAACTATTTAAAAAACTTATTCCATATGGCCTAAATTTAAATATAAAATACATAATATAAAAATAAACCCCATTTAAAATGAATTAAAAAAGCCCCTATTAAGCCAGTCCTGCTCGGAAGAATAGATATGTTTTCAGCTCACGGCGAAAAGTCCGGAGGTCAGGAAGTTGTCGAAGTCCTGGGGGAAGCTTGTTCCAGAGGGTAGGTGCCCCCACAGAGAAGGCTCTCCCCCTGGAGGTCGCCAGCCGACACTGGCTGACGGCACCCTGAGGAGATCCTCTCTATGGGAGCGTACCGGTCGGTGGGAGGCATGTGGTAGCAGAAGGCGGTCCCGAAGATATGCCGGTCCTATGCCATGGAGCGCTTTAAAGGTGATAACCAACACCTTGAAGTGCACCCGGAAGACCACAGGTAGCCAGTGCAGTCTGCGCAGGATTGGTGTTATATGGGAGCCACGAGTGGCTCCCTCTATCACCCGCGCAGCTGCATTCTGAACCAACTGAAGCCTCCGGGTGCTCCCCAAGGGGAGCCCCATGTAGAGAGCATTGCAGTAGTCCAGGCGAGAAGTGACAAGGGTGTGAGTGACCGTGCATAAGGCATCCCGGTCTAGAAAGGGGCACAACTGATGGACCAGGCGAACCTGGTAAAAAGCTCTCCTGGAGACGGTCGCCAAATGATCTTCAAAAGACAACCGTCCATCCAGGAGAACACCCAGATTGCGCACCCTCTCCATTAGGGCCAGTGATTCGCCCCCAACAGTCAGCCGCAGTTGCAGCTGGCTGTACCGGGATGCCGGCATCCACAGCCACTCAGTCTTGGAGGGGTTGAGCTTGAGCCTGTTTCTCCCCATCCAGACCCGCACGGCCTCCAAACACCGAGACAACACTTCGACAGCTTCATTGGGGTGGTCAGGGGTGGAAATGTACAGCTGGGTGTCATCCGCGTACAGTTGATAACTCACCCCAAAACCACTGATGGCCTCACCCAGCGGCTTCATATAGATGTTGAACAGGAGAGGCAAGAGAACCGACCCCTGTGGCACCCCACAAAATATGTTCATTTTTCCTTCTTTACATATCTTCTGATAAGAATATAATAATTATATTAAACACAATAATCCTAATAGTCAGAATAAATCATTGTTTACATCTCTATCTTAACAAATTTTCTACATTTCACCAATCATCTTTTGTTTCTATCTTCCATTTTTATTCTCTAACCATCGATAAATAATTCCCATGCCATATAATATTAAGTTTGTTCTTTCTCTTTAATTGAAAGCATTAGTTTATTCTCGTGATGGAGAATCTATGGCACACATGCCACAGGTGCTATGCAGAGCCATATTGGTGAGCACATGAGTGTTGCCCTAGGGCCAGCTGATTTTCGGGCCCACTGGATGTCGGGAAACAGGTTGTTTCCAGCCTCTGAAGGGGGTGGAGGTGGGGAAGGCCCATTTTTTTGCTCTCCCCAGGCTCCAGAGGCTTTCTAGGAGATTGGGGAGGGCAAAAGTGGCTTTCCCCATCCCCCAGAGGCCCTCTGGAGGCCGGAAATGGTCCCATCAGAAGTCAGCAAATGAGCCGTTTCTGGCCTTTTGGAAGGTGGGGAAGGCTGTTTTCACCCTCCATAGGCTCCAAAAAAGCCACTGGAGCCTGGGGAGGGTGAAAAATGGGCCTACTGGGCCCACTGTGCAATCACGTGTCAAAAGCAGGGGAAGCACGGGGGGGGGGTGTCACACACACATGCATGGGGGGCCAGGGAGCAATGCATTGGTGTGGGCACACGTGTATGCAACCCCCCGCTTTTGGCACACAATGACAAAAAGGTTAGCCATCACTGGTCTATTCATTTCTCCACATTCTAATATTTTCCTAATCATATTCTTGTCAGTCCGGATCTCTTCACTTTTTCAGTTTTGTACAAATACAATTCCAGCTGCAGTTAATACATGAATAATTAAATATACATTCCCTTTACTAAGTTTCAAGTAAAATCCCCAACAAAAATATTTCTGGTTTTAAATCAGTGTGCTGCTTTGTCATCTTTTCCAGACATGTAGATATTTTTTTCTTTTAATTCAAAACGTTTTACAAAAAAAAATTCCCCCCCTTTCCCCCCAACCCCCCTCCCTTCACTAATCCCTCCCCCCTGACTTCCCGGATGAAGCACAAGGTATAGTTAAAAATAAAACAAACATATGCTAAGAAAATTTCCCCCCAAAACTATTATACCAGTTTTCCCTCTCTAGCTCTGACTTCCTCCTAGCATAACCAAAATCCTTCAGAAAAAAAAAAAAACAATTAACAGTAACAAAATATATAAATCAATAGAACAAATTAATCCTAAAGTATTTAAAACCAACTAAAGCATAAAAATCCAATCCAATTCAAAGAATATCTGCCTTATAGCTTCTATAACCATATAATTCCCCCCCCCAGGTCTTTCTTACATAAACTCTTTCAAAAATATTCTATTCAAAATACAATACAACACATTATAAAATTTCAATACCGAGAATTACAGTAGCTATTCAAATTTAGTCCTTCCTCGTCAAAATCCAGTATAAATCCAAATACCTAGTCTTTTATGATAGATATAAAACATATAATCAACCATTTCTTCCAGATCTTCCTCACATATTGTCTTTCAGGGACAGTAATATTTTTGTCTGTTAATAATTCAAAATAACCTCGTTTCAAGGATAATACTTTTGTCTCTTGCCATTTTTTTTGATGCATTAATCTCTGTCTTTCCTTCATTACTCCTTTTGAAAAGTCAGTCACAATATTGCCTAATAATTCCTTATGTCCAAAATCCACAAATTACTACCATATATTCCATCAGTCCAAAGAGAGAATTCTTGAAAAGCATTAAGCCTGTAAATATTTTCGGTTCGGGAGACAGCCTCCTGTAACACAAATTCTGACATTTCATCCAAACTATTTAAAGGAAACTTCTTTACATCAACTTGTTTATTCACGATCATATCTTCATATTTATCCACTTTTGTTTGTATCTCCTCCATTGCATTTAAGTCCTGATCACACTGGTTAATTTCCTCCAAGCCTTGATTCAAAAAGTCCCCATTTTTTATCAGTTCGTATTTTTGAATAATTAAATACATTCTTTCTGTGTAATCCTGTATAAAGTCACGAATCCATTCTTCTGAAAGAACCTTCATGGCAAAGTTCTTACTGAAAATCCCCTTATGAAATACTTAAACAACGTAATATAATCCAACAATCCACAATCTAACACAATAAGATGAAGTCTCCATTCAGTTTCGATTTTGCAGCAAGGCTATCGGTCTATTTGCAGTTAGTCAAACGCCATTTTAAAAGAAGGGAAAAAAATTTTTTTTCCTCTCTTTAAAAAAAGGAGGAAGTCAGGAAATCAACAATACTTGCAAACCAGTAATTGTTCACTTATGCTTCTTCCGTCTGCTTATATAAATCCACAAAAAGAAATCAATTGTTAGCAGAACTTGGACACCTTCCTCTTTTCCTGCTTTTGCAGGAGACGCGCTGGATACTGGAGATAGGAGGAATTCAATGGGATTCAACCTTTCGGGACTTTGCATAACAAAAACAAAGCCCCTAGGGGAATCTACCACTCTCCCCCCTGCTCTTTCCCCTGCTCTCTCAACCAGAGAGGGAAAATTAAGTCGGGAACAGCTGTTAGTAGCTGTTTACACCGGCTTTTACCATATTCAGTGCGGAGTGCCATAAATTAGCACCCAGCGAGAAAGGTGGCGCCAAGCGGAAGTCCCAGACATGTAGATATTTTTGTCCATTTTTTTTTTTTTTGCTTCTATGCACGTCTACCACATACGATGATAAGACCCAGATATCTGGTGGCATTTCCAACATTTAGCTGACTTATCTTTAAACATCCTTGCCAATCTTGCTGGTGCAAAGTGCCATCTGTAAAACATCTTATACAACTTTTCTTTATATGCAGTTGACATTGTTAATTTATAGTTCCTGTCCCACAGTTTCTGTCATTCATCTAATTCTATTGTGTAACCATTTTTTTTGCCCATGTTATCACTGTCTCCTTCATGTAATGTCAGCCTCCGCTTTAATTTAGTGTATTTCTCCTACTAGATTATCTGACTATTTTATTACCTTGTTAAAAGTTTGCTCTACTGATTGTCTTACATGCTTTATGGAGAAGGGGGGGGGGAGGTTTTCACTGTTCCCAGCGTCGGCTGACATTGTATGTGGGGGAGAGGGGAAATGCCATTTTCAAAACCAGAGGTTTGAATTGTGTTGGCGCGTGAATGTAACGGCAGCTGCTGATTCCACATTCCATTCGGAAGATTGACAGAGGGAGAATATCGGAAGTGAAACTACACGTGGCTGAGGAGAAACAAGACATTGGACTATTAATAATAATAATAATAATAATATTTTAATTTGTATACCGCCCTTCTCCCGAAGGACTCAGGGCGGTGAACAGGCAGATAAAATATACATACATACAATAATTAAAAACATCCCTTAAAAAACTAATTTAAATGCCCAAAATATTAAAAAACGTACTTCCCCATAAAATCACAGAATTTAAAAAACCCATCCAATAAAAATAAGAATCAGGCTAGTCCAGCCATACGGAATAAATAAGTTTTAAGTTCGCGGCGAAAGGTCCTAAGGTCAGGTAATTGTCGAAGTCCGAGGGGAAGTTCGTTCCACAGGGTCGGAGCCCCCACAGAGAAGGCCCTCCCCCTGGGGGCCGCCAGTCAACACTGTTTGGCTGACGGCACCCTGAGGAGTCCCTCTCTGTGGGAACGTACCGGACGATGGGAGATAGAAGCCGGCAGTAGACGGTCCCGTAGATAGCCCGGTCCTAAGCCATGGAGCGCTTTAAAGGTGGTAACCAATACCTTGAAGCGCACCCGGAAAACAACAGGTAGCCAGTGCAGTCTGCGCAGGATAGGTGTTATATGGGAGCTCCGAGACACTCCCTCAATAACCCGCGCAGCCGCGTTCTGAACTAGCTGAAGTCTCCGGGTGCTCTTCAAGGGGAGCCCCATGTAGAGAGCATTGCAGTAGTCCAGGCGAGAGGTAACGAGAGCATGAGTGACTGTGCATAAGGCATCCCGGTCCAGGAAGGGACGCAACTGGCGGATCAGGCGAACCTGGTAAAATGCTCTCCTGGAGACGGTTGCCAAATGGTCTTCAAAGGACAACCGACCATCCAGGAGCACGCCCAAGTTGCGTACCTTCTCCATCGGGGCCAATGATTCACCCCCGACAGACAGCCGCATCTGCAGCTGACTGTACCGAGGTGCCGGCATCCACAGCCACTCCGTCTTGGAGGGATTAAGTTTGAGCCTGTTCCTCCCCATCCAGACCCGTACGGCCTCCAGACACCGGGACAGCACTTCGACAGCTTCACTGGGGTGGCCCGGGGTGGAAAAGTACAGCTGGGTATCATCAGCGTACAGTTGATATCTCACCCCAAAGCCACTGATGATCTCACCCAGCGGCTTCATATAGATGTTGAACAGGAGGGGTGAGAGAATCGACCCCTGCGGCACCCCACACATGAGGCACCTTGAGTCAATCTCTGCCCCTGTCAACACCGTCTGCGTCCGATCAGGGAGGTAGGAGGAGAACCACCGATAACGGGTGCCTCCCACTCCCAACCCCTCCAACCGGCGCAGCAGGATACCATGGTCGATGGTATCAAAAGCCGCTGAGAGATCTAATAGGACCAGGGCAGAGGAATAACCCCTATCCCTGGCCCTCCAGAGATCATCCACCAGTGCGACCAAAGCTGTCTCCGTACTGTATCCGGGCCGGAAGCCGGACTGGAGCAGGTCTAGATAGACAGCTTCATCCAGGTACTGGGGTAGCTGACATGCCACCACACTCTCAACAACCTTCGCCGTGAAGCGAAGATTGGAGACTGGCGGTAGTTCCTAAAACAGCTGGGTCCAGGAAGGCTTCTTGAGGAGGGTCTCACCACTGCCTCTTTCAAGGCCGCGGAAAGACCCCTCCCGCAAAGAAGCATTTGTAATCCCTGAGCCAGCCTCGTCACCTCCTGAGTAGCCAGTACTAACCAGGAGGGCACGGATCCAGTAAACATGTGGTGGCGTTCAGCCTACCCAGCAACCTGTCCATGTCCTCGGAGTCACAGGATCAAAGTCATCCCAAACCACCTCAACAAGACGGGCCTCAGAACCCTCGCCTGGATCTACCCAATTTTGATCCAATCCGTCCCGAAGCTGAACGATTTTGTCGTATAGATAACCGTTAAACTCCTCGGCACGCCCTTGTAGGGGGTCCTCCCGCCCCTCCTGTTGAAGGAGAGAGCGGGTCACCCGAAACAGGGCGGCCGGGCGGTTATCTGCCGGCGCAATGAGGGAGGAAACGTAGGAACGCTTCGCAACCCTCATTGCCACTAGGTAGGTCCTACTATAGGACCTAACTAGTGTCCAGTCAGCCTCAGAGCGGCTGGATCTCCAGGCACTCTCTAGGCGTCTTCTCCGGCGCTTCATCTCCCCCAGCTCCTCGGAGAACCAAGGAGCTGGTTGAGACCGACGCCGGGTCAGAGGCCGCAAAGGCACGACACGGTCCAAAGCTCCAGCCGCGGCCCGTTCCCAGGCCGCAACTAGCTCTTCAGTCGAGTCGTGGGCCAGGTGCTCGGGGAACGGCCCAAGCTCCGTCAGGAACCTCTCCGGGTCCATCAGGCGCCTGGGACGGAACCAGCGCATTGGTTCCGTCTCCCTGCGGTGGTGGGTAGCGGTCAGAAAGTCTAGACGAAGGAGAAAATGATCTGACCATGACAAAGGTTCAACAACTAAATCATTTAAAACCAGATCATTAGACCACTGGCCAGAGATAAAAATCAGATCTAGGGTACCTCCCCCGACGTGGGTAGGGCCGTCAATTAACTGAATCAGGTCCATGGCCGTCATGGAAGCCATGAACTCCTGAGCTGCCGAAGATGCTACGCCGGCTGATGGCAATTGAAATCCCCATGACCAACAGTCTGGGGTTTCAACTGCCAGCCCGCCAGCAACTCCAACAGCTCAGGCAGGGCTGTAGTCACGCAGCAAGGAGCCAGGTACGTGATCAACAAGCCCACCTGAGTTCTACGACCCCACTTCACGAAGAGGGATTCACACCCAGCTATCTGAGGCACAGTGGTTTCCCTCGGCTCGAGACTCTCCTTAATAATAACCGCCACCCCTCCACCCCTACCCTGGGCCCTCGGCTGATGGAATGCTCGGAAGCCTGGTGGGCACATCTCCACTAGGGGGACCCCCCCCTCGGTGCCCAACCAGGTCTCCGTAATGCCCATAACGTCCGCGGTCCCTTCCTGAATAAGATCTGCAATCAGGCGGGCTTTATTAACCGCGGACCTGGCATTACATAACATCAGCCGGAGGCCCAGGTCCCGATTACTCTGGCCACTTGGGTCACGGGAAATTTCTGGGGGGCCGGAGCACGCAATCGTCAGAACAGCGAGGGGCAGCCCCCGAGACCTGATGTGGCCCCCCCCTTCCGTCATATCTGCCTCTCCCACTTACCGTAGTAATAACTCGACCCTGACAAACTGGAACGACACCCCTCGCCATAACCCCAGGACCTATTAAGTTACCGCCGCGAACACATGGTGGACCTAGCCCCCTCCCTGACGGGGTTTTCCCCCCCCCCATGCACCCCCGCATTAAAATTCCCATTAAAATTCCCATTAAAACTCCCCTTAAAAAAACGATTAAAAACGATTATTATTGTATGACCTCTAGTAGGGGGAGGATTCAGGAGAGGATATGACTCTGGGGATTTGATTTACTTCCAGTTCCAGCTTTGCTTTCACCGCATCCAGACTTGTATGATAAAGATTACCAAATTCTTCAACATGATGAAATTGGGTTTTTATTTTCTCAAACACTGATCTGGGGCAGGCTGTCATTAAGCTGGAACTCACCCAAAATCAGTCATCCCGGATCACAACCGAGGGGATTGAAAATTTTTTTTCCCCATAACGATGTCGGAGCACCAATACGAACCTGATGAGGAACAGCTGGCAGACATCTCATCCCAGGACCATCGCAGACAAGCTGATAAAAAATATTTTCTGGGAAAAAAGCCAATCTCAGAAGATGAGCTGGAGGAGTCAGAAGCAGCTTTGGCAGCCACGTCGGGCCCTCCCAAATATTCAGGAATTTCTGCAGAGTAGCTGGAGAAATTACAACTAGAGGAAAAACAAGAGAAGGCCAAACTGGATTTTAAAAGTTTTCCAGACCCAGGGGAACCACAATCCGGAGTTACTAGACGTAAACAACAAAGAAAACTCTCTGCTTGGCAACAAGAGCAGCAAATCAAAGATCAGTTACAGATTGCAGAAGCTGTGAGACTGTATCGTGAGGCAAAAGAGCGACAGAGATATCGTGAAAGGTATGAAAACCCCACCCAAACGCCCTGGGGGGAGAGGGAAGAGGTGGAAACAGAAATTTCAATGGCCACCGGTGATGCAGCATACACCAGAGAGATTCAGGAGGACCGAGAGCCTGAGCTGCGTTCTCCAGGAGCTGCAGATATGGCCACGGGTCAGGGGGTCCCCACTCCACAAATGTTGCCTCGCAGAAGAAAAAAAACCTAAAATTCCACCAATTCCCAGAAAGTTTGATGGGGACCCCAAAGAATTAGGCTTATTCCAGGCTATGGTGGATAGCCACATGCAATAATGGGGGGAAGATTATCTGTCAGAAGCCTCTAGAGTAAGAAGCGTGACTCAAGTCTTGAGCGGTAGGGCGGCTTCCTGGTACGTGACTTTATACCAAGAGGATTCCCCTTTCCTAAGGAACTACCATCATTTTATGGCCGCCCTGAGAATGAGATTTGAGGACCCCTTGGCAGAACAAAAGGCCAAGATTCGCATGAGGTCCATCAGACAAGGGAGGAGACCAGTGACCGACTACAACCAAGAGTTCAGCGATCTGGTACCTCTCATGAGAGGATGGTCGGAAGTGGCTCTTTTGGACTTATATAAAGACGGCCTAAACGGAGAATTATATAAATTATGTAGAGCCCGAGCATCCCCGACTACCCTGCATGGCTGGTACACCCTGGCAGCAGAAATGGAGATAGACCTAGCCAAGGACCGCCTGCGAAGCAATCGTAGTTGGAGGCAAACTCAACCTCAATTCCAGAGGGAACCAACCAAGGATTCTGTTGCAGTGGAGAGTGGGAAGAAGAAACAGGCTGTTTCAGATGTGGAAAAGAAGGCCACCGAGCCGCTGATTGTCGGGCAAAGCTGCCGCCGAAGGCGACCCCTAGTGGCAAAAAACCAACGGCGCAGGTGGAACCAAAATCGCGAGAAGTCGCAAAGAGGGGAACAGATGACGCAAAGTACGCTCCTCCCATCGAGAAGGAAGTTGGGACTCCGACCGGGTCAGATGACACCGAGCCATCTTCGGAATCGGATGAGGACCTCTTGGCGAGTTGGAAAGGGGGGCCCCTTACCGTTCCTGTACAACTGCATATCCCATCCTCAGGAATGCAAGGGGAAATGCTAGCCCTCCTAGACTCTGGGTGTACCCGATGTATCTTAAGCCCCGAGGTGGTGGAGAGAATGGAACTGAGACTAAAAACATTAAGCAGGCCCATAGCCTTCTGCCAACTAGATGGATCGATAGTGGGGAGAGGCCCAGCCCACTTTGTGACAGAGCCCATAGAGATGACCATAAAGAAATCATAAACTTCATAGTTGCTCCAGGGATGGACCAACCTCTCGTGCTGGGTCTCTCGTGGCTCCGAAAATGGAACCCTAAAATAAACTGGAGAACAGGGGTGGTGCGACTCCGCACAAAGGCACTAAAGAAGAAGAACATAATTTTAAAAACCCCTGATCCTGATTGCCCTGAGAAACTAGGGGCGATGGTTGAGCACCTAGAGGGGGAGGAAAAAATTCCTAAAGAGTACTGGGACCTACGAGAGGTTTTTAGTGAAAAGGCCTCTGACGTACTGCCTCCCCATAGGCCCACAGACTGTGCAATAGATATTCTACCAGGAGTGAAACTCCCGAAACCGAAATCTTACCCCATGACCCAAAAAGAATTAGGGGAATTACGGAACTTCATAGAAAAAAATTTAGAACGAGGATTCATTCAACCGGCTAGGCCTCGGGTTGCAGCCCCAGTCATGTTCCGGGAAAAGAAAGATGGCACCTTTCGCTTGATAGTTGACTATAGAAATCTGAACTGTGTGTGCGTGGAAAATGTATACCCCATGCCTCTTATGAAAGACATGCTCGCCCACTTGGCCAATGGAAAGTTCTTTACTAAACTGGACTTACGAGAAGCGTATTACAGAGTACGCATAAAGGAAGGGGATGAATGGAAAGCAGTTCAATTGTCCCCTTGGTTGCTTTCAATTCCGAGTCTTACCATTTGGGTTGCAAGGGGCCCCAGCAGTTTTCATGCAACTAATAAATGAGGTTCTCCATGAACACTTGTTTAAAGGGGTTCTTGTTTATCTTGATGACATACTTATCTACACTGAAACCATGGAGGAGCATGTGAAGCTAGTAAGAGCAGTACTTAAAAAATTGCTGGCCGCTGAACTTTATGCAAAATTGTCAAAATGTGAATTCCACCAATCAAAAATCGACTATCTGGGATACCGTATTTCCTCTGATGGCTTGGAGATGGACCCTGCCAAAGTCCGAGCAGTACTAGAGTGGGCACCTCCTCGCACCCGCAAACAATTACAGAGCTTTCTGGGATTTGCTAATTTTTATCGCCAATTCATTCCCTCTTTTGCTGACATTGCCCTGCCAATCACCAATCTCCTCAAAACAAGAGGAAATACTAAACCCAAACCATCCTTACCACTGGAGTGGTCAATGGAGTGTCAGGCCGCTTTTGAGAAGTTGAAGCGATTGTTCGCCGCCGAGCCTGTCCTCAAGCACCCTGACATGGAATCCCCATTCGTGGTTCAAGCTGATGCTAGTGACGTAGCAGTCGGAGCAGTTTTACTCCAAACCAATGCTAAAGGTGAGCTACAACCATGTGCTTACACATCTCGTAAACTCACTGAAACAGAACAGAGATGGGCCATCTGGGAAAAGGAGGCTTTTGCAGTGCACTGGGCTCTTCAAACATGGAGACAATTCTTAGAGGGGGCCAAACACCCTTTTGAAGTATGGACTGATCATAAAAACTTAGAAGCCCTGAAAACTCCCAGAAAGCTATCACCAAAACAAGCTCGATGGACCCAATACTTTAACCGCTTTAATTTTGCCTTGCGCTACATTCCTGGGGGAAAGAACTTCCTCGCGGACGCCCTTTCCCGTTTACCTCAGTACAACAGTACTCGCAAGGAAGTAGCACGGCCTATACTCCCAGTGCAACAGTTAGCAGCCCCAGCGATTACTCGTACCCAAGCTCATACCGATCCGATGTTACCAGACGACCTCACCAATTCGCTCAAGGAAGCCTTAAACAAAGATGACTGGTTCTTAGCCCATTTGCACGAGTGCACTCTTCGCGATGGACTAGCTTGGGTAGGAGCAAAGTTATACGTGCCTGCATCTCTGAGAGAGGTTATACTTCTACGTTGTCATGATGCTAAAATGGCTGGCCATTTTGGATTCGTCAAAACCTTACACCTCCTGAAAAGACAGTTTTGGTGGCCAGGTCTTAAAAAAGACATTGAATCCTATAGCAAGCTGTCCTGTTTGTTCATCTGCTAAAAGACCACCAGGGAAGCCTCCTGGGTTGCTACAAACAGTAGCCCGTCCAGAAGCCCCATGGAAAGAAATATCCATGGATTTCATAGTGGAATTACCTGAAAGTGGAGGAAATACAGTAATCTGGGTGGTTACTGACCTGTTCTCCAAACAAGTACACTTTATCCCATGTTCCAAAATTCCTTCTTCAAAAACGTTGGCAAAACTGTTTGTCCAACACATCTACAGACTCCATGGGGTTCCTAAACGAATAATCTCAGACAGAGGGGTGCAATTCACTACTAAGTTTTGGAGAGAATTTTTGTGGTTGATAGACTCCACCCAAGGTTTAAGCTCCTCCCATCATCCTCAAACTAATGGTGGCTGTGAACGCTCAAACTCAGTACTGGAACAATACTTACGATGTTACATTAACTATCAACAAGATAATTGGGCAGATTTAATACCATTTGCGGAAGTGGCTTACAATAATTCTGTTCATAGCAGCACTGGATTCATACCATTTAAAATTGCCTCTGGTCAAGAATTTGTCCCCATTCCCGAACTCCCTGAACAAAAACCATTGATTCCGTCCCTGGCTGAATGGATAGAACAATTGCAAAGTACATGGAAGATTACACGAAAAGCTATTGATGATGCTCATCACTCACACAAAAAACAAGCAGATAAAAAGAGAGCTCCTGAGAAAAAGTTCCAAGTAGGAGATAAAGTTTTCTTATCTACTAAATATTTACAAACAACTCAAAAATCTAAAAACTTGGACCAAAATATGTGGCCCATTCCCCATCGTGAAAATCATAAATCCGTAACGGTCCAACTGGAACTACCTAAATCTCTCAAAAGAATTCACCCAGTTTTCCACGTTAGTTTGCTCAAACCTGAGCACACATCCCCCTTTAGACCAAATCCTACTAAGGCCCCTGTACCTATCCTCATCAACGGGGAAGAACATTTTGAAATTAAAGAAATTCTAGACTCTAGAAAACATAGAAATAAAATCCAATATCTGGTAGCATGGAAACACTTCCCTCTATCACAAGCTGAATGGGTTAACAAAGAAGATATGCAGGCCCCCAAAAAACTGGCACAATTTTATAACAAATATCCTGATAAACCCTAACTTTTCTTTTTCTTTTCCAGGACTAACGTCCTTCTTTCGAAGGAGGGCTGAATGTCAGTCTCCGCTTTAATTTAGTGTATTTCTCCTACTAGATTATCTGACTATTTTATTACCTTGTTAAAAGTTTGCTCTACTGATTGTCTTACATGCTTTATGGAGAAGGGGGGGGGGAGGTTTTCACTGTTCCCAGCGTCGGCTGACATTGTATGTGGGGGAGAGGGGAAATGCCATTTTCAAAACCAGAGGTTTGAATTGTGTTGGCGCGTGAATGTAACGGCAGCTGCTGATTCCACATTCCATTCGGAAGATTGACAGAGGGAGAATATCGGAAGTGAAACTACACGTGGCTGAGGAGAAACAAGACATTGGACTATTATTGTATGACCTCTAGTAGGGGGAGGATTCAGGAGAGAATATGACTCTGGGGATTTGATTTACTTCCAGTTCCAGCTTTGCTTTCACCGCATCCAGACTTGTATGATAAAGATTACCAAATTCTTCAACATGATGAAGTTGGGTTTTTATTTTCTCAAACACTGATCTGGGGCAGGCTGTCATGTATTCATCTTCCAGTCTGATGCCCAATAAATAGCTATACAATTTCTTCACCAATCTTTCTTCTTTTCCTGCTAATATCTTATCTAATTCTGTTAATTCTTTACAGAAACCATATGATTTAGCATCTTTCTCATATCTAGAATGTATCTGCACTTGTGAATACCATGCCATATCGATCTCTTGATGGTTCAATACTTGTTTAGTTTTGAGCTCCCCCTTTTCATTCAAAAATATCTTTATATCTAGCGATATTTCCCATGTTGATAACGTTAGGGTGAACCAGTGCTTCCATTGTTGAAAGCCAAACTGGTATCCTCAAATAATGTTGCTCTCTAATTTTCTCCCATACTAACAATAATGCATTCGTTATGTAATGTATTTGAAATTAACTCTGTATTTTCCCATACCACAAGAAGGCATGCCATCCCAGTTGTAAGTCGTGCCCCTCCAAAGTCCATATATTTCTCAATACATTCTTTCATCCATGTGAATGCTGCAGCCTGATAATACAGTTCTCAATTTGGTAATCCAAAACCTCCTCTACTCCTTGCATCCTACAACATTTTTAGGTTAATTCTTGCTTTTTTCCCTTGCCAGATATTTTAATATTATTTTATTAAATTCCTCAAAATATTTTTTCCCAGTTTATCAGAATCATTTGGATAAACTCAGCAATATATTCATTTTAATTGTAGCTATTCTTCCTATTGCTGATAGTTGCAGATTTTTCCATTTATCCAGATCTATTTTAATTTGTTGCATTCCTTTATAAAATTCTCTTCATCATGGATCAAGACTGTCGAGTCCAACCTTGCCAAATTAGGCTTCACCCCAGCTTTAATCCTCAAGATAGACTATGATTTAGCAAGACAAACCTTGTGACAAAGGGTGGAGGACATTGACAGGTAGGCACTTAGGGAAAGCTCCGCTGTTTCTAGCTCCAGATGCCATTATATGTGTTGTTGCTCCTGCCAGCTATCTTAAGTCAGTTGGAATCAGCAAACCACCGGAAAGCATTTGCACTTGCATGGTGCCATGCGCTTCCATTGGCAGTACTGTATGGCAAGTAAAAAGCATATCATTCATGAAAGAATCTGTCCCTGCGGCTCAGGAGAAGTGGAAACTGTGGGTCACATGCTCCTTAGATGTTCCTTTTATACAGAGATTAGGAAAAAACATATTCTGCCAATAACTGCTAGGTATTCTTGCTAGTCTGACTTCCTAGTTGCCAAGTTTTTTCACTCTTTTTTAAAAAGAAGTATGTATGCATATATGTATGCACTTACTTTTACAATTCAGACAATAAAAACATGCTGGACAAATTTCCCTCCCACCAGACAGAAGTCCAAGGTGTTCAGAACTTGCTGTGCCAGCCACTCCCAAATGCAATCCCAGAAAGAATCCATTTAATTGATCAGTTACAATTGTGAATGAAGCAAAGAAATAAAACTTTACAATGAATTTCTACCCTCCTCCTATAGTCTTTACAGCTGTCTTTTGAGGATTGAAAAGAGTCTTTAGTCTCTAGTTCTCCATCTCAGGGTCCTTTCTTCCATGTCTGCTGGGTGGCATTAGGCTTGGCATAGTGGTACGGGTGGTCAGTCAGGCTTGGTAAGGTGTGCTCCACTCCGGTTGCTGTGATGACTTTCAGGTGGAGGGCTGGATCCAAACCCAATTCTCTGGCTCAAATGAATGGAAAGTCTCCTCTGGAGGAAGCATCTGCATCAGTGTTATCTGCTTCCACAGGTTGCAGAGTCATCTGTGCAGGGCTGAAAGACATAGAGCAAGACCCCCTCCCCGTTTGTGGGTAATCTTCCCAGGAAAGGCATTGTAAGTGGATTAGAAATGGGGGGATGGAGGGGGGGTGGCAGATAGCTTGTAGGCAGAGTTTGAGGGGAAAAACCCATCAGCATTATAGTTATTAAACAGATTAAGCAATTATAACAAAATGGAGACATCACAGATGAGGAAGGCAGAAAAACTGGATTCATATCCTTCAGAAAAGGATGGACAGATAAAATCATTTAAACACACAGTAAATGCAAGAATGAATTTTTTCCTGTAAATGAACTTAAAATGTTCCCTCATAAACTTGGGCTGTATTTAAGAGTACACAGAGGGAAGGAAACTTCACCCTGTTCGGCCAGGCAAGCTCAGTGTGAAGGCATTACCGTTGCTTATAATAATAATAATAATAATAATAATAATAATAATAATAATAATAATAATAATAATAATAATAATAATAATAATAATAATAATAATAATAATAATAATTTAATTTGTATACTGCCCTTCTCCCGAAGGACTCAGGGCGGTGAACAGGCAGATAAAATACAAATACACACAATAATTAAAAACATCCCTTAAAAAACTAATTTAAATGCCCAAATGTTAAAATAACATACTCCCCCATAAAATCACAAAACTTTAAAAACCCATCAAATAAAGATAAAAATCAGGCTAGTCCAGCCATACGAAATAAATAAGTTTTAAGTTCATGAAAGGTCCTAAGGTCAGGTAATTGTCGAAGTCCGAGGGGAAGTTTGTTCCACAGGGTCGGAGCCCCCACAGAGAAGGCCCTCCCCCTGGGGGCCGCCAGTCGACACTGTTTGGCTCCCTGAGGAGTCCCTCTCTGTGGGAACGTACCGGCACCCTGAGGAGTCCCTCTCTGTGGGAACGTACCGGACGATGGGAGATAGAGGCCGGCAGTAGACGGTCCCGTAGATAGCCCGGTCCTAAGCCATGGAGCGCTTTAAAGGTGGTAACCAATACCTTGAAGCGCACCCGGAAAACAACAGGTAGCCAGTGCAGTCTGCGCAGGATAGGTGTTATGTGGGAGCTCCGAACCGCTCCCTCAATAACCCACGCAGCCGCGTTCTGAACTAGCTGAAGTCTCCGGGTGCTCTTCAAGGGGAGCCCCATGTAGAGAGCATTGCAGTAGTCCAGGAGAGAGGTAACGAGAGCATGAGTGACTGCATAAGGCATCCCGGTCCAGGAAGGGACGCAACTGGCGGATCAGGCGAACCTGATAAAAAGCTCTCCTGGAGACGGTCGTCAAATGGTCTTCAAAGGACAACCGACCATCAGGAGCACACCCAAGTTGCGTACCTTCTCCATCGGGGCCAATGATTCACCCCCGACAGACAGCCGCATCTGCAGCTGACTGTACCGAGGTGCCGGCATCCACAGCCACTCCATCTTGGAGGGATTAAGTTTGAGCCTGTTCCTCCCCATCCAGACCGTACGGCTTCCAGACACCGGGACAGCACTTCGACAGCTTCACTGGGGTGGCCCGGGGTGGAAAAGTACAGCTGAGTATCATCAGCGTACAGTTGGTATCTCACCCCAAAGCCACTGATGATCTCACCCAGCGGCTTCATATAGATGTTGAACAGGAGGGGTGAGAGAATCGACCCCTGCGGCACCCCACATGAGGCACCTTGAGTCGATCTCTGCCCCCTGCCAACACTGCCTGCGTCCGGTCAGAGAGGTAGGAGGAGAACCACCGATAAACGGTGCCTCCCACTCCCAACCCCTCCAACCGGCGCAGCAGGATACCATGGTCGATGGTATCAAAAGCCGCTGAGAGGTCTAATAGGACCAGGGCAGAGGAGTAACCCCTATCCCTGGCCCTCCAGAGATCATCCACCAGTGCGACCAAAGCTGTCTCAGTGCTGTATCCGGGCCGGAAGCCGGACTGGAATGGGTCTAGATAGACAGCTTCATCCAGGTACTGGGGTAGCTGACATGCCACCACACTCTCTACAACCTTCGCCGTGAAGCGAAGATTGGAGACTGGCCGGTAGTTCCCTAAAACAGCTGGGTCCAGGGAAGGCTTCTTGAGGAGGGGTCTCACCACCGCCTCTTTCAAGGCCGCGGGAAAGACCCCCTCCCGCAGAGAAGCATTTGTAATCCCCTGGAGCCAGCCTCGTGTCACCTCCTGAGTAGCCAGTACTAACCAGGAGGGGCACGGATCCAGTAAACATGTGGTGGCATTCAGCCTACCCAGCAACCTGTCCATGTCCTCGGGAGTCACGGGATCAAAGTCATCCCAAACCACCTCAACAAGACGGGCCTCAGAACCTCGCCTGGATCTACCCAATTTTGATCCAATCCGTCCCGAAGCTGAACGATTTTGTCGTATAGATAACCGTTAAACTCCTCGGCACGCCCTTGTAGGGGGTCCTCCCGCCCCTCCTGTTGAAGGAGCGAGCGGGTCACCCGAAACAGGGCGGCCGGGCGGTTATCTGCCGACGCAATGAGGGAGGAACGAGAACGCCGCAACCCTCATTGCCACTAGGTAGGTCCTACTATAGGACCTAACTAGTGTCCGGTCAGCCTCAGAGCGGCTGGATCTCCAGGCACTCTCTAGGCGTCTTCTCCGGCGCTCCATCTCCCTCAGCTCCTCGGAGAACCAAGGAGCTGGTTGAGACCGACGCCGGGTCAGAGGCCGCAAAGGCACGACACGGTCCAAAGCTCCAGCCGCGGCCCGTTCCCAGGCCGCAACTAGTTCTTCAGTCAAGTCGTGGGCCAGGTGCTCGGGAAACGGCCCAAGCTCCGTCAGGAACCTCTCCGGGTCCATCAGGCGCCTGAGACGGAACCAGCGCATTGGTTCCGTCTCCCTGCGGTGGTGGGTAGCGGTCAGAAAGTCTAGACAAAGGAGAAAATGATCTGACCATGACTAAATCATTTAAAACCAGATCATTAGATCACTGGCCAGAGATAAAAATCAGGTCTAGGGTGCCTCCCCCGACGTGGGTAGGGCCATCAATTAACTGAATCAGGTCCAAGGCCGTCGTGGAAGCCATGAACTCCTGAGCTGCCGAAGATGCTACGCCGGCTGATGGCAAATTGAAATCCCCCATGACCAACAGTCTGGGGGTTTCAACTGCCAACCCGGCCAGCAACTCCAACAACTCAGGCAGGGCTGTAGTCACGCAGCAAGGAGCCAGGTACGTGATCAACAAGCCCACCTGAGTTCTACGACCCCACTTCACGTAGAGGGATTCACACCCAGCTATCTGAGGCACAGTGGTTTCCCTCAGCTCGAGACTCTCCTTAATAATAACCGCCACCCCTCCACCCCTACCCTGGGCCCTCGGCTGATGTTATGCTCGGAAACCTGGTGGGCACATCTCCACTAGGGGGACCCCCCCTTCGGTGCCCAACCAGGTC
Source organism: Ahaetulla prasina (assembly GCF_028640845.1). Taxonomy (NCBI): domain Eukaryota; kingdom Metazoa; phylum Chordata; class Lepidosauria; order Squamata; family Colubridae; genus Ahaetulla; species Ahaetulla prasina. The sequence continues at coordinate 71,264,565 of NC_080542.1, forward strand.
TCCGTAATGCCCATAATGTCCGCGGTCCCTTCCTGAATAAGATCTGAAATCAGGGGGGCTTTATTAACCGCGGACCTGGCATTACATAACATCAGCCGAAGGCCCAGGTCCCGATTACTCTGGCCACTCGGGTCACGGGAAATTCCTGGGGGGCCGGAGCACGCAATCGCTTGTAAACAGCGAGGGCGAGCCCCCGAAACCTGATGTGGCCCCCCCTTCCGTCATATCTGCCTCTCCCACTTACCGTAGTAATAGCTCGACCCTGACAAACTGGAACGACACCCCTCGCCACAACCCCAGAACCTATTAAGTTACCGCCGCGAACACATGGTGGACCTAGCCCCCTCCCTGACGGGTTTTCCCCCCCACCCATCCACCCCCCCCATTAAAATTCCCATTAAAACTCCCCTTTAAAAAACGGTTAAAACAATTAATTAAAAATCCCCTAAGTCTCCTATTTTTGGCATGCCACCTCTCGGGGTTCCAAAACCCGTCCTCAAGATGGGCCCTCGATAGTGTAGGGGGCCAAACCCGCGAGAGAGGGGAATCTCGCAGGGCAAGAAGGTCAGCCGCTGTGAATGTCCGCATAATAAGAGTCCAGCAAACAAGCCCATCCTGGACCAATCAAGATGATAATTGATAATTCCGGCAATTCCGGGTAAGAACAGTTGAGAAATAGTTCTTGGGCGGTAGATGAATAACACCGCCATGATTCTGTCAGTTTCACCAACCCCTCATTCTACAGTCCTGGGGGTGGTTAAAGGAGGAAGGGGGAAGCTGTTACACTGTTAGGCCAGGGGCATCCACTAGGCCAGGCCGCTCAGCCGCTAAGCCATGTCTCTCCCAAAGTCCAGGGGGGGGGAGCAGGATCTTAAAAAGGTCCCCCCCCTGCAGGCGGTCCATAGACGTCCTTTAGGTGGTAAAGATGATAGAGGGGACATCCACTAGGCCCGAGGACAGGAGGCAGGAAGGAATTTGCTTTTTTGGTGAATGAACTTAAAAATGTCAGATTGAGTACAGATGGGATATTCCAACTGGTATAATAGTATACTATGAATGAAAGCACATAGTCTTAATACAGTTGGCAAAGCACGAGAGTTTTATGCTCTAAGCGGCACCAGAGATTCCAACAAAGCAAAGATTGACAAGAGCTGCCGTTAAACATAAAGAACAAGAGGAAAAGGCCCAACAGGCTCAACTTGCAACTACTAAGACGGAAATAGTGGAGGAGCAAGGCCCAAAGAAAAATATGATTTGCGGCTGGTGCTTCAAAAGTTGGTGATAATGGCAATAAGACTTTTATCATGGAATGTTAATGGTTTAAACTCACCACAAAAGAGAAGAAAGACATTTCATTATTTGAAGCAATTTAAAAGTGATATTGTATGAAATACAAGAAATACATATGAGAATATTAGATCAGAAATATTTGATAAATGCAAGGTTAGGAAAACATTTTGTTGCCTCTGCTACAGAAAAGAAGAATGGAATAGTTGTTTATATTAAGAGTAATTTAACTGCAACATTAATTGAGGCGGATAATCAAGGAAGATATATCGCCATTGAACTTTTATTGGAGGGAAGAAAGATACTTTTAATAGGAGTTTATGCACCAAATCAACAAGAAAAATTTTATAAGTTTTTACATAAAAGAATAACATCGTGGGACTATAAAACTCATATATTAATGAGTGATTGGAATGGAGTGATGGATATTCAGAAAGGTAAAAGAAGTCTTAGAAATATTTCCAGTCATGTTAAATTGCCAAATATTATTGAGCAATATACGTGATTTAGATCAAATAAAAGGAATTAGAATTAAAAATCAAGACTATAAGTTAAGAACGTTTGCAGATGACCTGGTTGTTACTTTATCTCAACCAATACATTCAGCCATATATCTAAAGGAGACAATTGATCAGTATAGTAAGGTATCTGGGTTTAAAGTGAATCAACAGAAGACAAAAATGATAAAAGAAAGAAGAACTAGAAAGAATAACTGGATATGAAATAGTTAAAAAGGTCAGATACCTAGGTGTATATATTACAGCATTGAATGTAAAATTATATAAAAATAACTATGAGGTATTGTGGGGAAAAGTAATTAAAGAAATGGAGAATTGGAAGAAGTTACAATTATCATTGTTGGGAAGAGTGGCAGCTATAAAAATAAATGTTTTGCCTAGATTTTTATTTTTGTTTCAAATGATTCCAATATTGAAGAAAGATGCAAATTTACAGGAATGGCAAAAAGGGATTAGTAATTTTGTATAGAAGGGTAAAAAACCGAGAATAAAGTTAAAAATAGTGCAAGATGTTAGAGAAAGAGGGGGTTTAAAAATGCCTAATTTGAAATTGTATTATGATACAGTTGCTTTATCTTTAATTTCTGATTGGATTAATTTAACAGAGGAAAGGGTTTTGAACATAGAAGGTTATGGTTTGTTATATGGTAGGCATGCATATGTATTATATGCTAAGAAAATTGATAAGATATTTAAGAATAATATGGTCAACAAGTGCCTTGTTGAGGGTTTGGAAAAAATATCAATATAAGTTAGATGGTAAGATACCAATATGGGCTATCCGCAGACATATGATAGAGAATATAAATATATTACAAAAAATGGAGGTTATTACTTACAAAGAGCTTTTGATTATGGAAAAGGGGAAATTACAATTAAAATCCAGGGAGAAATTGAGGGATGAAGGGAGAAATTATACGTGGTTCCAGTATGGACAATTGCAATCTAGATGGAAAATAAATCAGAAAATTGGTATTAGACAAAGTGATGATAACTTGGTAAAACAAATAAACGATCAAGGTCAACAGCATATAAAGAGATTATAGAACTTATTGGTAGAAATTGATTCAGAAATGGAGTTGGTTAAAGATTGTATGGTAAAATGTGCACAAAATTTTCAACAACCTATAATGTGAGAAACATGGGAAAAAAATTGGATGAGGAATGTTAAATTTACACAAGCACAAAATTTAAGAGAAAATTTTTATAAAATGTTTTATAGATGGCATTTAGATCTGAAAAAACTGTCGCATATGTATCCAAATGTGAAAGCAAAATGTTGGAGATGTGATTGTGAGGATGCTACTTATTATCATATATGGTGGATATAATCCAAGCTTTTTGGATTAAAATATGGTGGATTGTGCAGAACATTTTGAAGAAGAAGATCAAGTTTGTTCCACAGGAATAATTCCAGATTGTATTGTTATAGAGACAAAATTGATTTTGAACTTAATAACTGCTGCGAGGTTATTGATTGCACAATATTGGAAGAAAGAAGACTTACCTACAATTGGAGAATGGATTAGTAAAGAATCATATTAACAGAAATGGCAAAAATTTCTGCCTATTTGAAAGACTATTTTGGAATGGAGAAAGTGGATCGATTATATTCAAAATAAGTACCAGATTAAAAAATACCAATTAGTTTTTGAGTGAAATTAGGATTTGCTATGTATTAGAGTTTAAGAAAGAAGGGTATTTATAGTGTGAAGGTGTGAAATGATTGAGGATTATGTTTTATATTTTATTTTAGATTATGTTTGTTAGATACTATACCCTGTATTCTGTTCTGGGAGGGGGAGGGGAAATGGGGCGGAGGGGGGAAGATTAGAAATTGATTGATTGCCATTGTACAGGAATAATTGTAGAATTAAATAATTTGGAATGGTTTCCCTTTCTCCGGAAGGGAAAGGGTAGGGAGAGAGGAACAGAAAGAAGGAAGAATGTAGGGAGGGAGGGAGGTAAGAAAGAAGGGAGGGGGAAAAGAGAGTAGGAGGAGAAGAAGGAGGGGAAGAGAGAGGGTTAGAAAAGATGGAAGTGGGAAGGAGGAGAGGAAGTAGGAAAGTGAGGAGGAGGAAGGTTGGGGAAAGTAGAAGATGGTAGTGAAGGGTAGAAAGGATCGGGGAAGGGAGTGGCGGCCGAGCAGGCCTGATTGAGCATAATTTGCATATAGGATTGAATGTCGGATAAGTTATTGTACTGTACACTGGTCAAATCATTGGAATTATTATAGAAAATAAAAAAAAACTTTTTTGGAAAAATCGGTGTGCCACAGACCTCTTGACAGTTGAGAAAGGTGGTTTATGTCTATTCTTGGGAGAAGAATGTTGCTTTTACATGAACAAATCAGGAGTAGTCAGAGAAGTAGCAAAGGATTTACAAGATAGGGTATCTAGAATTGGACAAAGAGTAGAAGGTACCGATGCATAGTTCTCATGGCTACCAGGAACTGCTTGGGTCAAGCAGATATTATTCCTGTTGTTATGTGGAATTGCAGGTCTTGCCTTTATTCCTTATGTAATACCTCTGCTCAGACAAATAGTTATCAGATCTGTAAAAGAAGTAAAAATTGAGAAGGAATTAGTAGTACAGAAGGACTGATGAGAAATAAGTTTGCCCCAGATCCCCAGTTGGAACATGAAGATCCTGACGATGGAGTGTAGTACGAAGAGGAACCTGGGGATTGGAGGAAGTGCCTGACCTTACAAACTGTTTTGCTTTCTTATCTATAGCTGTCTTAAACTGACTGTAGGAAGGAAAAGGGAGGAGGCCAGTTTAAAAGTATTAGCTTTGCCATATGTTATGCTTCTCTAGGTAAATACAAACAAGCTTAAAGGTGAGACTCAATTACTGATAAATAAATCTATAAATAGTCTCAGAGGGGGGAGTATAGCAGGGTACAAATGAAGGCTATAAAAGATTGCTTTTTAGATAACCAAAATGTGTGAAGAGAATAGAAAATGTCAGACCTTGACTTCACAAGTTGTGCAAGCATTGAGATAGCCACAAGATTACCTTGAGATAGCCACAAGATTAGCTGTTGAAAATATAGGCATTTCTTGCAAGAAACCTGTAACCTCATCCTGGAGAGGAGGGGGGAGCAAGATATTTAGCTGCTTTAGCACAGCAACAGGGAGCTATAACCAATCAATGCTGATATGCTGTATTTCCGTGTTTTTTTCTATTTTTGAAAAGTATATAACGGCTTGTTTTTCCATTAAGAACTTGTTCAGATGTTGCTACGGCTAAATTGCTCTGAACCTTTGCACAAATAAATACAGCTCCTTTGATTTCGATGTCTGAGTCTCGTTATTCCTGCAACAATTTCATTCTAAATTTTGATATGATTTCTGAAAATAAGGAATGTAGAATTATAATGGCTGAGTATTTGATCCCTCGTACATCAAAAAAATACAAAGCTAAGGGATAAACAAATAAAAAACAGATTTGAAAAAAGGAAAAAGAGTAAAAGTGTAGAAAGAGAAAAAGAAAGAAAACTGAAAAAAAATGGCTTCTAACTTTCTTTGGTACAGATATAAGTAAAAAAATATATCAAACTCTTACTCTAAGACTAACATTTGTCTACATTATTATCATAATCCCATATCTAATCATCAAAGTCCAGATCAACTTTTAATTTCAGTTTCTCACAAGAAGTCCAGTAATGGTTCATATCGCTTTAATCACTATTTCTTAAGGAAACCACAACTGATTTGTTTAATTGCACCAAACTCTGCATAAAACAGGAATGAAAAATCCTAAACTCTAATCAGATAGATAGATAGATAGCTTTATGGATTAGCCTAAATGCCATATCAAAGCACAAGGTTCAAACATATCACCAATAAAATTAAAAATAAGTGTATACAAACAATTAAAAATAAGAGTAGGGTAAAATACAATAGTTATAGGATAAGATACAATATAATGTAATACATAAATATATAAAATGAAATGAAATGACATAAAATTATACTTTGGCATCACCTTTACAAGCTACCTCAATCAGTGCAAAAAATGCAGATCTCAACAGAACCATTTTGTTTAAGTACTGTGCTGTGTTAAATGTTATTTTCAAGTTCTGGCTGCACATAAAGTAAGTTTTTTCGATATGGGGATCCCAATGGATTATTTGTTTGATATATAGACCAAGCTACCTGTCTCTCACCCCCTTATACAAGCAACAATCAAATAGGATGTGAGCCAAATCTACTACCTCTGCCGCTCCGTAAATGCTGAGATGGTCATTGTAGAGTATAGAATGGAATCTCCCATATCTGACCATTGTGTCAAGCTGCTTGAATCTCGCTCATGTAACACACAAAATCATCTATTGCAATATCCTTCCTATAAAAGACTACTTCAGCTTCAATCACAATATTACAAGAGCAAAAAATAGATTCAAGCTAAATGTCAACCGCTTCAAACTCGATTGCAGAAAATATGACTTCTGTAACAGAGTTGTTAATGCTTGGAACTTATTACCTGACTTCATAGTCTCTACTCAAAATCCCCAAATCTTCAACCAAAAACTGTCTACTATTGACCTCACCCCATTCCTAAGAGGACTATAAGGGGCGTGCATAAGAGCACAAAAGTGCCTACCGTTCCTGTCCTATTGTTATATATATATTTCTTTCTTCAAGATATGATATTTTATCTATAACATTTGTTTGTGTATACTGTTGTGATAAAAAGAAATTAAAAAAAAAAATCTCCCCAAGATATTTTGGCAGTTGTAACGCAGTGGCTTAGTGGATAAGATGCTGAACTTGTTGATCAAAAGGTCGGCAGTTCAGCGGTTCGAATCCCTAGTGCCGCGTAACGGGGTGAGCTCCCGTTACTTGTCCCAGCTTCTGCCAACCTAGTAGTTTGAAAGCACGTAAAAAATTCAACTAGAAAAACAGGGACCATCTTTGGTGGGAAGGTAACAGTGTTCTGTGCGCCTTTGGCGTTGAGTCATGCCGGCCACATGACCACGGAGATGTCTTCTGACAGTGCTGGCTCTTCGTCTTTGAAACGGAGATGAACATTGCCCCCTAGAGTTGGAAATGACTAGCACATATGTGTGAGGGGAACCTTTACTTTTACCTTCAAATAGCTGTCTACTTGAAAAGTATGTTTGTATTTGCTCAGCCATTTCAAGTTACCCACCTTACTAAGGATAGCTATATCATCTTGTCCTTCTATATCCTTAATTCTTTGAGCAGCTCTTTTTTTAAACTATTCTCCTGTTATGCAAGACACAGGAAGGCCACAGCTTCTTACAAAATTTGTTAGTTTGGTGATCCAGGAGATTTGTGATTGTAATTTTATTTGCTCTAGTAGACATAACTTGGGGAGTCTATCAGTCTCCATTTCATTGACTTTGCACCAGTAAGTTATATGCTCTAATTTTGGATAATGCATGAAATGTATGAATTCCCAATTCAGTTTTAACTGCTGCAGCAGATATTCTTGGATCTACACCCAAAATAGATCTCAAATATTGGGACTGTGTTTGTTCTAGGACTATGGTTGAGTATAGACCCCAAACCTCTGCTCCATACAAGAGCATAGGGGTAACCTTAGCTTTATATACTTTAATTAATGGGGCTAAGGACCCTGGGTAATTATGGTTCTTTAGTTTAAGCAGTAAATTCAAATGGGCTTTTGCTCTAAGTGTACTCCATTGATGATGGCAAGCCAAGATCCAGTCTTGGAAAAGGTTACGCCTAAATATACAAAAGTGTTAAGCTGTTCAATTGATTCACCCTCTAATTGCCACCTACATCTCTGATGATGTTTTTCAAACATCATTATTTTCTATTTAGATTTACTAATGATTAGGGAGTTATCCGGGCAATAAGAGCTGAATCTTCTTAATAGCCTATGTAATCCTACTACCCTATTTCCCCCAAAATAAGACATCCCCTGATAATAAGCCCAATCGGGCTTTTGAGTACATGGCAATAAGGGCAAGTGCTTATTTCAGTGTTCAAAAAGATATAAGACAGGGTCTTATTTTCAGGGAAACATGGTAGTGAATATGATAATAAAATCGAATCATCAGCATAAAGCAAACCGTTACAGTAAGTATTTAGGATCATTGGCATGTGTACCATGGGATCCTTCATTAACCCTGGCAAGCCATTGATATATAAACTAAATAATAATGGGGCCAGGATACACTCTTTCCGTACCCCTTTATTTATGTGAATTCTGTTAGTCAGAGCCCCATGGTAATGGGGTTACCATTCCTCACCCTCAAACAGATAGTTGTATAAAGAACTTTAATCAAAGCCATCAGTCTAGGTTCTATTTTAAGAGATGTCAGTTTACTCCGTAGTACTTCTCTATTTACCATATCAAATGCTGCTGTAAGGTCTATAAAAACAGCAAACAGGGGTCTCCTCTTATAGGCATATTCAAGACAAAGCAGTTATCAATAGTGGATCGGCTTTGTCTAAAACCTGCTTGTACTCTGAGGATATTGTTTTCCTCTACGCAGATTTCAATTCTGTTCAATTCTAACTAACCCTAAACTCTAATCTAGACCCATGCTTCTCAACTTTGGCAACTTTTAAGGTGCATGGATTTCAATTCCCATAATTCCCAAGGCAGCATGAAGTTTGTCCATCTTAAACTTGCCAAGACTGAAAAATGCTAATCTACAGATAGGGATTTTTTCATTCCACTTTTACTGGTCCTTCCTTACTTATAAGCAATCATAATGCAAAATCCTCACTTCCACCCCATCTCAGAGCAAAGATAATGCAAATCCTCACTTCCACCCAGGGGTGAAATGCTCCTGGTTCTGACCGGATCTGGAGATCCAGTAGTGATCATGGCCGGTGGTTCAGCGATCCGGTAGCAATGGCAGAGTGCAGCTCTGCCCACCCGCCTGGGTGTCATTTCTTTCCTGGTTTTAACCAGGAAGTAATGTGTTTTTTACCTTCTGCGCATGTGCGGCATGTGCACTTCCGAAACGGTAAAGAAGGTTTCATCTCTGCTTCCACCCCGTTCCAGAGCAACCACCATTCCCTCACTAACCTGCTCTACAGCTCCATTCTCCTGTATGCAGGGCAACAAAAGAAGACCATGTGACTACCAGTTTAAAAGAAGACAGAACTTCAAACTTCTCAGGGGAAAAAAGATCTCGTAAAGTTGGAAGTTCTGACTGAACTGACTGATCAGCCTCCCAACTGATTGGCGCGGCCAGTCCATTGTCGCCTTCCAGCTGAACAGCGTAGCTCCCAAAAATGCCGCTGCAGCCTTCCCAACCTGAATGGCAACTTCGGGGGCGGTGGCAGCCAATGGTGGGATCAACTAGTTTGCTGAACTACACAAAAAATTAACAACAGGTTTGGTCAAACCACCGCAAACTACCTGAATACCACCACTGTCTGTGAGTTTCCGTTTCCTGCAGTGCTGTACTGCAGCTGGGGTTTTGTTTCCATTGCTTTAAATTGCTGTTTTTAAATGGGAAAATTTAGTTCCTGCTCAGACCTCTTGCTATCACAAGCCTTTCAATAAAAGCTCCTTTTGGAACAACTGCAGTTTCAAGAGTCCTGCTTTCTTGAGAAGATTGGAGAGGCAAGACCTTACAACCTCACAGCTAACTGCTATAATGAGGACCTGTCCCTATCAGTGACTTTCCACATAATGGTTTTATGATTTCAATGTACACAATATAAAAAAGAGCAAAGATGCTTTTATAATCAAAAAATTACTATCGGGCTTGGATGGATAGAGGAGCAGGGAGGAATCAAATGTTATTTGATTGTTATTGTCATTTAATGAAATAGATTCTTTCTAGTCAGGTAAGCCATATTCACCATGTTTGAAGAGAGAAAATGTCTACCATAAATTGAATTTGAATTTGAATCTAGACAGAATTAAAAAACAGCAAAAATGTAGTTTTTAAAAAGTTTTTGCAGTGAAAGACTTCCAAAACAGAAATACATTAAAACCAAACGTAAAATATTTTTAAAAAGCAGAGAATTTTCAACTTAATCCAGAATTTCATGAAGTCTTGAATGTCTTGGCTTACTCTCAAAGCTCTTGTAAATGTTAGGGAAATTATAATTTTTGATGTTGCCAAAGGGACCTTTATTAAATACAAAAAGAGCATTTTTGTTATTTTGAATTTAATTAAATACAGTTTTTGTCCTAGATCTCTATTTTTTTCTTGCCTTCACCTCACCTATTTTTGAAATGACCATTAGAAAGCCACTTTATTAATCTTTTTCTGATAAAGTGCTCTTGCTACAAAAGTTTAACAATACACCATGTTGCCCTGAAAATAAGACCTCCCCAGATAAGCCCTCCCCCGAAAATAAACCCTCCCCTGAAAATATTTAACTGCATGTGTAGCGGGTCCCCGCATTTCCTCTGGCTAGGGTTAGGGAGACAGAGCTGGAAATCAGGCAATAGGATCCCCGTCTTGCTCTATGTGGCCCAAAATAATAAGACGTCCCTGAAAATAAGGCCAAGCGCTTATTTTGGGGTTCAAAAAATATAAGACAGGGTCTTATTTTGGGGAAAACATGGTAGTCCTATACACTCAGAAGTCCTGTTTACTTCAGTGGATCTAACAAGTTGATTCATAAGCTGATAAACTTAAAGAAACAACATTTACATTCTCTAAGCAAATTCATTAGGGTAGATTGTTTTAAGAGATGAATGTCACTTTGTCCCTAGTCATGTATAATTTAACTAAATTTCAAAAGTGAAAGATTCAATTTGTTGCTTAATGTTACAACACAATGCTGCCATAAGTATTAGAAATTGGAAACTTAAATGTCTAGGTATAATGATGTATTAATGTGTTGACATTTAAATTTATAAGATATAGTGGAATGGAATACATAAGTTTTCTTATCTTAAACCTTAACATGAAATAACATTTCCTTATAAGGTTCATAATACTCTTAACTGTTCAATAGGAATGATAACTGCAGTTTTCAAACAACTCTAGCCTTCAGAAATGAAGAAGCCAAGCCCTCGGCTCACTATATTAACCGAGAAAAAAAACCTATAACTACTACATTTAAATGTATTTAAATGTATTTAATGTATTTATTTATTTATTTATTTATTGTTTATATTTATATACCGTCCTATCTCCCAAAGGACTCAGGGCGGTTTACAGGCATTTAAAAGCAATAAATACAATTCTAAAAACAATTAAAAAACTTATTCAAAAGCCTAATAATTAAAAATATAAAAAATTAAAACCCAAGTTAAAACCCACAAACTAAAATCTAACTCAGTCCTGCGCAGTTAAATAGGTATGTTTTAAGCTCGCGGCGGAAGGTCCGAAGGTCCGGAAGCTGACGAAGTCCTGGGGGCAGTTCATTCCAGAGGGTGGGAGCCCCCACAGAGAAGGCCCTTCCCCTGGGCGTCGCCAGACGACATTGCCTCGCTGACGGCACCCTGAGGAGTCCCTCTCTGTGAGAGCGCACGGGTCGGTGAGAGGTATTCGGTAGCAGTAGGCGGTCCCGTAAGTAACCCGGCCCTATGCCATGGAGCGCTTTAAAGGTGGTTACCAAAACCTTGAAGCGCACCCGGAAGGCCACAGGTAGCCAGTGCAGTCTGCGCAGGATAGGTGTCACACGGGAGCCACGAGGGGCTCCCTCTATCACCCGCGCAGCCGCATTCTGGACTAACTGCAGCCTCCGGATGCCCTTCAAGGGGAGCCCCATGTAGAGAGCATTGCAGTAATCCAGACAAGACGTCACGAGGGCGTGAGTGACCGTGCATAGGGCATCCCGGTCTAGAAAGGGGCGCAACTGGCGCATCAGGCGAACCTGGTAGAAAGCTCTCCTAGAGACGGCCGTCAAATGATCTTCCAAAGACAGCCGTTCATCCAGGAGGACGCCCAAGTTGCGCACCCTCTCCATCGGGGCCAATGACTCGCCCCCAACAGTCAGCCGTGGACTCAGCTGACTGTACCGGGATGCCGGCATCCACAGCCACTCTGTCTTGGAGGGATTGAGCTTGAGCCTGATTCTCCCCATCCAGACCCGTACGGCTTCCAAACACCGGGACAGCACTTCGATTAAAACAAAAAAAATCTTTATAAGCCACTATAGCTATACCATACACACTGCTATAAATATATATGTCAGTGTAACTCCAATAAAGTTTTTTGTCATTGGTATCACTAACTGAATGCCAGAAAAAGAAAATAAATCTTACCTCAAAATTTATGTTCATACATGAATTCCCATGTGTATAAGATACTTTGAGTGACAAAATTGATGTATTGTGCACCAAGCAATGTTTTTTTTTCTAACACTGAAAAACAATGATTTCAAACCTGTATCTCCTTAATAATTAGTGCTTTATTTTATTCTTTCTCAGACAGAAACAAGTTCAAAGAGACAGACCATAGTGTTGCTATGCCTATTTCTTTGCACATGATGTGTGTCAGCACATCATTATCTCAATAGTCCAAACAGGAAGGCAAACATTGGATAAAATGTTTACTTAATAGTGCTAGAAAAACTACTATAGAAGAGATATATACTCTATGAAACACAAGTTCAAAGGGTTTACCTATCCCTAGAACTCTAAACTACTTTACTAAACTTCAAAAGCTCCATAAATCATGATCTATTTGGACTATTTGCATTCTAGATGCTGTTTCTATACCTCATATTCCCTTTGCACATCTGCCTGCAACCATCTTGATGTATTTTTCTTCCACTCCTTCATCTTACCATATAAATTTTTAGGCAATTGGTAGTGACCTAATAAGGCACGCGACACCAAAATCTCCACTGAGATTTAAAAAAAAAACATTCTAAACTAATTGGTTTTATTTTAATTTTAAGTAACACTCCCAACCTAATGGAAATTAAAATGGTGGCTGGTCCATAAAACAAATGAAAGCATCACAGTTGCTCACTAATGTCTGCAGTTGTCATTCTTCCCTGAACATATTTGTGTGTGTGTGTGTGCATGCGTGAACACACAAGTAAGAGGAAGAAAGTATTCACATATACATATTACTATGCTCTAGTCCAAAATGTATTTTTTTTCATCAACTATATTCAGGGTCAATGCAATGCAAAAGCCTTGCTATAAATATGGAATTGAAGATAGGACAATTAGTGACCAAGTAGCTATTCTAAATCTTTATAGTTGACAAATGCCATATCCATATTGTTGTGACCCAGGTTCCTGGACCCGGACTCCTGGACTCGGATGATTCAGAAAGTGAGGGAGAAGACCTGGCCAACCCTACTTCTCTTGAGCCCTTTCCCTCCCTGGCACCCACTCAAAGGGAGGAGGAGGGCCGGCAAGGCCTGATTCTCTGGAGCCTTCTTCTGATTTGGCAACGCCCCAAGAACAGTTTTGGAGTGATGCAAGATTACGTAGACGTGATCGGCGTGCGCAGCAGCGGAAGAGTTGGGACAAAGCCAAGTCATAATTGTCATGCAGTGACATCTGCAGAGACTATAAATAGGAGGCGGGACTTCCTGGTTTTTTGTCTTGGACAAAGCAATGAATTGGCGCGAGCTAACTGTCTCAATGGAGGGAAGAATATATTCGTGAGTAATTCTGGCCTTATCTATAATTTCCTCGTTATCTCCAGAAACTTGGCAGGCCCGTGGGTAGACGTGGCCAGGATATGTATCTATGTAAATAAAAGGAGAAAAGAAGGCCTCTGACTGACTCTTTGCTGGGAATATTAGGGGGAGGGAAACAGAACATTTTGTCCAAGACCTGACTAAAACATCTTCCACCAAAGATGGATCAGCAGCAGGTACAGCAGCAGTTAGAGCAGCTACAAGCGGCTAATCAACAGCTCCAGCAGCAAGTGGCTCACTTGGCAGGCCAACTTGCTGCCAGGAATGTGCCTGCAGCCCCCCCCCCATCCTCCCACTCCTCCTCCTCCTCGCAAGTGCCCGATAACCGTGCCGGATAAGTTTTCTGGGCAGCCTGAGATGTTCCCAACCTTCTTGGGACAGTGGCAGCTCTACATGGCTATGAGGCCAGAGGATTTCCCAGACGACTGGGCTAAGGTGGCCTTCGTGATTAACCTTCTTTCCGGCTCGGCTGCTCGATGGGCCACGCCCCTCTTGCTCCAGGACAGCCCCCTGCTGGCGGACCAACAGCGTTTTTGGCAGCACCTGCGCACCATGTATGAGGACCCCGTTCGAATGCTGACGGCAACCAGGCACCTTAAGGAACTCCGTCAAGGGAAACGCCCCCTGCAGGAGTACATCGCCGAATTTCGTCTTTTGTGCCAGGACTCTGACTGGAATGATGCAGCGCTGGTGGACGCGTTCCAGGAGGGACTCTCAGAGGAATTGCAAGATGAGCTGGCCCGCGTGGAGGCGCCGCGGACCCTCGACAACTTGGTGCCCCTTTGTCTCCCCTCGATGCCCGTCTGCAACGGCGACCGTCCCGTCGCACCCCCCGGGATCCGCCGTCGACATCTGCACCCCCACTTCCTGCACCACCAGCACCCAGGGTCGCCCCACGTTTTGTAACCGCTGCGGAAGAGCCCATGGAGTTGGGAGCGGCCAGACCTCGCCTGACAGCCCAGGAGCGGAACCGGAGGCGCCAAGGGGGATTGTGCCTGTACTGTGGGGAGCCTGGCAACTTCGCCGCTTCTTGCCCCAGAAAGCGAAGTGGGGCACGCATGCCGGTCCCCGAATCACAGCGTGACCAATCGGGAAACGGAGCAGGCCCGACCTCGGGGAAACCCTAGGTCGGGCACGTACTAAGCCCCCACTGGACGTTGCAGAAGTAGACTCTGGGCCCCCTCGGCATCTGATTCTGGACACACGGATATGGTTGGGGAACCAGTCGGACGGGCTCCAGGCGCATGCGCTGGTGGACTCAGGGGCCACAACAAACTTTATGGACCAGGCCTTTGTGACCCAGTTTGCGGTCCCCGTGGTTCCGGTGGACCCTCCGATGCGGGTAGAGACAATTGATGGGCGAGAAATGGTATCCGGCCCCATTAAATTTGCCACCCAGCCTTTGCGCCTGGCTATTGGGGACCATGAGGAGGCGATCCAGTTTTATGTCACAGCGGACCTTCATTTTCCCTTGGGTTGGCCTGGCTTCGGACCCACGATCCTCAGGTGGCCTGGTCGCGGAACGCCATCTCTTTCCCGAGTCTGCAGTGCGTCGATCACATCCGCCACACCTGTGCCGGCCAGAACGTCCCCACCGCTGCCATCACCTTGCCTCCTGAGCTGACGAACTTCGCCAACGTGTTCAGCGAGAAGGAGGCGGACCGACTACCCCCGCATCGGCCCTACGATTGCCCCGTGGACCTTCTGCCCAATGTACCACTGCCTGTGGGACGCCTGTATTCCATGTCGGAGCCCGAGTTGGCCGCCCTCAGGGACTTCCTGGACAAAAACCTGGCCCGAGGGTTCATCCGGCCTTCAAAGTCCCCTCTCTCGGCCCCGGTCCTCTTCGTGAAGAAGAAGACAGGGGACTTGCGCCTATGCTGTGATTACCGCCAGCTAAACGCCATTACGGTGCGGAATCGCTACCCCCTGCCGCTCATCCCGGAGTTACTGGAGAGGTTGCGGGAGGCCACGATCTTCACCAAGCTCGATCTCCGGGGGCCCTACAACCTGGTGCGGATGTGAGAAGGAGACGAATGGAAGACGGCATTCGGCACCCGATACGGACACTACGAATACACTGTCATGCCATTTGGGTTGACCAACGCTCCCGCCGTTTTCCAGCACTTCATGAACGACGTGTTCCGAGACATGTTGGATCGGTTTGTGGTTATCTACCTGGTGGACATCCTGATTTACTCCTGGTCCAGGGAAAGCCACCTTCGACACGTCGGTCTGGTTCTGCAACGCTTGCGGGAGCAACAACTCAATGCGAAGCTGGAGAAATGCGTCTTCTTCCGGACTTCCATAGAATTCCTCGGGCATATCATCTCGCCGGAGGGCATAGCCATGGACCCATGTAAAGTAGGCTTTGTGTAGCTGGGAAGCCCCTTGTCGGGTGAAGGATGTTCAGCGCCTGCTGGGCTTCGCCAACTACTACCGGACCTTCATCCCGGGCTTCATCACACTGACGGCTCCACTTACCCAGCTCCTCAGGAAGAAGGTTGCGTTCCGGTGGGGTCCCCCGCAGCAAGAAGCATTCACAGCCCTCAAGAAAGCCTTCGTCACGGAACCCGTCCTGAGGCATCCCGACCCGCTCCGGCCTTTTGTGGTGGAAACGGACACGTCCAATGTGGCTCTGGGAGCGGTGCTGCTACAGGCTCCGACGAATGTCGGCACACTTTTTCCCTGCGCTTACTACTCCCGGAAACTCAATCCTTCTGAGCGCAACTACACTATCTGGGAAAAAGAGTTGCTGGCTATCAAGGCTGCATTCGAGGGTTTGGCGACACCATCTGGAGGGGGCCCGACATCAGGTGGAGGTCCGAACGGACCATCGGAATCTCGAGCACCTCACCACAGCTCGGAAGTTGAACCAACGGCAGATCCGGTGGTCGTTGTTTTTTGCCCGGTTCAACTTCCGCGTGACCTACATTCCCAGCGGTCACAACCGGAGGGCGGATGCCCTGTCCCGCAAGCCAGAGTACCTCTGCGCCAAGGACCCCCTTCCTCCACGGACAGTGCTGCCGGCAGAAGCCTTGGCCGCAGCACGGGAGCCAGTGGACTTGCGGGCCCAGGTGCGAGAGGCGCAGCGCCAGGACGCCTGGTCGCAGCAAAGGAGAGCGGAGGTGGGCCCCGCATCTCCTTGGACCTTGGAGGAGGACTTACTCAAGTTTCGGGGGCGATTATATGTGCCCACAGGACCACTCCGAGCCCTCGTCATGACCCAGTGCCACGACAACCCTGCAGCAGGACATTTTGGGTTCTTCAAGACCCACCACCTGGTGACACGGACCTTTTGGTGGCCCCGAGTGCGGCATGATATACATGCCTATGTGACATCCTGCGTACCGTGCCGGCAAGCCAAGGCGCCACGGGGGCCCCTCCCGGGCTCCTCCAGCCCTTGCCGACACCCGACAGACCCTGCGGGGCGATCTCTATGGACTTCCTGACGGACCTGCCGCCGTCCTCTGGGTTCACCACGGTGCTGGTGGTGGTGGAGGACATGCTCACCAAGATGGCACACTTCATCCCATGCCGCGGACTGCCCACAGCCGCAAAAACGGCCCGTCTCTTTCTGCAGCACATCTTCCGCCTCCATGGTCTACCGGACAGGGTGGTTTCGGACCGCGGAGTTCAGTTCACAGCCGCTTCTGGAAGAGCCTGATGGCCGCGTTGGAGGTGCAGGTGTGTCTGTCGTCATCGCACCATCCGGAGACCGACGGGGGTACAGAGAAGGTCATCGGTATACTGGAACAGTATCTCCGTTGCTTCATCAACCAGCAACAGGACAACTGGGCCGACTACCTGTCCCTGGCAGAGTTTGCTTTAACAACTCTCAGCACACCTCTACTCAGATGACCCCGTTCTTTGCCAATGTGGGGTACCATCCGCGGCTCTTCCCTCTGGCACCACCGGACTCTCCTGTTCCCGAAACGCCGACCTTCCTGACGGAATTGCATGCGGTCCAACAGTTGGTACGTCAGCAGCTGAATCGGGCAAAGGAGGACTACAAACGGTCCGCCGACCGCTCCCGACGGGCAACGCCCCCGCTGGCAGTTGGAGACCGGGTGTGGCTCTCCACCAAACACCTCCCGTCCGACCGCCCGGTAAAGAAGTTGGACCACCGATTCATCGGCCCGTTCCCTGTCGAGGCAGTCATCAACCCAGTAGCCTACCGACTGATCCTGCCACGATCCATGCGGATCCACCCCGTTTTTCACCGGTCCCTTCTGGTTCCTGAGGCCACACCGAGTCCCCTTTGGTGCCCAACAGCACCCGTCACTGTCGCCGAGGACGGATCGGAGGAATACGAAGTCCACAGCGTACGAGACTCCCGCTGGCTGAAGGGTCGTTTCCAATATTTGATCGCGTGGAAGGGATACGGGACTGATTTCTCCTGGTAGATGCCTCCGACGTTCATGCCCCTGACCTGGTGCAGGCCTTCCATGAGCAGAATCCAGCCCGACCGCATCCCGATCGTCAGCCCCAGGGGAAGGGCCCTGTGGTGAGGGATAGTGTTGTGACCCAGGTTCCTGGACCCGGACTCCTGGACTCAGATGATTCAGAAAGTGAGGGAGAAGACCTGGCCAGCCCTGGTTCTCTTGAGCCCTTTCCCTCCCTGGCACCCACTCAAAGGGAGGAGGAGGGGCCGGCAAGGCCTGATTCTCTGGAGTCTTCTTCTGATTTGGCAACGCCCCAAGAACAGTTTTGGAGTGATGCAAGATTACGTAGACGTGATCGGCGTGCGCAGCAGCGGAAGAGTTGGGACAAAGCCAAGTCATAATTGTCATGCAGTGACATCTGCAGAGACTATAAATAGGAGGCGGGACTTCCTGGTTTTTTGTCTTGGACAAAGCAATGAATTGGCGCGAGCTAACTGTCTCAATGGAGGGAAGAATATATTCGTGAGTAATTCTGGCCTTATCTATAATTTCCTCGTTATCTCCAGAAACTTGGCAGGCCCGTGGGTAGACGTGGCCAGGACATGTATCTATGTAAATAAAAGGAGAAAAGAAGGCCTCTGACTGACTCTTTGCTGGGAGTATTAGGGGGAGGGAAACAGAACACATATATTGAAGATTATCTCAACTACATTAAGATTAGTTAGCACAGTGATGGCTAACCTTTTTGCTGTCGCATGCCAAAAGTGGGGGGGGGGTCGTGTGTTGAGTGCCCACACCTATAATTCAGTGCCCCCTGCTTTTGGCATGCAACGGCAAAAATGTTACCGGTGGGCCCAGTACGCCCGTTTTTTGCCCTCCCCAGTCTCCAGAGGCTTTCTTGGAGCCTGGGGAGGGTGAAAACAACCTCCCCCCACCCCCCGAGGCCCTCTGGAGATCGGAAACAGCCCATTTCTTGACTTCTGGTGGATTCTGAAGGCCTGTTTTTCACTCTCCCCAGGCTCCAGAGCTTTCCTAGAGCCTGGGAAAGACAAAAATGGCCTCCACACCCCCAGAGGCCCTCCAAAGGCCAGAAACTGCCTGTTTCCTGACTTCCGGTGGGCCCACAAGGCTCAAAAATTAACTGGCCAGCACGTGCATGCATGCTGGAGCTGAGCTAGGGCAACATTCGTGTGCCCACAGATATGGCTCTGTGTGCCACCTCAAATATCAACCATTTACTTTCATAGAAAGAGCTTCAGCCATTTTCTTGGTTATGATACAGTAGTTACACAATATTACAAATCATAATAGACTAGACTAGACTAGACTAGAATTTTTTATTGGCCAAGTGTGATTGGACACACAAGGAATTTATCTTGGTGCATATGCTCTCAGTGTACATAAAAGAAAAGATCATCAAGAATTCTAAGGTACAACACTTAATGATAGTCATAGGGTACAAATAAGCAATCAGGAAACAATCAATATCAATATAAATCGTAAGGATATAAGCAACAAAGTTACACTCATAAAGTCATAAGTGAAATAAAAATCATAGAAAGAAATAAAAGTTAAAATGAGGTAATAATAAGGAAACCAGTCTGTAGAACTGCCAAGCCACAGGAAGTTTTGTCATGAGTATCTTTTGTATATGCAAATATTCTAATTTTGTATTTCAGATCTTCTTTGATTCCACATGTTTAAACGGTACTATTTTATACTACATTGGGCAATATGCTATCTGTTCATCTCCAAGTCAGTAAAATTTTTATAACTTTCTGGAACAAAACTACCTATGGTAGATTGTGATAATACAGTGGACTTTTAAATTTACTGATTGATGGTGAAAGAGATAGGTTTTTCTCTTTCAGTTCTGTGAATGAAGAAATCTACTTCTTCTCCTGTTACATTAATTACATCTTTTGCAACAATCTGAATATAGCTCAGTATCCGGTCAAAGCCAGATATTATACTACTTTTAAAATTCTGAATACACTAATGTATGACTATAAAAAGAACAATTAAAATTCTACTTAAAATATATATAAAATAAGTGCTAAATATAAAGTGCAGTTATCAAATTTTTATTTTTATTTATTTTATTTTATTTATTTATTTTATTTTTCGCATTTTTATACCGCCCTATCTCCCTAGGGACTCAGGGCGGTTCACAGCCAGATAAAATATACATATAAATAAAAAATAAAACATCAATTAAAAAACTTATTATATAAGGCCGAATAATTAAAAATAGCAATACAAATAATAAAACCCCATTAAAACCAAATTCAAAATTTAAAATTCTAGTCCAGTCCTGCGCAGATAAATAGATGTGTCTTTTTGGTGGACTGCAGATTATCCTTTATCTTTATCTACAATGTATTTATTGAAATTCAACAAAGTAAAAGCCCACATTTTGTGTTAAGAAAAATTGGTATATTTGACAAGAAAATGCTTTACATATATGTATAGTATGAGCCACGGTAGCACAGTGGTTAGAGTGCAGTACTGCAGGCTACATATGCTGCCTGCTGCCTGTCTGCAATGTGGCAGTTCAAATCTCACCAGGCTCAAGGTTGACTCAGCCTTCCATCCTTCTGAGGTGGGTAAAATGAGGACCCAAATTGTTGGAGGCAATATGTTGACTTTGTAAACCACTTAGAAAGGGCTGTAAAGTGATATATAAGTCTAAGTGCCATAGTTATTGCTATTTTTCCAATAATAATTAAAAAGAAGACAGCAAAGACCACAGAAATTACTTGAAACTATTCTGTTCATCATCTTTACAAGTTTATGTATTTTAGCCTTCCCAAAGCTGGTATCCTTTAGATACAATATGCTGGGACTTATCTAAAGCTCATCAGGTTGGGAAAAGTTGTTTTATAATCTGCATATGAACTAAAAGGATGTTTTAAAAACAACACTGGAAGTCCTTCTGAACTAGGCTGTAGACAGCGTATAAATTCCAAGGATTTTAATAGCTTTATAGTTTATCTATAACTAAAGTTCCCCCCCCCCCAAATATTAAACTTAGACCCAGTTCACATAATTATGCTTATCCCATTAAAGTGTTCTATCTCAAGTGTAACATATTAGCTTCCTAAATCAAATGCACTGACCAACTCCTAAAGAGCCTACGTGACTGGGTTTCGCCTTTCTCCGCAGGACAGTACCCTTCTCACCCACCGATAGGTCTTCGCAGCGAGTTACATTTCTTTTGGAATATGCAAACTCCAACCCCATAACTATCTGGAAATTTAATCAATTTTAAAAACACGTTTATGCGACCATAACGCAGTAGCTACTTGGCCCGCTGATCCAATTCTCCGTTTACGGCAACCGTAATTCTCCGTTTACGGCGACCGAAAGACTTATGTCCCTCGGCGCATTGTACACTGGGAAACGTGGTTTTCGATGAAATCCTGAACTACTAGTCGCACTGCGCATCTGCAAGGTGTCGTGGTAACATTCCCCTACGGGAGCTGTTCTGTGATTTGCGGGAAATGGGGGTGTCCTAGCAACTAGGCTAGCCAGCAGCTACTGACGATTCCAATGATCCCGTATAAAGAAACGACCGGGGAGGAACGAAAGGCAGTCTGTCCAGCCGCTGCTCGGAGCTTGGGAAAGGAAGAGAAGCGGCCTTTCGAATTGCTATTGCTGCTGTTCAGCGCCTTGTTCCAAGGTTTCAGTTTTGACAGAAGTTCGGGAACTTCTGTCCCTAGTTCTCCTTGGTCGTGCTATCCAACTGTCCCCTTGAAGCTGCCCCCGAGATTTTAGAATAGTACCCTGATAAAAAGTGAGAAGACCCTTTGCAACCCACACCTCACGCACCGAAAGATGCTTGAGTCTATTCGAGTCACTGGTGAGTAACAATGCCGCCGTCTTTTGTTTCCTCATCTGTCAGATCTTCATAGTAAGATTTCTGATAAAACGGGGGGGCGGAGTAGTGAGAGAGACTTGGATCCAGCATCAATTACTGCAATCCGAGAAAACCGGGTGAAATAGGATGCAAATTAATCCTTACCATTTGTCCTATTGGTTTTAAATAGGTCCTCTTCAAATAGATCGTTTGTGTAGCAATGTGTCATTTCTGAGAATTTAAATCCAGGGAGCAAGTAGGTCAGTACCATGAACTCTGTTGAGTAGAGTAATATGGGCTTGACTTAATTGAAAATATATCAAGTCTACATAGTAATGATTAAAAAAAGGACATAATTTCTTTCGAACTGGGAATTGTTTTCTCACATAAAATACCTAATGGAACAATATCTGTTTAAGTAAATTGCTTTACTATTTTCAAGATTGATGTGGTTTTGAGGGGTGGGGGAGATATAGAACATTATTGTAGTCTGACACAGTTTGCGCTCTCTCTCTTGCTCTCTTCCCCCTCCCTCCCTCCCTCCCTCTCTCTCTCTTATACACACACAAACACACCCATACATTTAAATCTATAGAAATAAACATTGATCTGTCTACAGAAAAAAGAGGGAATCCTTTTCTCTCTGCATTAAACCGAAAAACTCTGGGATCTACTATGGAGAAAGATTCATGGAAAGATTATTTGTTTTCCTCCTTGTACACAAACAGGTAAATTAGTAGCCATGCTCTATATAGTTGTCATTGTTTGCAACCATGTTAGGTCTATCAGTTCTAAACTTCATATATCCAGACTACAAGATGCCATCACAGCATTGTATATCTGTTTGCTGTCATCAAATGCCTATCTGGATGTTAGCAACCCTGCTGTGTAGATAAACCCATCACCTTCTTTTTTGTCCAGAGAAAAATATTTCCTTTGCTGCCAGATTGCTTTATTTTCTCTTCTGTATAGAGGGAGAAAAACTTTCCTTGAGTAGGATACGATTTCAAGAGATGAAATTTTGTGGAGTTCTCAGTTCATTTTTTGTATTAAATTACTCTGCTTTAGGAAGCCACTTTGAACAGGTTGCATGAGTTGCAAGAACTCTCTGTCTCTGTCTTCCTCTCCTATTACCGAATTTATATATTTAAATTCAGTAATATTGTAAATGTTCCAGTTGCAGCTATTCTTGTAAAACAGGGAATGCTAGTACCACATTGTCCACATTGTCCCCTCAGATACTTCAAAGAAGCCATCTTGAGGAGAGAGATCTCACCATCTGGCATCTAACTGTCCAAACATATTTATTGGCTACAAAGCACAAACCTATATAATGCCTTCTTTCAGAGGGTTGTTTTTTTTTTTTTTTGCTGTTCTAGATCAGCAGTCCCCAACCTTTTGGACACCAGGAACCGGTTCCATGGAGAGAGGTTTTTCCACAGACCAGAGGGGGCGTGGTTTTGCATACTGTCTGCATCCAATGGACAAGGCTTTGCTTATTTGTGAGGCCCAGTTTCTGGCATGCTGTGGACCAGTGCCAATCCATGGACGGGGGTTGGGGACCCCTGTTCTAGATGGACTGGCCTTCAGATTTCCTTTGGTCTTGTTATGAATAACTCTTAATTTCATTCTTTTCATTTTGGTTTCACCAGTATTCCACCAAGAGTTTTTATTCTCATCAGTGTTGCTTTCAGGATCACTGAATCTACTGAGTTTTTCTACCTCATCAGAATGTGGCAATCACAAACCAAGGAAAACATGAAATTTTAGAGTTGAAATGAGATATAAATTAGATATTTTTTTAGAAAATTAGTAGATGTACATGAACCAGAATAAACAACTTTAACTGAGGAGGTTAAATTATATTATTCAGGGCATGTGATTATAAAAGACAGTGATGGTTGCTATCGGTTCACGCTGGTTCAGGCGAACTGGTAGCAGCACCAGAAAGCTCCACCCATCTGCTCAGACATCATCAAAAATGCTCTGCGCATGCGCAGAAGCTCTTGCGCACTCACAAAGCGAGCAAGCTCACAGGTGCGCTCCCAATAGTGAACAGGTAGCGAAGAAAATTGAAACCCACTACTGTAATTGTAATTGTAATGATTCCAGAAAGGAAATAATAGTGTGTTTAAAAAAAAAAAGTGTTGGCTGTAACTATTAAAATTAGTATGTATCTAGGGAGTGTTGATATTTGTGTAAGCAATTGATACTCTCTTACTTTAAGTGTAATCTACAAGACTGAGGAATGGTATGGTAAAATAAATTGGATTAGATGTTAGGTGCATAATCCAATATTGATGTAGTACAACTAATAGGTGATTAGGATGCAAAAGTTGGAGAAATGATGGAACTTGGAATTATTGTGATTAAGAAAACACAGTAATGTTGGAGACGATTAAACTTTGGTGTGGATAATTGCTTCAAGTAATATAAACATAGTGAATATTTGGTTTTCATTGTACGGACAACATCTTAATAAAAAACATTACACATCAGGAAGCAGAATATTAAAAAAATACACCCAGCTGACAGATCTCTTCCAAGTAAGGATTGTGGAATAGATCTTAGGTTGGTGTTAAATATATGGCTTAAACTTCTAAACTTAGAAAATTAAAGGCAGCAAATATGCTGGCATGATTTGAAGTACAGGACATTGTCAGAATATAATAGCAATATTAGGAATATGTTTAATATATATAAAAGAGAACCTGAAGTGCTGTGGAAAGACCAAGAAGACATTAAGAAAACCAATACAAAAAATATTCGCAGAATGTTAAAGACAAGAAAGCTCCTAGTGGCTTTCAGAAAAAAGCTTTCTTGATAGTCAAAGAATAAGGATTAATCTGCTCCACAGAAAGAGAGGCATGATAGGCAATTTATCAGCTATCAGATAAGAAAGAATAAGGTACAGATAAATATTTAAATAAGAGCAGAAGTACTACATCTTTATGTTAACAAATATGGAAAAACAAGATTCTATAGTTTAGAGATTGGAAAATATTAGTGTAGACGCACCAACAACAGAGATTCAAGAGATTGGGTAAATTAGCAATCGATCTAATTTATAATTTTGTGAAGTTCCATTATGTGTTATGGATGTCTTTGGTAAATATATATTTGTAATTTCAAGCTCTTTCAGTAATAAGCAGCAATGGACTTATTGTGATTTATTTTCACAGTAAGCATATGTTAGTTGTTCTGAGCTCTGTGTTAGCAGATTGTGATTATTTTTACACCATAAATTCTGATTTGGCATTGCATTTGTATCAGCCCTTTCTCATGCTCCTGTTTCTGAACTCCAGCTATAACACTCTTGAGATACAGGTCCAGATGATTTTCCCTTCTGTTCTCTTTCAAGTGTATGTGTGTTCCCTTATATTAATTATCAAGGCCCTTTCCAACATTTTTAAAATTAGAATTAAAATCTAATACCAATTAGATTTTCTAGACCTTTGATTAAATGGTAGTTTTAGTTTCCTTTATACAATTTTGTAGTCATATCATTGCTGAAACTCTTGATAGAAATAGTTGTATGTTGTAATAATTTAATCTATTGGTGTTTTTTTACATTATGCTTTATATGTGTTATAATTTCTGGGTATGGTAATAAATCAATTCCATAGTTAAAATCAAGAAATTAAATAATTGAATGCATTTGCATAATACAGTAAACTATTACTTTTTTCTAATATTAAATAAGGTATGGCATTTACATGAGCAGATCACCATGTGGCTTGGGTATGATTTCAGTCATTCTGTTGTTATAGAATGAAAAGATGTCTTGTGATATCATACATTATAATCATAAATATATTTTACTAATTCTTCTGCTGAAATATTATGAATTTGAATTATGTTGAATTTTAACAATGAAATAAACAAGGATGAATCAGGGGAAAAACAAGAGAGCTAGAGTACCACTAAGTAGATCCATACAGGTAGTCCTCAACTTACAAACAAATCTTTATTGCTAAGCAAGACAGTTAAATGAGTTTTGCATCATCTTATGATACCTTGCTGCCATAGTTGTTAGTTGAATCACTGCAGTTGTTAACTTAGTAACACGGTTATTAAATGTATCTGGCTTTCCCATTGACTTTGTCGATCAGAAGATTACAAAAAGTGATCACATGATCCCTACGACTTCAACCATCATAAATAAATGTCAGTTGCCAAGCATCTGAATTTTGATCAGGTGACATGGGAATGCTGAAATGATCTTAAGTATGGAAAACAGCCATAAGTCACTTTTTCAGTGCTGCTGTAACTTCGAATGGCACTCAATGATTGGTTGTAAGTCAAGGACTACCTGTATTATATTTATCTTATCAATTATTAGTATTATCCATAATGTTTGCCCTTAATAGGATAACAATATACTACAATAGGCACTTTGTGCTAGATAGATTTATAGATAGGAACTAGAGTTAATAAGGTATGATCCAAACATGTTCTTAATGCAATACTTGCCTTGATTAAATTCAAATTTAGTAAATGGGAAAACTGTAACATACTTGTTATTGAGAAGGAAATATAACAGGATCAGTTCAATTTATTGTTCTTCAAATAACAGAAGGAGGTAGACCTTACTCATGTGTTTCAATATTGCATTCGTATTCCCACTCCTACTCTTTTTTTGCTTTTCCTGTGATAAAAACATTGTCTATAACATTCTAAAGCTGAATAAAATAGTGCCTTTAGTGTATACTTTCTCCAAGTAATTTTTCTGATATATTCTCCCTCTTCTCTCCATCTCCTTATTACAGACAGAGTTTGAACTTGGAGTGCAATGAAGAAAAATGGGCTTTTAGAACCTTTAGAACTGAAAGTCTGCTCTAGAAGTAGTTGTGTGTCAGCATGTTTTCTTTTGCATTCAAACATAGGAAAAGAAATTGGTATAAATTTAAAGGAGACTTAATGGCCATTCTAGTTGAGGAATTTTGGAAGAATGGGAGACGTATGGAGGGCATCCAGATTTGGAGAGCTTTATCTGGTCAATAGAACTTTTTCTGGTAGAGTAGTGTTTCTCAAGCTCAACTACTTTTAAGATGCATGAACTGGAATTTCTAGAATATTAAAATGGTTGAGATTGAGAAATCCTGTGCTTGAAGAATCTGCAGAATCTGACAATTTTGTCAAAATGATAAAATAAGTATCATGCCATTACAATATGTAACTTTCATTTTTCATGTGATATAAAGACATAGCACACATTTGATTTTGCTGTTCTGTCTCCCCCCCAGGTGTCTTTATTTTCCGTGTCAGTTTTTTAATGATGGAGCAAAAGAATGTTTTAAATAATTGTTTAGTGTAGTAGGCAGGACAGTTTTCCTGTTTTACAGTTCATGCACTTAAACAGGAAAGTTTAGGACAAATTCAACATATTAACATAGAGGAAAATCCTAAAATGTTTCCATATCTATATTTTTTAAAAACAGGAAATTTTTAGAAAGAGCAAAGTCAGCCTATGTACTTTTTTTTTACTGCCCTAATGTTGATAAATGTGTGTGGAAGTGCCACAATTCAAATTTCTTAGCTATGTCTATATTTTAGTATTTAAACCTTTTATATATATTTCTGTTTGCATTCACATTACATATTAAAATCTAGAAAAACCTTTTTGATTGAATTAGGCTTTTTATTTATTTTTAATTCAGAAAAGCTTCACTGGCCAGAGCAAGAACTGTCCAAGAAGTCCATCTTGAAGCCTGAAGAACAGAAATTTCTTTTCATGAATGAAACCAGAAGTATTAAGTCCTGCATCCTTAAGAACAACTTCACCACAGGGACAAGCAGCTACAATGTTTTGCTGCAGAGCAAAGAGGAAAAAAAACATCAGAAACATTCATCAGCCCACCACAAAAGACTCCGGAAGCCCACCAAACCCACTCATGGCTCACGCAGTAATGAGCGCCACAAGGTTAAGACACCACTGTTTATTCCCCCAAATGGGTGGTGCTGTTTCAAAAGGCACTCCTATTTTATTCCTAACTCACTCCGCAATGGGATTAAATTAGCACAAAGTATTTCAATAACAGGGAACAGCATAGGATTGTCAACTCCACCCAAGAACAAATCCAAAAAACATTTTACCTTTAGCCTAGGAAAGCCCAAACAGTTGCAAACATCTAAAAGCTGCTTAAAAGATGGAGATGCTACTGGTCGAAAGTTTTGTATCCTAACTGCAATCAAGCCTTCCAATGTGGAAAGGGAGAAGATAAAGTTCTTCAAATCAGCTTTTACATCTAACCCACAGTTTGAATATGCAAGTTCTGTCCTCCCCAGTGTACTTGAAAAGTACAGCCAAGCATCCAGCTTATTTCTTAAACAGGTAGAGATACTTTTGCTATACCTATTTCTCATGCATAATTCTTTTTAAATCAATTTTTCTTCTTTCCCCTGTTATTTTTTCCTTAGGTCTATTAGCCTAGAAAGGGGATAGTCTGATTAGGAGAGAACTTTTGAAAAGCAGGATGAAAGGACACAGAACACTTGTGCAACTTTCCTTTCCATTTTAAGAACTGAAAGTCTGAAGCAGGGCCTCTATTAACAATGGCCTGTGAAACAAGCAGTGGTGACATCAAAGCAATAACACATCAAGCAAATAGATGATTACATAATTTATGACAGGATGTTTCATGTAATCTTGCAGATATTCATACCTTTTGCTTAGGCTTCCATGGGAGAAGGGAGGATTCTCACACTCAGGTACAGGAGTGAGTTGCAGTCACCAATGCAGTGCACACATGTACTATAGAAACACACCGTCATGGCCACCATCTTGACTGTTTGCATATTAGGACAAAGTTTATCCATTTTTAACCCATTGTATATGAAAAAAAACCCTACTTCTTCCTACTTTGTGTTTTCTCTTTTTGTATTTTCACAAGCAGGGCTAATCCATCATCTCTTGAGGATGATACAGATCTAGATTTAATGCACTGAATAGCCTTCAACACTTTTTTTATCTCTTGGATTTTGAAAGAATAATAGTTCAAATCTAGAAAAGGCAAAATAAAGAGCTTAGTAGTACGTCAAAATGGGAAAAAGTTCAGCACCTCCTACATATACACCACTTTTACTTTATAATCAAACCTTCTATCCCTAGATATGTAAGTTCATACATTGGAATAGGGCAGATTTAAATAAATATTCTTGCTTTTGAGGACATTTCATTACCGAAACCAGGTAATATCATTAGTGCTTGTTACAACTTAATTTCATTAGAAACCAAAAAATATTAGATTACTAATACTGATTTTTTTTGGTTGTTTTTTACTTCATGGTATCTTCTTGTTCTTTGTTCTCTCTGAAAGAAATCAAAGCACAGTGAACAATTAGATCAGAAGATAACATATTAAAAGGAATAATCTGCTTAAATGAAATGATTGTTCAATGGAAATTGTAAGGTCCTACCTCTACTCCCCATTCAAGAAAGTAGAACTCTTGAAAAAGCAGCATTTCAAAAGGAACCTTTTATTGAAAAGAAGGGATTGCAGGACAAAAGCAAAGCAGGCTCTAAGATTCCCTCCCTGTTCTGTTCTGTTAGGATAAAGGAGTTAGAAACCCTTTCCCTCAGTTGATGTTGAATGAGCCAATCCACAGGTGTGAAGATGTTCCCAGAAATTGTGGATCCAGCTCAGTTATGTGTTGCTCCCAGTTCTATCCGGTTCTATAGAAGCAGTAGTAAAACCGGCCAGAGGCTCGGCCCATCTGTCCCAACATTATCAAGGGGCTTCTGCGACTAGACTAGACTAGACTATTGTAATAATATAATGTAATGTAATGTAATGTAATGTAATGTAATATAATATAATATAATATAATATAATATAATATAATATAATATAATATAATATAATATAATATAATATAATATAATATAATATAATATAGAACTTTGGATATATAGTATGTCATCTGTCATGCCACAAAAGCAGATGCATTCCCTTTAGAAAGAAAGGCTGTTATTCATGTCTCTTTACAATGGAGTTGCCCACTTCTTTTGAAATAAATGGAACAATCATTTATGTAGGGATACATCTTAATAGATTAGATTTGTCTTACTACATATGGGTGGCGCAAGGAAAATGAAGAACCATTGTTAAAATTATTGGGCCGGTTTCTGAACAACGTTAAGTGTGCATTGAAACATGATGCTGTCAGATCAGCATAGAAATTTTTGAAAAGAGATTTTGAAGATAATCATTTCACTACTGTAACTACCCAAGGAATAGTGCTCCTGGTCACCACCAAAAATGGCTAAAGAGGGACATTGCAAAGACAGGATAATATTAAAAAGATAAAGGTTCCCCTCGCACATACGTGCTAGTCGTTGCCGACTCTAGGGGGCGGTGCTCATCTCCGTTTCAAAGCCAAAGAGTCAGCGCTGTCCGAAGACGTCTCCGTGGTCATGTGGCCGGCATGACTCAACACCAAAGGCGCACGAAATGCTATTAATATAGGATAATATTATGGGCCAATAAATTAATCATTAGCATGAAACTGCTTTTTGGCTCCTTAAACTCGACTGTGTATCACTGTTTCTCCAACACCAGCCCTGAATTGGAAATACGAGGAAAAACATATATTTAATCTTGATGTGGAACTTAAAAGCATCCATCCTGTTCAAATTCATAGAGAAGAAATATTTACACAGACAACCTGGTCTTGTGATACACATAATTCCAAGGCCAAGAGCAAACACAGTCACCAATTATAACATTTATCATATTTAACATTTATGACTGCTACATTTTTGTCACAGGCTATCAGAATTATGGAACTCACTTTGCAAAAATATGGAAGTTATGAAAATTTTGAACAATCCACTGGAGGAAGCCTGTTGCCTAGGAGTCGTATCTGGAATCATGTCCGAAAATATATGGCGAAAGAAGGCTGCCTGGGCGAGGTTGGTTTTTTGCAGCATTTATTTGAAATAGAGAGTCACAGTTTATCTACATTCCTAATTGTAGTTTTATATTAGCTATCATTCCTACAGGTGACATACATACATAATTAATGGTAACCAGCTGTCTCTAAAGAGTGATGATAACCATATGATGCAGGAACTACCAATTATTTTATAGAATAAGCCATACATTCCTTTTTTTTTGTAGTAAAGTTTTTTATTTTTTACACACAAACAACAACATACAATACACCTTTTCTGAACAAAATATCGGCCAGGTACATGTTCACATCAAATTTAGTTCTTTTCCAACACTTCTTACATACTTTCATCAATATATTTTCTCTCATTTTTATTTCCCTATTTGCATTTCTCTTTATAAATCTAATCTTACCCTTCACCCCCAATTTTAATCTTTTATCATTGTCCCTATTTCCCCCCCTTTTTCTACTCCCATTTGTATTAAATCCTTATATTCCAATTTAATAATTATATTCTTTTATATCTTCTACTTATCCATCGACATCAAGCATACCTTTACATTTCAATGACAATTTATAGATTGTTAAACATAATCAAAAAAGAAAAGAAAAAACAAGAAAAAACTGAATTTTTCTTCATAATAATTTCTAAAATATCATTAATACATCCATAATAACCTTCAAACATTTTTTCTCATTTTAAATTCCAATCTCAATATTTATGTACTTCAAATTTCATTAGTATTTCAACCAGTCATTTATTTCAGTTCTCTTTTATTTTCCTCTTTTTTCCTCTTAAAATTCTTTACTCTCTTTGCTTGTCCTGTATTTCTATTCACTCTCTTTTTCCTCCCTTCCCCCATTTTTATCTTTTCTCTATTGATCCCTAAATGATCCTTTGACTTTGTATTTTTTTCTTCCCTTCTTTCTCTCGTCTCTTCCTCCCCTCCTTATTTTTATTTGCCCTTCTTGTT
This sequence comes from Ahaetulla prasina, assembly GCF_028640845.1. Lineage (NCBI taxonomy): Eukaryota > Metazoa > Chordata > Lepidosauria > Squamata > Colubridae > Ahaetulla > Ahaetulla prasina. The sequence continues at coordinate 71,296,065 of NC_080542.1, forward strand.
TGCAATATTTTTCAATTTATTCTCCTCATTCCCCTTTTAAAATTTTCTTCTTTATTACTGCCACTCCCAGTGTAATGTTCTAACTTCTTTGTGCTATTTCCCTTCTTATTTTCTCTTTCTTTATAAATCCCTTCATCTCTCCCCATAAACTCACTTAAAATTACACAATCATTTAATAATTCATCATCAATATTTTTTCCTTTGTCTTCCAATGCCCTCTCTTACTTCATAGTTTCTTTGTTTGCTATAAGTTCCGGTGCACCTCCTAATTCTTCTGGTTCCTGTTTTCCATATGGTCTTTAATTATTTCTTTTATTTTTCGCTTTAAAGTTATATACACTCCTGTATGAATACATCCACTGTTAAACAACAAGTCATGTTTCAATTTAGACACAGAAATAGGTGTCTAAGAAATGGAGGACAAAGTGCTGTGTATTCTGCTTTGAGTTTTGAAAAAAGTATAGCAATAGCAGTTAGATTGATATATTGCCCAATATTGCTTTACAGCATTCGCTGGGCAGTTTATAATATAGAAGCATTATTTGCATACAGTCGAACCTCTGGTCACGACCATAATTCGTTCCATAATTTTGGTCGTAACCTGATTTAGTCATGACCCGAGCCTAACCATAATTAATGCAGTGGCCACCAGGTCACTGTTGTTTGGCACTTACAAAAAAAATGGTACAGAAGGGGAAATCAGCCGCAGCCATGTTTGATCGCCACCCGAGTATGTGCTTGTGACCAGATTCAAAAATTTTGTGAATTTTTTGGTTGGAACCCAATTTGGTTGTGGTCAGAAACATTCATAACCAAAGGTTCTACTGTATTGCCCCCAATATTCTTCATTTTACCGATCTCAGAAGGAAGAGAGGCTAAGTCAACCCATCAGGATCGAACTTCAGGCTTTGGGCAGAGTTTGCTTGCAATACTACATTTTAATCACTGCACCATCTGGGCAAGCACACAATATAACTCTACAAAACAAAAAGAAAATTGAACTATTATCCACCACTGATAATGAATATAATAAAATAAATTTTATAGAAAAGGAGTACGCTGTTAATTGAAAAATATAAATATTAACATAGTTTTATCTTCTATGGCTTGTTTTGCTTCCTCAGATTGTGGTTCATCTTTCTGAAGATTTGCTTTCTCGGGCCTCAATGACTGTGGTGAATGGCCGTCCAACTCTTACTATCAATATTTCCACTGCAAGGGAACATTGGTTAGAAGGGATGCTCAGGCATGAAATAGGTATGTAATAATTATTCTGTTTGAGTTTTCCCCAACCCAAAGTACTCCAACTTTGAGGAAATGGCTAAGGGGAATAGCCGCTTAGTCTAGTGGTTAAGATACTAAGTTTCCACGAAAATAAGACAGGGTCTTACTTTCTTTTGACACCCCCCCCCAAATAAGGGCTTGGCCTTATTTTTGGGGAGGTGTTATTGTTTTTGAGGTGCAGGAGGCAGAAAGCCCACCGGCCCCATCCTCTCTGTCCCACCACTTGCTTGCCAAACCAGAAATTCAGAACTTCCAACTTCCCACAAAAAAAAAAAAAAATCTCGCGAAGTTGGAAGTAGTCCCACAGACTACTTTTCTTGCCCTGCATGTGGCAGTGGAGAATGGAACAGGAAAGCAGATTAGTGGAGGGATGTGGCTGCCTTGGGAGGGGTGGTGGGGTAGGGATCTGTCTCACCCACACAGCGTTTTTTTCCTCAGAACAGGGTGAGAGGCAGAAAAAAACCTCCTCCCCATTTTCAAGCCGTTTGCAAAAACGCCCTATTTGGAGCCTTCAATGTTGCAATCCTGGAATATGCTGAAGGCTCGGAATGGGGCGTTTTTTGCGAATGGCTTGAAAATAGGGGTGATTTTCCTGCCTCTCACCTTGTTCTGAAGCTCAGCATAGACTGTGAACAGGATAAGAGGCAAAATCCCCTCTCTCCATTTTCAAGCAGTTTGCAAAAACGCCCCATTCCGAGCCTTCAATGTGAATATGCAGGTGCAAAGTGACCTCCCATAAAGGCATGGAAATCCATACACCTGGGACATAAGAAGAAGTCCTGTGAGGAGACGCCGCTGCCGATGTGTAGGAAATGTGCAGGAGATTTCCTGTACATCAGCAGCGGTGTCTCCTTGCAGGGCTTCTTCCGATGTCCCAGGTGTATGGATTTTTATGCCTTCCTTTCCTGTTCCGTGGACGAAATTGCCTGCTGTGACTGTCATCTTTAGTTAAGGAGGGCGTGAGGTGTGTGGGGTGTGTAGGTTGGCCTCCAACTTCTTTTGGAGCTGCAATTGACAGCAAAAGTGGCTGTGCTTGCTGGAGGCAGGGGCCTGAGCAGCACCCGTGAATCAGCTGTTTCTTGAATGATGGCTGGAGCACCTCAGCTGATCCCATTAAGGGGCCGAGAAGCCCTGAGATGATGGGGGAAGGGAAGGGCTGTCTCCTGTGCTGGCTATGCCCACCCCTTCACTAGGGCTTATTTTGTGGGAGGGCATATATTTACGTCCACCCCAAGAATCAGGCTTGGCCTTATTTTGGGGATATGTCCTATTTTCGGGGAAACACGATAACAGGTTAGAAACCAAGAGACTGAGTTCTAGTCCCACTTTAGGCATTAAAGCAGGCTGGCTGATGACTTTGGCCTATCACTCTCTCTGAGCCCAACACACTTCACAGGGGAGTTATTGTGGGGAAAATAGGAGGAGAAAATAGTATTATGTATGTTTATCGCCTTGAGTTATTTATAAAAATAATGGCAGGATAGAAATAAATAAATAAAGTAAAATTAGTCGGCAAAGGGAAAATTAGGCACAAATTAGGAACTCTGGGAGTTGAAGTCCACAAAGCTTAAAGTTACTAAGGTTGGAGACCCCGATCTAAAAAATATAAATAAAATAAAATAATAAAATAAAATATTTGTGCAGCTTTCTGAGTTTTGGTGTGTTTCTGTAGTGTTTCACTCTAACTACACAAACACACAAAATCTCACAAAGCTGTATGTGGCATTTTGTGTGTGTGTGTGTGTGAGTCAGTTGTGTTGTGGTGTGTGTGTGTGGTGTAAAGTGTGAAAGTTGGTTTTTGAGCTTTTTGTGGCTGTGTGAGGTTCCTGCTTGTTGCAAGGGCCATTTTGGGTGAGGTGCAGCTGCTTTTACATTGTGTGTGTCAGTTGTGTTGTGTTATGGTGTGTGTGTGTGTGTAAAGTGTGAAAGTTGATTTTTGAGCTTTTTGTGGCTGTGTGAGGTTCCTACTTGCTGCAGGGGGCATTTTGAATGAAGTGCAGCTGCTTTTACATTGTGTGTGAGTCAGTTGCGTTGTGTTGTGTTGTGTGTGTGTAAAGTGTGAAAGTTGGTTTTTTTGTACCTCTTATTGTTTTGTATACTTTGTTTATTATTTTTATTATTTATTGTTATTGGCCACACCCACCCAGTCATCTGACCACCAAGCCACACCCACCAATTAAGCCACACCCACAGAACCGGTAGGGAAAATTTTTAGATTTCATCCCTGAATTTGCCCCATTTTATGATTTTTCTTGCCACAGTAGTTAAGCGAATCACTGCAATTGTTAAGTTAAGAACACAGTTAAGTGAATCTGGTTTCCCCATTGACTTTGCTTGACAGAAGCTCATAAAAGGTGATTACATAACCCAGGACACTGACATTGCAACCAACATAAATATGAGTCAGTTGCCAAGCATCCAAATTTTGATCATGTGACCATTGGAATGCTGCAATAGTTGTACGTGTGAAAAAGGTTATAAGACCTTTTTTCAATGCCATTGTAACTTTGAAATGGTGACTAAATGAACTGTTGTAAGTCAAATACTAGCTGTATATATATAAAAAGTTTTATAGGGGTATAGCAGTGGCCTAATAACTGGATGTCCAATTCAGCTACCCAGGTGATCAGCTACCAATTCAGCTACCCTCTGGCATTGCTTCATGCAAGTAATCTAGGGAACCAGAGAATGCACTCCATTGGCAATCTTGCCCAATATATTTAATAGTTTACATATCAGTACCACAATTGCAACAAGAGGAATCTTTCCATCCCACTGATACAGGGCAGAAGCACGTCTTCCAGTATCACACCTGATTCTGTTCAATTTTGACCAGACAAAGCGAGGCAGGTCAAATCCAGGTGGTTTGGTAGAGGGATTTCTGTTATTAAAAAATCATATTTGGGTACCTTTGACCATCCAGTTGTTTATTGTAATCAAAATCTGAATTAAAAGCCTTAAGGGATTTCCTGTTTCACTTAGGAAAGAGACAAACTCCCCTCTCAAAAAGGACAATGGTAGCCTCCTTTCAAAGAATGGAATAATTGTGCTAGAAAGTAGTAAGTTTTTCTTGTGGCCAGAAAAATAGACTGGGAGTGACAGATGTCCAAGAGAAAGGCAGAGTATGAACCAGATTTTATCCATTGCAGTTTTAAGTTTGGATTGATTCAATTTCTCCTTTGCTTTTCAGTAATCATCTTGATACTGCCTATATATATGTTGGTGTATTCTTACAGGAACTCATTATCTTAGGGGCATTAACAACAATAGCCAATTATGGAACAATTGGAGCGGGCGCCGGAAGCATGGGTTAAAACCCATCAACCCCACTGAGGAAGGCCTGGCCAGCATTCACAGTGTTCTGTTTCGAAAAGATCCTTTCCTTTGGCGGGCTGCCCTCCTGTATTACACTGTCTACCAAGCCAGCCAAATGTCCTTCAGAGAGCTCTTTCAGGACATTGGAAAATTTGTCACTGATCCCAATACTAGGTGGGATTATTGTGTTCGAGCCAAGAGGGGTTGGACTGATACTTCACAACCAGGTAAGCTTTATTTTATCTACCACTTGCAGATTTTGTTTGAAACTGGGACTTAAGGGGGATGCAATCTTATAGCATAATTCTTTGTATTAAAGCTATAAATCCAACTACTTAGAATAAATTTATTTCTAAGTAAGCAAGTGTGACATCATTTTATTTTTTTTAAAAAATTCTCATTCAAATTATCATTTAATGCTTCCATAGTAAATATTTTATATTTTTACAAGTTTTAAAAGTTACAATCTCCACCATGATTTTTGATTCTTTTAGGTTGCTTTAGTAAAGATCAGGTCTACTTGGATGGCATCCTGCGACTTCTGAGATACCGACATTCTATTGATTTCTACTTATTGACAGCTCTAGGAAAGGTGAGTAAATGGCTACATAAGAAAATGTCAACTTTAATATGGTTTGTTTGTTTCTAATACAAATATATTATTTAAGACTAAAAACTGACATGACAAACAGCAGGAACAAGTATCAAATAGTCAGAAGATTAGTGAACATGTTGAAAATATGATAGATAATATTTTGATTTCATAAATTGGGAGATGTTGAATTTGTTCAAGGCTCATCTAATGAATTTTAATGACTTGTTTTGTCACTCAACTGAAGACATCTGGGGCCTTAATATCCTAGTAAATGAATGGCAAACATTCCATTTACTAATTCCACATTCTCCCACTCCTCTTGCTTTTATTTATTTATTGGTTCATTCACGTATTCATTGTTAAATTTATCCTCTCGCTGAGGGGATATGTTAAGCAGCTGACAACAGAATGTAAGAAAACAGAAAGAGATGAAAAGAATGTAAACAAAACAAAATAATAGAACATTAAAATAAGCAATAAAAAATAAAAATAAATCAATACGATAACAAAAATATGAGTAGAGTGTAGAGAGCAAGGAGTGAGAGTGGGAGTCTGCCATCAATCAAGCAGCAACCTCCAGGGTGAAACTCATTATTTGGTCCCCTGCCAAATGGGAGAGCCATGTCTTCAGGCTACTGTGGAAGGATAGGAAGGTGGGGACAAATTTTACTGTAGAAGCTCAGATGTTTCAAAAGATGAACACTGCAGCAAAAAAGGTGCTTCATCTGGATAGTTGGAATTCTTTGACTGACAGGATCCATAGTAGGCCCTCTCTGCTGGAATGAATATTAAGGGCTTGTTCCAGTGGGATAACACAATTCATCAGGTAGCCTGGATGTACGCCATGGAGAGCTTTGAAGGTCATAACCAATACCCTGAACTGCACTTGAAAGCAGACTGGTAGCCAGTGAACTTCCATAGCGGAAGTATCTGGGGCCATCCTAGCAGCACCAAAGACTACTTTTGTTGCTGGACTTTGCACCATTTGAAGCTTCTAAATTGCTTTCAAGGGTAGTCCCATGTAGAGTGCATTGCAGTAATCCAAATGAGAGATGACTGTGACTTGAGTAACTGAGCGCAAGGAGTCATGATCCCGGAAAGGTCACAGCTAGTGGCACAAACGGGAGTTATGCAAATGTTCTCCTTGGTTCGTCCAAAACTAAGAATGACAAAAATTTGAATCCTGAGGCTCCATGCACCCATTCAGTCTTGCCAGGGTTCAGTCAAAGACTGTTGGTTCCCCATCCAGATCCCTACATCCTCCATGAACCATGAAAGGGCAGAGATAATATACTTGGGTAACCATGTATAGAACATATTGAGATATCTCAACCCATAGTGATGGATGATCACATGCAATGCCTTCATGTAGATATAAACAAGAGAGGAGAAGAGTACTGAACTCTGCAGGACACCACCAGTGAGCGGTTGGGAGCTGGATCTCTCACTCCCTGTTAACACCGATTGGGACCTGTCTTGAAGGGCAAAACTGTGCTGCCCAGCCCCAACTTGCATAACCAGCCCAAAGGATAATATGATCAATAGGATTGAAGGTCACTGAGAGGTTAAAGAAAGCAAGAATGGTAGCACTATCCTCATCTCATTCCTGCCCAAGATCATCCATGCGACCAAGGCTATCTCTGTCCCATAGTTGGATTTGAATCTTGAGTGAAAAGGGTCCAGGAAATCTGTTTCATCCAGGACCCCGTAGCTGCCAAGCAGCTATCTTTTCCACCACCTTTTGTAAAAAGGGAAAGTGGGAAACAGCACGAAAGTTGTCCAGGCAGGTGGCATCAACTGATGGTTTTTAAGGAATGGACAAACCAAGGCCTCCTTAAAAGGTCCTGGGAACGTCCCCTCTTGCTGTCACTGAAGAACGTACCTGGCCACCATTCTGGAGACTTTCAACCTCCAGGAGGGGCAAGAGTCTAATTGACAGATCGTTACATTAACAGTACAGAAGATCCTGTCACTTTCTTAGGTCCAACAGAGTCAAACTGTTCCCAAGTTACTGGGCAAGATTACTCCCTAGGCTTCTCATAAGGAATAGCACTATGCAAGGGTTCTAACTGGGAGTGTGTCCAAGCGATTTTATCCAACAGGTGTTCAACAAATTGTTTTGCATAGCCCTGAAGAGGATTGTCCAAGCACCTCTGGCCTAGGAGGAATTGAGTAATCTAAAACAGGATTGAAGGGTGATACATTACAGATTCAATAATGGAAAAATAGTTTTGTTTCCCTCTTTTGTTGCCCGAAATAGGCTTATAATAGCAGCTCTAAGACATGTCCAGTCAGTTATTCTTTGTTTTCCTCCAGTGACACTCTAAATGTCTCTTAATTCATTTCAGAACCCTGAGTTCCACTATGAAACATGGGGTGTAATGGGTACAAAGGATCGTGAGAGGTCACATAGGCACAATCCTGTTCAAGGTTTCAGTTGTCTTTTGGTTCCAAACTGTTGCTAAGTGTATGTCAGGCCATGCGGCAAATCCTTAAGGGATATCCCTCAGTTCCTTCTAGAACACATTTGTTTTCTGGGGAAACCACTTTAATGGGCCCAGTCTACATGCAGAGGGAAGTGGTATAACAGAGTGTTAGAGATATCAGGGCATGATCGGATTATGATGGTGGAATAGTATTACTTCACACACTGACATTGCTGCAATAAGAATATTAGTTCTGATGTGTGATCTGAAACAATCTGGGATAGTCACCCATGGCCATCATGGAGGTCAAAAAATCCTGAGCCACTTCTCAAGCCAAACACCAGGGAAGGCAGATTGAGATCACCCAGAACTATAAGTTTGTGGAACTCCACTGACAATCTTGAGACAGTTTCTGGCAGTTCAGACAGGAACGTTGCTATGGTGCAGGGAGGTCAGTAGGATAGCAACAATCCCAGCTGACTCCATGAGTCCAGTCTCAGAAACATGGCCTCACAGCCAGAGACTAGGGTAGCAAGGCTCTTTTACACAACTCCCAGGCTTTTTAGTAAAGCTTTTACAGATAATACTTAAAACTAATCCTCAACTTACTACCATTCATTTAGTGACCTTTCAAAGTTACAATGGCACTGAAAAAATGATTTATAACCATTTTTCACACTTATGACCATTGTAGCATTCCCTATGGCCACTTGATCAAATTCAGTTACTTACCAACTAGCATGTATTTATGATAATTGCAGTGTTGTGGGGTCATGTAATCACTTTTTGTGACTTTCTGATAAGCAAATTAATGGGGAAGCTAGATTCAGTTAACCCTGTTACCAGTGGGTGGGATCCAACTAATTTAACAACTGGTTCATCATAAAGACCGGGTGGGTGTGGCTGGGGGAGTCATGTGACTGAGTGGGTGTGGCCAACTCAACGTCACTCATGGCAAGGTGGAGTGGCGCAACTGGGCTGAAGTGATGGTGGCCAGAACCTTAGACTTTGTACAGCAACAGCAGTGGTGATTCTCCAATGCCTCATCTCTTGTTGAGTCTCACTGCCCGACAGACAGGATTTTTAAAAAGTTTTTTGCAGCAGGAAACAGCAAGCAACTACTTCTGGCCTTTGTTGGTGCAGCTGGGCACACAATCCCACCGTGAAACATTGACCTGCAGCGTGAGAAATCTGCACCCGCTGGTCTTTTTCAGTATGAGAAGCCTTCATCCACTGCCTCTTTTTCGGTGCAAGAAGCCTGCAGCCACCGCTCTTTGCTGGCATGAAGGTCCTGCAGCAGCTACCTCATTGCCGGCCAGAACTGAGTCGGCAGTGGTGGCCAGAGGTTTCTCGCACCGAAAAAGACTGGCAGCTGCAGGCTTCTCATGCCAGCAGGGGTGGCAGCTGCAGGCTTCTTGGTGGGGGGAGGGATACCATGAAGCTTGCCCACCTTTCAGGCCCTGCTCTGGGCTTCCACCTGCTCGACCTCTGCTCTGCCTCAGGTCCCACATCCAGCCCATGACAAGGGGACATGCTGCTTCCAGGCCAGCAAATGGGCGAGTGGGTGGCCCTCAGGGGAGGCATTTTCTCTCAAGCCTCCCACCCGGAAGGCCCCTTGGAAGCTGAACCTGGCCGGAAAGGCAGCCGAGCCGAGCCGTGTTCCCCTCACAGCTAGGTGGTCCTTCAACTGAATACAGCAAACCAGAATAGATCTTCCTTCCCCACCATCAACCTTACCTTCTAGCCCATGCGGCTCACACCTTTCTCACAGCAGCAGCCCAACATGTGGGCAGAGGGCCTGGGAAAGGCTAGACCCAGGGACTGGTGCATTCCCCGACCCGAGACAAAGGGCAAGGGGGCGGTATGTGGGTGGAAGGATGGAAAGAGCCAGGCCCAAAAGGTGGCCAAGCCTCATTGTGTCCACCCCAAGGTGGCCCTTCGGCCGAGCACCTTACTGTTGCAGGCAGCTGCGGTGAGCAGAGCAAGCGAGGCACAGAGATCAGCTGGGCTGCATGGTCTGGACAAGTGAGTGCAACTCTAGCCAGAGAGTAGCTGAGTGCAGGTGTGACTCTAGCCACCGGTCAAGGCAGGCAAGGTGGGATAGGGTGCAGCAGGGCGGCATGGGTAGGGCCAGCCAGTGGTAGGATTTTCCAGTTCACCAAACTGCACAGAAACTTAACAGCTGGTTTGCTTGAACAGGTCTAAACCAGCTGAAGCCCATCTCTGCCTGTTACTAACAAACAACTGTAGTGGTTCATCAAACAACTGTGCCAAGAAAAGTCATAAAATGGGATAAAGCTCAATTAACAATTGTCTTGCTTAGCAATGGAAATTTTTAGGCTCAGTTGTGGTCATTAGTCAAGGACTATATTTATTTTTACTGTTCTACTGAAAAGTGATTTCATGGTTACTTATAATGATGTTTATTTTAATATTGAGAGTTGATCTGAATCTTTTCCAGCTGTTTGTGATATCCCTGAATTAATGTATTCTTGTACTACTTAAAATAATTGAAAAGATAAAATTACTTTATAGGAAACCATCTCACTTTATTTCAGGAGAATGGGATACCTTCTATTTCTCCTTCCTTAGGAGAAGGAACTTGTTTGAGGAGTTTGAAAGGACAACTTGTAAATGCTAGTAAAACAGAAGAATGGAGAGAAATCTCCTCTTCCTCCAATGTTTAAGTCCAGAAGAGGTCTGCTGATCCAAGGATTTTGATTGTTGGAAGAAGGGGAAGTTGTGTTTGTAAGTGCCTGATTCTGGAGTCCCAATTTTACTTGCTCCAGAAATAGCTATGATGTAGATAAATTTGTTTTCAAAATACTGGTATAGCAGTGTTTAAGCTCCTGAAATGGATTTATATCTACTGAAAAAAAAATGATAAGATGGTTCCCCCCCTGAAAAACAGGACAGTATTTCATTGTGATCATCTTAAATTGGGATAAAATAGTCTCCTTTCAGTTGAGCTTCTTTCCCATTGACTTCCTGGACATGTATACCTATGCACACTTTTTTGACTGAATTATACAAGTAGCCTCAGTTTTAAGTACCAATAAGATTCAATACTACTTAGCTTTAAAAATCAGACCAAGTCAAACTGGGTTTTCCTGCATTGCACTTTTTTTTTGTTAAAAGGCGTTCGCTTCCAATTTTGGTTTCATGCTGAAGTACCAGGTGGGGCTACCACTAAAGATGAAAGCATGTTTAGAGAAATTAGGTGCTTTGAAATAAAATAAGCCTGAAATTATTTTTCCCCCTGATGTCTAGGTTTCATATGAGGATGTAGATCGTCTGAAGGATTTAGGAATGACGGAAAAAATGAGGGTGCCACATTTTTTGCAAGACTATTCTCGGTACATGGAGCATCTAGAAAAGATCATGGAAGTCAATGAGATATCTGACACTGAACTCCAAGCTCTTGTACCCTAAGCCAACCTATCTCTCTGTTTCACATGAGTCACTCTTACGTTTTAGCTCTGAAATAACTCATAGATTAATTGAACTTATTTTTGATTCCTGGCAAAACCCATATTTTTTAAACCTGCTTCTGTTTTTTAAGACTGAAAAACTCTAGCTACAAATTTGAAACTCATTGTCTTTCAAAGAAAGAAAGAAAATTCCAGTCCAGCCATTTTAAGTATGAAGCTATATGTAAACCAAGCAGATTAAATTGTAGCTGTAATGCAGACATATCTTTTAAGAAATTATTGTGTAGACTTATCAATAGCACATTTTCAGATTCTACTGGCTTTTGAATTGTCTCTCTAGAGTATACTATTTAATATTTGTGGGGTTTAGTTTCTTTTTATTTATTTAGCCAATTGTCTTTTGTTAAAAGGATCAATGCCCTACTGTGGCGTTTGCTATCACCACACTTACAACCTGTGCTTTAACCATTAGAATTGGAAGGATATCACTGAATGCTTGAATAAAACTGGAAACATGACTACATCTCATGACTATGGATGTATGCTATAGTCTTGTGGATTTTGCATTTACAGTGTATAATCCATTTGATCTCAGTTTGTCTCATTGTAATTCAGTAATGGGAATTACGTGAAAGAGCAGAGAAAGAAAATGATCTCCCGTCATGTTTATTAGTTTCCTAAGTGCATTCCACTGACTTGTCTTTCAGGAAATGACATTGTTTTCCTCTTTTATTTTATTTTTGATCATGTATAAATAAATTTACAAAAGAAAATTGGAAAGAAATAAAACTTGGAATTCTTTTTTTTTAATCCTTTATTTCCGACTCACACTGAAATATATTGATATGTAAACAATTCTTTCTCTGTTTGCTACTGATATAGTTATAAAAAAGCTCCATAGTGTACTGCTTGTGAGATGTTTGTTGGATTAATATAGAGTGCAAATGGTTTCATATACCTAAACAAAAATCTCCAATTTGTTTATGCATGATTGCAAAAGCACTGAAGCTTATTTGAAAAGTTTAGGCTAGCCCACCAGGTTTTGTTTTTTTTCTTTTTAAGACATTGATGCTTTTTTTGGTGGGGGGGCACATATAAATTTAGTACAGTGATGAGATGTAGAACTCTACACACATTTTAGAGTAGGTTTTCCACATCTTGGCATTATTTGATTCAGTGACAACTTATTGATGCAAAAATCTTACATAACAAGAAGACTGGAAAAATTAATAATTCATCATACTAGAATTGTGAAAATATTTTTCAATACAATGATAGACAAAGACAGATAGTATAAAGATCAAGAATATGCATTGAATTTTATGCAAATCAGTATGTCTTGTTATTATAGTCTTGTTTATGTTGGATTTATAAACTGGATCCATCAACATTGATTTCTGAACTGTGTGAATTCAATAGACGCCTGTTGATTTTAGGGATCTCTGGTGTTGCTGTTTAGGTCAAAATTTAATTAAATTAATGATCCATCATAATACTTTTTTAACCCAGTTAAACAACAGCTTATCTCCAAATAAAGTCTAAATGTTCATTGTATGTATTGCTTTAGTTTTGTTTTGAAAGCCTAGGCAATACACTGTGACTCTACCTTATATTATTTCAGAGCAGAATTGTTGTAACTATATGCTATAATTTAAATGGTCCTAATACAGCATCTTAATATAGCTAAGGGTCAGTATGTTACTGCATTTATTTCTTATCTGTCCTAAATCTATCCCATTAAATCCATTACAGTTGTAGTGAATAAATATAGGTCTAGAGAAAAACGCAATTCAGGGTTTTAGGGAGAATAAAGTAACAAATATTTACAAAAAAATGATGACTAAGTCCACGAATGAAAGAAATCATTCTTGATTGAATTGACCAACAAGTCTTGTCATGAAATGGGAGAAAGACAATACTGGCATGATGTTCTATTTATCTCTTAGGTAAAACCTAAATCCAATTAGAATGTAACTGTTGAAAATAATGAATTTCACAATAGCTTTCACAGAATTTGGTGCTTTAACAAAAATAACTTGCTTTTATCTATACTCACTTTTATCAACAAAAGTATTTAGCAGCAATAGTATTTTTATTGACCAGTTAGATCATTCCCTTGTCAGTCTCTAGCTAGATTTTACATACTGAAAGCAGTATTTTCTTACATTCTTGAAGGGTAAATTCAAACAGTTATAGACTTCACATACTGAATGTTCTAATTTTACATGCGATGTTACCATGTTCAAATTATTAGCAATGCATTTGTCATTCTGCCCTGCCAAATGTAATTTTCACAGGAATATGGAAAAATTGTGATATATGGATAATATTTGTACATGCAAAATCATTTTCCATTCACAAAGAATGCTTTAAAAATCTGGTGCAATTTACCTATTATTTTACCTTAGAATACATCAGTAATTTGACAGCTGATTTCTCCATCACAAGGACCTCCCTATCAATTCATTTTAATAATGTGTTTTTTTTCTCTTTTTATAAAATATTTTGGGATTTGTAATGATGGTTTTGTAAAGTTTTTCTGGATTTTTTGTGACAAACCTTAAGTAGTTTTAATGAAGTGGTAAAATAAAGTATATTTCTCACAGACTGTCTCATTATGGTTATATATCACCCAAATGAAGTTATTGCTAAATAAATGTATTTGAACCAACACGTACAATTCTTTTATCAATTTATCACAATTTAAAAAGTACGTTTATATTATCAGTTGAGGGATTATGAAACATACTATCTGTATGCTTGACTTTAAGCATGCTTTAAGGAATTATACCAAGTCAACTAATCCTATCTGGCTGCAATACAAAGCAACATTTCCCAATCTGTTTTCCTCAGTTATTTTGAATCACAACATGTAAAAGTTGTACAAATTCCAGATTTAAAAAATAGATTCAGAATAGTGTTTTTACTTGTATTAAAGCTGGAGATACGTCCAAAAAAGGGCAAAGGTTGAATCAACAGAATTCAGGGTACAACTCCAATTATTCCCTCTGGAATACAAGTTCAATAAAAGGAGTTGAAATATTCTCCAACATTATCCTTGCTAGACAATGCATTTCTTGATAAAAGTGGAGTAAACGTGAAACAGAAACACAAATTATTGTTTTATCATTTCCTTTCAATTGTTAGACATGGACAAATTCTTTCCAGGCTAAAGAATTCATAATCTAATGAATGGAGCAATAGATTTATTTTTCTTTAGAGAATAGGAACAAGAAATTACAGTGGGGTCATTTCAACTTAACTGATTTCAGCAACCTTTGATATGTTCACATATTTTTTCCATGCATACTATCTGATAATTAAACATCAAACAACATTGTGAAGAATGTGCAGAACTCTTAGAAAAGGTTTGTGCTTGTGCCTAGACTGTTTAGCGGGAAAAACTATTGCTCTATGAGATAACAAATTCTATAAACTTTACAATGTGGTTTACAAGCATACTTGAATGTAATGCTGTATTCCAGCATTCAAGTTTTAGGAGATACAACTGTTCATGACCAGGAATTCTGAGAACTATATTCCTACTGTAATCTGAAAGTTGGGAAAAAACACTGTATTATATAGAACTGATTCCTCATCATGTACAACCTTTTGATATAAGAACTGTTGTGTTTCTGCATATACTTTCAAACTATGATAGTTAATGAACTTATACCATTTAAATGAATGAAATGTAAATCAGCACACACTTATGGGCAGAACTGGTTAAGGGCTGTTTAGATTTCATTTAAAAGGTTTTAGGAATAAGTCCTAATAGTCATGTTAGTTGGGACTTAGGGAGTTTTAATAATTAATTAATTAATTTAGTTAGTTAGTTAGTTATTAAATTAAGTGATCTAGAAGGCACCAGATAACACTAACATAATCTGAATTGTAAAGTGATCAGCTTTTCAATGAATTTCGGAGTTGTTAGTTTTTTTACTTCAAATGATGCAGCTCATAATTCATCTCTAGATAAAGACTGGGTATTATATGCAATAGCACGAAGGATTTTTTCTACTGCTGAAGTATCTCAAGCAGATAACAGAATGCCCAAGTCTGTTTTTCCATGAGCTATTAAGTTCAATTATAGTATTTTATTAGAAGCAGAAGAAAGGAGATTGTGAACAAATACTATTAATAAGTGAATTTTATTTGCAATTATTCAGGTATATCGATCCCCCAAAACCTCCATGTCACCATAAGTCACAATCCACACAAATCTTGTCCTAAAAGATCCAAAAAGAAGTCAGAAGTGGGAATAGGAAAGGGAGATGTTAAAAGCAGAAGCATATTCATTTTTAAATGAAAACAAAATACACAGCAGTTCTTGTTCACTGTCAGACCTTGAGTGAAGCTATCTTCAAACCATCTTTTGGGGAAAGAAAAAAGTAGCTTTTCTCCTTTTCATCACCGCTCATGTTTAGAATGCACATCTGTGCATTCCACTAGCACTCCACCTCCGTTTTGAGTTAGATCCTTTCTATTCCAGTCCCTCTCAATATAAAATTCAGCTAAAACTGGACAGTGACTTGATGCTACTCCACCCCATGACCAGTTATCAGGGATCCAAGGGTTTGTAAGACCTTCTCTTATAACTGCCCAATGACCTGTGGAAACAAAATTGTGCAGGAGAAAAAGATGAGTGTCAGTATTTGGGAAGACCAAAAAAATCCTGACAAAAGAAGGTTTATTACTTTTAAATGTTAATATATGGGTTTTGTTAGAGATAGTGCATCAAACATTAAGCATCAAGTAACTTAGTACAAACCTATAGTGCTCAGAAACACCAGGGGTGGTTGGTACTTAATTTAAATTTTCTTTTGAAAGAAAATTACAGCACAAAATACAGAAAATGAAATTAAACAAACATGGGAAGTTATTATCTAAAAGAATAATTATTCTTCTGAATAATTACTATATTTCTAAATTATTAAAATTAACTTTTAGTTTACAAAGACAAAATGTTAAAGAAACTAGATATGTAACATAGTAAAGGAAACCTGAATACTCAAGGTTATCATGTCAGCTGTATACCCAAAATACAGTTGAAGGAGTAGAGTATATATTTTCATATATTTTCTGCTATTCTAAGGTAGAATCTACACCAAACTGTTCTGTAAACTTTTAAAGACATTGTATATGTAAATATGTAAATAATATAAAGCAAATACATTCAAAGTTCAGCCTCTAAACCAAGGGAATAGACGATGTATTCACTTGTAGCATTCTCACCTACTGCAGTCCTTGATTTTCCCATAAATGTTACATACAGGCCTTGGTCAACAAAACATTTGCTATTCTACTGTAAAACATCCACATATAGCAACCTTTAACCAATTAGTAGGTTTTAAATATGTTAGAAGCAACTCCCAATTACCCCAGGCAGCAAAATATCTGACTATATTGTGGAAGATGAATAGAAACTGCTAAGAGAGCCTTTGGTGAAATTCAATTTTTTTTACTACTGGTTCTGTGGGCGTGGCTTGGTGGGCATGGTGTGGTTTGGTGGGCATGGCTTGCTGAGCATGGCAGGGGAAGGATACTGCAAAATCCCCATTCCCTCCACACTCCTGGGGGAAGGATATTGCAAAATCTCCATTTCCACCCCACTCTTTGACTAGTCAGAGGTGGTATTTGCCGGTTTTCTGAACTACTCAAAATTTCCGCTACCAGTTCTCCAGAACCTGCTGGATTTCACCCCTGGACAGAGCCTGCATAAAGCTGGCACGATAATGCAAGGAACAGGCACACTTCAAAATAACATTTGCTACATTTGAAGTAGTCACTGAACAACATGATATACAATAATTGAAATTCCATTTGCAAAATGAATCTTACCAGTGAAAATCTTTTTCAAACCACGACTGATCCAGATATTGTCCAGAGATTTGGAACCTTGAGGATTCTTTGTGCTGATGTTTGTGAATGTAGTTGCAGGAACCAGATGATGGAACTTTTCCTTTCGTAACAAGTCATGGTCACTACTATCAGGGGGCTGACTAAAGTCACCCAAAATTATCACATCTTTTTCACCTAAGGTTGGAAACAGTAGTCATAAAAAGTTAGTGAAAGAATGTCAGAACTCATATCCAGATGCTATATCTTGCTTCAGCTCAGCCTGAATATCCCAGCTTTTAAAAACTGCTGCCCACTAAGGAGATTACTTCTGTGAGAATGTCTGTGATATGTCTCTTCTATCAAGTTTATTCTCAAATCTCTGTTCTAACTCTATCCAAAACCCGTTGTCATTTAAAACTGTTGATACTACAACCTATTTATTTGCTTATAAAATCGAATATGATACTACTATACAATAGTGCTAAACAAATCATTAGGCAAACATAGTGATGAGACTGACAATACATCCATACAGGTCTCTTGTATGCCTAAAATGAAATTATTGCGGATAACTCTCTTACCTAAAGAGAGTTACCTAATTTATTCTGTTTTTTCATTATTCTTAATTTAATATTATCTAGCTAATTATTTGTTTCTTTTTCATTTGGATTCTGGGAAAGAAAATCATGAATTTAACAAGATTAAAGAGATGACATTTAGGAAAACATAGATATGTATATCGTATTTAAAAAAGTACATTAAATTGTGTATAAAAGGACTAATATACACCACCTGATTACTAAACGGACAGCAAAGATATACTGAAAAGCTTCCCCCCCCAACTAAGTTACATTAATAACATGCATTGTTATTAATATTAATAATTAATATAACATTAATATACAATAATACATTTCCTATAATACAAACAGCTGCTAATAGGCTAATCTGTTGTTCAAAGGGTGTGAGAAAATGCTATGCAGGAATAAACTGCAGACAGTTTTATCCTAAATCCTCCTCTTATTATTTATACATTAAAATACTCTTCTTTTTATACTAAACAGTATGAATTTTTCAACTGAAAAATCCTCCCAAAAGAGATTTATGTCTAGGTAAGTAGGTAAAAGTTTGCAAATACAAATGATTTTCTCCTGTTTCATGTTAAGATACCCAATGATTGCTCTTATTGCTCTTTCCTAACTTTTGTATGCAGCTCCATTCCTCCCGTGGAATTATTTGTCTCAACTCTTCGATCGTTTAAATTTTAAAAATAGTATATATCCTATAGATTTATTTTAATCAAGTACTTTTAATTGGTCTCAGAATTGACAGTAGTGGTCATCTGTTTTATAAGAAATAATCTACTCTTTATCAGACTAATTCATTTTTTTCTATTTAAATAAGTATAATCTATTGATAGATTGATTCATTGATTTATGTAGTGAATAAATAAAGTAAAAAAAAAGAGTTAAAGTTAATAAGTATCCAGGAGTAACATAAAAATTATAATTATTTTGGGTTATGAAAAGCATAAGTAGTCACCAAGATTTTTAAACTATAATTTACAAGTTATTTTTATTTTTTATTTCTACTTATAATTTATTAACAAGGTAAACTTTTAACTTATTATTTATTATAAATTAATAATTTATTGATTATTTTTAAAAAGTATGTAGAGTTCATGTTCTGCTGCAGTTACATGCTACAAACTACAAACTAACCAGATGAAAGGAACTCACATTTAACACTAAATTTGTAATTCAGTGGATCAAATTAAGAAAATTTGCTATCTAACATCTGATAGCTTCAATCCTTATAAATCTCCTCTACCAAACACATTGCTTCTGGGTAGAAATTCATCCTAACTATACTTGTAAATGTGTGATCATGACATGCAAATTGTGATTTCTGTCACAGAAATAATTTGATTTTAAAGATCAAAAAGGGTTTTAGGTCCATCTATTTTCCAGTTTCAAAACTGATCCAATAGCTGTCTGTGCATGACCACCTAAAATGAGACAAGGAGAAATTAATAGTAGCTGAAAAAGCCAAACTGTTTTTAAAACTTGGCAACACCATATTGATGAGATCACAAATATGGAGCCACACAGAGGTTTAAAGAAGTAATAGAAAAACTGTTAACCTTTTTCTGCTTACAATCAACATTGAAACAAAATGGCTCTCGTTAGTTGTTGAGAAACCGAAAGTGAATGGAGGCTATCGTATCGTGCTAGACTGTAAACAGAGCAGACTGGATTTTTGCTTATTTTTAATTTCTTCTTTTTTTATTTGGATTTAAACGGACTGCTGGATTACTTCAGTTTAGGTATTTGATTTTTTTTTATAAAAAAGTTTTATTTTTACATTCAGAAGAATGGATTTCTTTCAGAAGAATGGATTCGTGACTTTATACAGGAATATAGAGAAAAAATGTATGTAATTATGCAAAAATATGAATTGATAAAAAATTGGGATGTTTTGGATGAGAGTTTGGAGGAAACTAATCAGTCCAATCAGTACTTGGAAAATGGAGTGGAGGAGATAAGTAAAAGTGGATAAAAATGAAGATATGATCGTGAATAAACAAGATGATGTAAAGAGGCTTTCTTTAAAAGATTTGGATGAAACACCTGAATTTGCGTTACAAGAGTTTGTTTCCCGAACCGATAAAATACACAGGGCTAATGCTTTACAAGAGTTTTCTTTCCAGATTGATAGAATATATGGTAGTAATTTGTGGATTGCTGAACAAAAGGAACCATTAAGAGATATTGTGATTGACTTTTTAAAAGGAGTAATGAAGGAAAGACAGAGACTAATGCATCAAAAAAAACGGCAAGAGACAAAAGTTTTATTCTTGAAAGAAGTTTTTTTTGAAATATTAACAGATAAAAATATTAGCATTCCTGCAAGACTATATGCAAGAAAGATCTGGAAGAAATGGGTTGATTATATGTTTGATATATATTATAAGACTAGATATTTGGAATTATATTGGATTTTTTTTTCTTTTCTCTTAAGCTTGTGTACTAAGAAAAATGGCGATGGTCAGAGGAGGGAGGACTAAAGTTGAATAGAGATTGTAATTTGCTGTATCGAAATTATGTAATGTGTTTTACTGAACTGTAAATAGAATACTCTCGAAATACTTTATGTAAAAAAGATTTTGGGGGAAAATGGGTTGATTAGATGGTTTATAGAAGTTACAAGGGAGATATTCTCTGAATTGGATTGGATTTTTAAGCATTATCTGGTTTTAAATACTTTAGGATTAATCTGCTGTATTGAATATATTTTATCTATATTAATTGTTATTTCTTGAAGGATTTTGGTTATGTAAGGGGGAAGTCAGAGCCAGAGAGGAAAAATTTGTATAATTGTTTTGGAATAATTTAGCTTATGTTTGTTCTTGAACTATACCTTATGGGTGTTCTGGGAAAGGGAAAATTTAGTGAATGATTGTTTTTCGAACTATACCTTTTGTTTGTTCTGGGAAGTCGGAGGGGGAGAGGAGGGTGGTTTTGGAGGGAGGGGGGAGGGGGAGGGGGAAAAAAGGGGGGTAAAAATTTTTGTAAAAACTTTTTCAATTAAAAAAAAAAAAGTAAAAGCCAAACTGTTTTAAAACTTGGCAACACCATATTGATGAGATCACAAATATGAAGCCACACAGAGGTTTAAAGAAGTAATAGAAAAACATTAAATGCATACTGTACCTCTACAATCCAGATGTATTTATTATTATTGGGAGGGGGTAGGTTCCTTGCAACAGCTACAGCTAAAACATATGTGTGCAGATTCAAGCAAACAGAACAAAACCTTTTTCAAGGTCATGCTTTGTCCTACTTTTCATATAACTGTACCCATAATTTAAAATTAAGACTTGTAACATTAGTATCTTAGTGCTGTTCCTGCAATTGGGGGAATAGGATCCTGGCAAAATATCAATTTACTTAGGCCTTGAGTTCAGTTATAGGATGAATACTGCATACCACAATACTATATCAAACCCTGTAGATAACAGGCTTGGCTCCCTATGATCTGCAGGGTTTGATATAGTTTTTTTTTTATAAAAAAGTTTTATTTTTACATTAATGTCCAATAACATATTTAATGTACAGTCGTATACAATTAATTGGGCCTGCCCGGTCACCACCCTTCCTGTGACTCTCTTCCCTTTTCTACCTTCTTCTACTTTCTACAACCTCCCTCCCCTTCTCTTATCTACATCCTCTCCTCCCTCCCCCCTACTCCTTTCTTCTCCCTCTTCTATCCCTCTTTCTTCCTTTCCTCTTTCCCCTTCCTCCTCCTTATACCCTCTTCCTCATCTTCTCTTTCCTCCTCCTTCTCTCTTCTCCTTTCTCCCTTCCCACCATTCTGAAATGGTAGCCGGGCAGCCCGGACCTTACATTAATTATACATCTTCAATCATCCCTGTACATTAACCATCAATCCATTTTCTACCTTCCTCCCCTTTGTTACCCTCCCCCTTACCCCCCTCCCCCCTAGACTTCCCAGAACAAAATGCGGGGTATCAAAACTAACAATCATAATCCAAAATAAATCTTAAATTATAATCTCTAGTCACTCCACCCATCATCACATTCTTAATTCCTCTCTCCTTTAAACATATATCTAATACAAAACAATTCCTAAATTTACTCATATGCTATTTGATATTTTTTTGTTCGATACTTATTTTGAATATACTCAATCAACATTTTCCATTCTGAAATATATTTTTCTTGTGTATAGTCTTTCAAATACGCAGATCTTTTTGCCATTTCTGCCAAATTTGATACTTGAAGTGTCCATTCTTCAATTGTAGCTATTCTTCTTTCTTCCAATATTGAGCAATCAAAAGTCTTGCGGCTGTTATTAAATTCAAGATCAATTTAGTCTCTATAGCTGTACAATCCATAATTATTCCTAATAAGAAAAACTGCAGAGTAAACTTAATCTTCTTTTTCAAAATATTCTGCATAATCCACCATACTTTAATCCAAAATGCTTTAACTTTTTTGCAAGTCCACCATATATGGTAATAAGTGGCATCTTCACAATCACATCTCCAAGGTTTGATATAGTATTGAGTGAGACATCCAGCTTGATTATAATAGATTGATCACCTAACTTCTGCTACAATTGTCAATCAAATCATCTATAATCTTTAAGCAAGACCTCACACAATTACAATTTCCAATTTTTCTGCTGGCTTCTTCATTGACCCTGCTTATCAGAATCCAGCTGTGAAACATACAAATGGCTATTATGCTGCCACCTAAAGGTACAATAATCCAGGACTTCCGGTTGGCTCCGTTGGTGATGGAGACAGTCTTTTTAGACCGCCAGCCCTGAGATCACGTTAGAGCCATCTAGACAGCGCAAATCAGTTTCTGATGGCTCAGAAACCTTTCCCTCAGGAGAAGAGGGAAAGGTGATTGTGCGGGCAGAGGTAGAGCTCCCCGGAAAGCCCCAGGAGTGATTCTAGGGCTTGAGGATGAGAGCTCCCTGTTTAAGCCCGAGAGCTCCAGATCTGGGACGAGTCTGCTTTTTAGCAGACCAAATCACCGCGACCATCTCTGCGATCAATATGATAATTTAAATTGATAAATGGCAATGCAGACAGAGCAATGTCAGGAAGGTGGATAAATGCAAGTACCAGACCTTAACTCCGTTTTTAAATAGTACTTGAGAAGAGTACTTAAGAAGAATAAGAAAATGGTGTTTCTATCTAAAAGGGCATGAAAGCGAAAGTTAAGGAAGTTCTTATTAACAAGGCTAGCGCTCTTAGTTCTGTTTAAACTTGTTGGAATTTACACTTACATGAAGATTTTATAAGGAGTGAAATAAGATATTCTTTTTTTTTTTTTGGAAAAGATTACAGACTTACTGAAATTGTTGCAAAGTATAAAAGTAAACTGAGAAATGAATCCTAAAGCTACAAAGTTTAATGTTAAGGACGGAGGAGTCTCGTCATTTCAAATACATAAGCTACAGGAAGATATGAAAAAAAATTAAAGGGACTTTTAAAGGAAGCTTTGGAGTCACAATTTTCGGTTATAGATCAAAAATTTAAGCAGATTCAAGAGGAAATCCTGGAAATTAAAGATCAGAATGAGGCTATAAGAAATGATGTGTTAGCAGCATTTAAACAACTGTGTGAATGTGTGATTCAGTTGGATGAAAGAGTAGAAGAAATCAATCAAGTTAATTTGAATTTGGAAAATAAAATAGAGGAAGGTCAGACAAAGGTGGAGAAGGTAAATGATGAATTGGTGGTATTACAATTTAAATCAATGGAGTTTGCTCTGAGAATTAGAGGACTTAAAGAAAATAAGCAAGAGAATTAAAAAGAAATTTTTGCAGAGGTGATTGGAGAGCAACCAGAAGATGTTGTAATTCAAATTGAAAAAATATATTGTGTTAATTCTAAGATTGCCAGGCATAAACAGCTACCAAGAGATATTGTGATTTATTTTACAACCAGGAGGATGAGGAATGAAATTTTACAAGTATCTTATAAAAATAAAATCCAAATATTAGGACAAGTGATATTAATTTTGAAAGAAATTCCTTTTAAAATGTTAAGAAGTAGAAAGGATTTGCTTTTTTGGTGGATGAGCTTAGAAATTGTCAGATATGGTTTAGATGGGATGTTCCACCTGGTTTAACAGTAAATTATACAGGAAGAAGGTATTGTCTTAATACAGTATCTAAAGTAAGAGATTTTTATACTAATGTATTAAAGGCTGGAAGTTCACATCAAATAGTTGGGATTAAAAATGTAAAGACAAGTGGTTATTAAATGTAAAGAACAAGGAGTAAAGAAGCAACAATTTCAAGTGAATAGAGTTTCTCTTTATGGGAAAGGTTAAATTATAATTAACTTTTGTTAACTTATATATGCTTGTAAGAATAGTTATTTGGAATTTGTAAAATTTATTTGTATCTGTTTGAATTTATAATTTAAATGTTGGAGATGTGACTGTAGTGATGTTATTTGTTTATATATGGTTGACACCCAAAGGGAGAGGACAACAGCTAAGTACATCTGCATTGGAAAGCTCTTTCCCTGGGCGATAGATCAACTGATACTTGTACGCTGCCAAGAAAATAGACCACCTAAATAGGCAAGGGGACATGATCTGAGGCGTCTGTTTGTCACCGGCTAACAACCCCAAGAGAGGTTTATGATCAGTGATCAATTGGAAAAAACGGCCATAAATGTAGTCATGAAACCGTTTAAAGGCAGCTACAATGACCAGAGCCTCCTTGTCTAGTTGACTATAATTCCGCTCTGCCGACGACTTCTCTGACATTTCATAGGCACGTGCCACATCCAAGGCAGACTGGAGGGTTATGTCCGTTCTAGATAAGAGACGGCATTGCAATCTCAAACTCCTCATGCCACACACCAGCTGCTCAAGAAGGGAGTCATCCAAGTTAGGGAACTCACATTCTATAGCAGCAGTCCGTAGAGAAGCCATATATGAGTTGATGGACTCCCCTTCTTTTTGGATCCTCTGTCGAAAGGTAAACCGTCTGGAAATGCGCGAAGGAGCCGGCGCATAATGAGCTCTCAATGTGCCCATCAAGGTGGCCCAAGGCACCGCAGAAACCGATTGAGGAGCCAACAGAGCTCTGGCCATTGCAAATATTTGTGGGCCACAGGCATTCAGGAAATGGGCGTATTTCCTATCTCCTGAGAGCTCGGTGAAATCGTTGGCTAGGAGATAACAGTCAAATCGCTCAACATACGCATCCCACGTCTCATAAGCCGGGTCATATGGAGCGAAAGATGCCTTATTTGCCATGGAGTGATGCGGATTGACAGGGACAGAGTATGAGTAAACTCCCCGGTAACTCCCCCAGCACTCTACCGTCGCCTCAGGAATCGCACCTTCGTCGCCAGTGCTTCATTCAAGGAATGAAGGAAGGAATGGAGGCTTGACGGTAAGCAATAACTCTTTATTAACGATTAACAGGCAAAAGGAACAAACGAACGGCAAGTAAAAAGGCAATATTACCAAGCAAACACACTTTCTCTCACAGCTGCTATTTATATAGCAGCAATTAACTATTGGCCAATGACGGCCGCTCATTTCTCCCGCTGGCTAAGGGGAAACGTCACAGCCAATAGGCAACGATTTTCTGTTGCCAAGAAGAGGCATGGCTGCATACCCTGCAGGGAAGAAGTGGGACTAAATGTAAATGGTATTGTTTGAATTTATAGTCTAAATGTTCGAGTGATTGTAGTAATGCTAGTTGATTATATGTAAATTTGTTAAAAATTTAATTAATTTGGATAAAAAATAAGGTAATGATAATAATAGAATAAGAAATGGAGTATTAAGGATTAGATAAAAATGATATTATTTATTATTATGTATGATTGATCTATAAATCTGGTGGACTATACAAGATATTACTTTGAAGAATAATACGGAATAAATTGATTTTAATTTTAATATCAGCAATTGGACTTTCGCTATTGAAATATTGGAAGATGGAATATTGTATACTATTGAAGATTGGATACTAAAATTAATGAACTTAAAAGAGAAAGCAGAAACTTTAGTGTACTTAAGACTGTCTACAGAAGAATATTGGAATGGAGAAGAAGAACTGAAAAGCTAAGAATGGATAGAATGTAATTGTAATAGTTTGTTCTCTCTCTCTCTCTCTTTTTTGAATAGATAAGGGGAGTTAAGGTACTAGGGAAGGGATGGAAGTTTATGGATTGTTTGCTTATTTTAGTTTATGACTGTTAGGTGACATATCCTGTATTTTGCTCTGGGAAGTCCGGGGGTGGGGGTGGGGGGATTGGGTGAAGGTGGGCGGAGGGAGGGGACAGGGTGAGGGTTGTAGGGTGGAGGGGAGAAGTATGGGTAATTTTTTGAATAAAAAAAAAGTTACAATAATCCTGCTAGCAGTGAAGCACCGAATCTTGATCATGTGACACTGCAACAGTTATTTAACTGCAAGGATCAGTTGTACAGTTACTTTTTCAACACTATTACTTTTGAATGGTGACTAAACATGGCAATCATTAAGCAAGGACTATTTGTATAAGTATTTGAAAACATGTAGCTATCTTAGATCTCAATCCTTTAGTCAGTGGGTGGTTTATTTATATTTGCCTTATGCATATATATCGTATGCATCAAAGCCTTTTTTATTTAAATTTATACTTTTGTTGTGAATATATGCTATTAATTTTCCCATTATTGCAGATTTCCCCAAGTTTAAGTTCTCAGTCAGATAACTTTAGTAATTCATTTCTCTTCCTAATTGGTACACAAGAGAGCCAATCTTGTGTAGTGGTTAAGGCCCACACTAGAAATCAAAAGTCTGTGAGTTCTAGTCCTGTTATAGACATGAAAGCCAGCTAAGTAACGGTGGTAGGCCAGTCACTCTCAGCCCAACTCACATCCCAGGATTCTTGTAGGGAAAATAAGAAGAGGAAGGAGAATTAGGTATGTTCGCTACATAAACAAACATCTTAAACTTAAAAATTAAAAATCTAAATTTATCTTATTGCCATAAAAATGTATTTTATAAATTGAGATTTTTTTGCTGATATATTTTTGCAATTTTGTCTAGAAAAAAGAAATGATTTTATTTCAAATTTAATTTCGAACAGTTTCTGAGTCATCCTGAGTATTTTTTCTAGCATTTTTAAGTATTTTTACATGTTTATCACATATGGTAAATTTTTCTTTCTATCTCATGGCATTTCCAGTAGTATTAAATTAGATTAATTGTCTATCTTGGCAATTATTGGCAAGTTTTATACCATCTCTAAAATATTTATACCAGTTTTCTTTTAAGTTACAACTAGAGTACATTTTACATATTTATTCCTCCTATTGTTGTGTTCTGACTTTTTTTTTAAAGTTTTGCATCCATTTATGATGGAACATTTTATCTGTTCTGTCTCCAGCATTCATTTCTTTCAGTTGGCTTGCATGGCTGATTCTAAAGCAGCATCCAGCTGACTCCACATCTGCCCATGTTTCCCCGAAAATAAGACCCGGTCTTATATACTTTGGGCTCCAAAATAAGCACTAGGGCTCATTTTGGGGCGATGTCTTGTTTTTTTTCCACGTACAGAAGGCAGCAAGCACAGGGGCCGACAGGAATGGGAATGCTGCTACCACATCTCTGTCCCACCATCTGCTTCCCTGTGGCTGCAACAAGCCAATCTCTCGGCACGCTCTAGCCTCCGTCTGCCCTGCCTGTTGGCCCTACTGCTGCTGGGACACTGGAGTTCAGGTTTGTTCAGGCTGCTGCTATGCTGAAGCAGATGGCTGTGTGGCATACCAGAATCAGCTGCCATCCCATGCCTTTGCCTGCTGCTGGTGCCACCATGCATCGGATTGCCTCCATTAATTTTGGAGTCAATCCATCCCACCATCTCTCAGCTTGCCTGCGGCTGCAATGAGCCAGAATGACATTGGGATCACCTCCTCCCTGTGCCTCTGCCTTGCTACTGGGCATGCTGTACCTGCTACTGCTGGCCTTGGGGGACTGTTCGCCCTCCTGACTGCACTGCCCTCGGCCTCCCTGCTGGGCTGCTCCTGTCTGGTGCTGGGCGAGTCAGCCCAGATCTATGACCTCAGGAATGACCCTCCTGCCACTGGCTTGCCAGGGCTCCTGCACTGCAGGACACTGCGATTCTCATGCCAGCTGTGCGAAGTGGGCATGGGGCTGCCCACAACCACCTTTGACCTTTACCTCACCTGTGTCTGCTCTGCTATCACCACCTCGCCTTCAATACTGTCCAGTGGGCCAGTATCACTGCCATGAAATGAGGCGAGGCAGGTGGCAGGGGTAGAGCTGCCTCTCTCCAGACACTTGCCAAAGCCATGGGCAGGGCAGAGGAGCGCAGCCTGCCAGTTTCATGGGGCAGATCCAGCAGTGGAGCAGCTGCAGGTGAGGTAGAAGCCGAAGGCAGACATGGGCAGCCCAACGCCCATGTTGCACAGCCAGCACAAGGGCTGTAATGCCCACCAGGGCTAGGGTCCAAAGAGCACCATGCTCAGCCTTAGCCCAGCGCTTGCATTACCGAGTAGTCATACAGCTGGCACTCAGCAGCCCGAAGGTGACAGCAGGCAAGGTGGCGTGGTCGGCAAGGTTCCATTGGTGACTGCCAGTGAAGGGGCCTTGGCAGACCAATAGCATGGGGAGGCATCCAGAGATCGAAGATCTGGGCCAACTTGCCCCGCACCAGGCAGCAGCAGCCCAGCAGGGCAGCTGAGAGCAGAACGGCTGAGAGCAGTGTGGCTAGGGCAAAGTGCAGGGGTGAAATGCTCCGGATTTGGACAGGCTCGTCTGATCCAGTAGCGATGGCAGCTGGTGGTTTGGAGAACCAGTAGTAAAAATCCCTGGCCCCGCCCCCTGCCCCTGCTGAGCCGCACCATCATCAGAGTTTTTTTTAAAAAAACTTTTAAAAGCATCTTTTCTTTAGCTGAAAACATGCCTTTAAAAGTAAAAAAAAAAGCCTTTGATGATCCCGTGGCTCGGCTGGGATCATTAGAACCCTTTCAACTCTTTTTTTTTTAACAACCTTTTTGGCCGAAGAGGTTGTAAAAAAAAGGTTTTAAAAAGCTCCTCTGGTGATCGCAGCTGAGTCCCTCATCACCAGAACCTTAAAAAACATGTTTTCTACAAGCTCTTCAGCTGAAGAGCTTGTTAAAACAATTATTTTAAGAGGTTCTGTGTTGCTATGAGGCAACTTCAGCTGGGATCATCAGAGGAGCTTTTAATTTTTTTTTTCTTTGGCAATCCCAGATGAGTTACCTCATCATCACAGGCTTTTAAAATCATTTTTAACAAACTCTTCCAACAGCCCCCACCCATGCCCATCCAATGCCCCGTCGCCACTTGCCTTATTGCTGTTTCTTTTGGACTTGCAAAGCCATGCTTTACATCAGTTGCATCAGCTAGCAACTGAATCTGCCTGCCTGCAATCAATTTTCTCAGTGAGCAACTCAATCTGCCGGCTTTGCTGGCTGAGGAACTCTGGTAATTGAAGTCCACAAACCTTAAAGTTACTAAGGTTGGAGACCCCTGATCTAAAAAATATAAATAAAATAAAATAATAAAATAAAATATTTGTGCATCTTTCTGAGATTTGGTGTTTCTGTAGTGTTTCACTCTAATTACACAAACACAGAAAATCTCACAAAGCTGTATATGGCATTTTGTGGGGGGGGGGGTGTGAGAGAGAGAGATCCAGTTGTGTTGTGTTGTGTGTAAGGTGTGAAAATTGGTTTTTGAGCTTTTTGTGGCTGTGTGAGGTTCCTGCTTGTTCCAGGGGCCATTTTGGGTGAAGTGCAACTGCTTTTACATTGTGTGTCAGTTGTGTTGTGTTGTGTGTGTGTAAAGTGTGAAAGTTGGTTTTTGGTACCTCTTATTGTTTTGCATTCTTTGTTTATTATTTTTATTATTTATTGTTATTGGCCTCGCCCACCCAGTCATCTGACCATCAAGCCACACCCACCAATTAAGCCATGCCCACAGAACTGGTAGGGAAAATTTTAAATTTCACCACTGGTAAAGAGCCCCTGTGAGGTCAGCAACAGCATGTTCAGCAGGCTCAGCATTGGGGCAGTGGCATAGGGGGAACACGATCCTGATGTGCTATGCAGGCTTCTGCTCTGTCGCTGTCACAGGCAAGCTGAGAGATGGTGAGATAGATTGACATTCAATTTAATGGAGGCAGGCGATTCCGATGCATGGTGGCACTGGCAGCAGGCAGAGGCATGGGCAGGGCAGGCAATCTCAATGTGCCACACGGTCTTCTCCTCATCGTAGCAGCAGCCTAAGCAAGACCCAAGCCCCCAGGCCTGGTGGAGTGCAAGCCGTGGTCGCTGCCTGCTTCAGAGCCCAAGCTACAGAAGAGAGGAGCCCTTGGCAGCATGGTTGCCTCTGTGCCATGGGCAGGGCTTGAACTGCCGAGAACTGCCGAAACACCTCCAGGTGCCAGGTGAGATGGAACAAAAGACAGTTCCCAGCCCTTGCTGGCTCAGCCGATCCACGGGGCTGAGTTGGCTCCAAGCCAAGCTCGGGGTGGAACTTTACCCACATTGCTGATCTTGCTGCTATGCCAAGTCTCACCCTGCACCCCCTCCCACACACAGGCAGCGCATGGCACTAAGGTCTGACTGCTGGAGTCATGCTGGCAGGGAGGGAAAGGGCCTAGCCATGAGGTGACCAGGAAAGGGAAGGACCTACCATGCTAAGCTCTGCCCAAGTTTGTGAGGGGATATGTGGTTGGGTGGTGGTTGTGGGCTGTTCCTGGCCCAGAGGGCGGGGGGATAAGTTTTCTTCTCTAGCTTCATCAGCCCTTCCCTGACCAGTGGGGGGGAGGTTATAACTTTGACTTAAGCCTTCAATTTATGTGGGCTTCTGAATCAGTATATCCACAATCGAGGTAGATCGTCATCCCTTTACTTACTTTTTCCCCCCTCCCGCAGTGTTTTATTTTCTGCCCTTGAGTCTGTGTTTGGGAGATTTACACATCTGTCGTGCTCTCCCATTCCATCTCACTGACTCTGTGCTTGCCTATGGCTGCTGCCAAACATCATTGGCCCCCATGCACTTGCCACCTTTTGTGCTGGCCATGACCACCACTCCCACTCCAGGCTGATGACAATCTTGACTAGGGCTTATTTTTGGGGTAGGGTTTACAAATTAGGTGCACACTTAAAAATCAGGGGTTATTTTTAGGATGGGACTTATTTTCAGGGAAACACAGGACATGCACCTCTCCGTTTTGTGGTGTCGCTCAAGATTTTTTTTTTCAGGAAAAAAAGGGAAAAATTTGGGCACATTCTGCAACCCCAGTACCTCCAAATTTATTAGATTTCAGTTCCCATAATCCCATGCAAACATAGCACTCAAACTGGGGAAGGAATGTATGCAACAAAATGACAGTAAGTGGGAATATTATAAAACATATAGTTATAGCAGCAAACTTAAAAAGTTGAAGGATTAGATGCAAAAACCAATGGGGAATCAACTCTACAGTGGCTTTGGGTTTTGGTACCATTTTTAATTAACATGAATGAATTACAGGCAAATGTTGTTTGGATGATTACAGAATTTAATGATTGTGAGTTTGTTTGCGGTGTATGAAGGAAACAAATCACTGATCTGTGCCAGAGAGGCACAGTATTAATTTATGAAGCACTGCAATACCTGACATGGCTGCAGAAGCAAACCAATGCTTACTAAAAAGCAATATATAATCCTGAAAATACTCTTGATGATGGCTTTTGAAAACAATATCTACCCATATGCTTTTTTGGGGTCACTTGTGCACAACTAATTCGGCATAACATTTTTTACCTTCATGATCAGTGTTGGCAATTCATTTTTAAGCACTGTCTTGATGTTGGTTGCTTAATGTTACATATTATATGCCCTTGTCTGAAACTGGAGCATTCTGCCACTTGATTCCAAAATTAAATTTGTTGTGGTCTATTGGCATTTCAGTAGTCCTGAGACATTTTCATATGATTCTCAACATTTACACTTTAAAATATATATCTAATACTGAATTCATTCTAAATGGATTTCATTTTCTGAATAGGTTGCAGAGTAGTATTCTCACTATTTCTTCATTTCTACACCCTACCCAACATTCATGTGATCTTGAGGGATTTTGCAGCCTAGTAATTTCAACCAAATTACTGAAGAATGTCTTCATTCCCATACCACCCAACAGCTGATCCATTTCATTCCTTTCAGAGAGACTGGGAGCCCCTTACCTTCATGTTACTAAAGACACATACCTGAAGAAAACATTCATGGAAATTAATGATGACTAAGATTTACTTAGTTCTTAGATCAGACTAGAGATGATTTTTTTTTTTTTACAACACCACCCCCGCTATTTTGCATTATGATTATCTGCATTATGGTTGAAACCATGCAGTACCAGAATATGTTCTGGTAAGTACTTTTAATAGAAGGAAATTTCCACTAACAGCCACAACCTGATATACTGGTTTTAGAACAATCACTAATTTGTTATATGGACATTTCACAGTTGTCCTGAAACTAGCTCTAAAATTCAGAAGAATGTGCCTTTCATAATTGATAGTTATAGCACCTGCTCTGCATAGATGCTAGGCTACTTCCCTCTGCCTCACCAAGTTTTTACAGACTGATCTTGTCCCTAATTAGTTTATTATAATAATACACAAAGAGACAGACACAGGCACAGCCACACAGCCACACAGAGAGAGAATATGTATGTCTTTCAGAATATATAGACTCTTTATTTTCTAAATTAAATCCATACCAAAATCTATGGGTTCTATAAACCTAATTTCTTATTCTTCCAATATCTAAGCTGTGCAATGACTGGCAATATACATTAATTTTTGATTAAAGATCAAATATGACAGTTAAATCACTCAGTAAATAATGTTTTGACATCATTTAGCATTAGCTAAAGAAAAGTTGACTTTTAAAAAGGAAGGAGGATTTTTATCCATACTTTTTAACTGAAGTCCAACGCATCTGGAAGGTGCCAAGCAAGGGAAGTCTGGTGAATACCAAAGGAGAGATGGATTCTCTTCAACATTATTTAACATTTTTATCAGCTGGTCTTACCTTTCAGTGTTTCCTGTAGAGTATGTGCAAAGATTGCTAATTTATGACTATTTTGATTCTTCACAGAATTTTCCCCAGTAGACGGCAATGGCACTAAATGCAAGTTAGCCAATATTAAATTATTCATTCCAATCTAGGAACAAGCATAGGCAGCATTAAGAGATTTTCAAGGGTCTGTTCACAAATGCATCACAAATAAAAGCAGTTCACAACTGCTCATCACTGTGCTCATCAATACAATCATTTCTGATTTGCAAAGAGACACATTCTTTTTAATAACCACAAACAGACCTTGCATTAATTTTGTATCTTTTGAAAAATAGATTACTATCAATTTTTATTACAACATATCTAAGACAAGACTATAAACCCAAGAGACAATGTTATCATTTTTAATTGCTCAATGAAATTTTAAAAAGCATGCCTGTGTTGTGACCCAGGTTCCTGGACCCAGACTCCTGGACTCGGATGATTCAGAAAATGAGGGAGAAGACCTGGCAAGCCCTGTTTCTCTTGAGCCCTCTCCCTCCCTGGCACCCACTCAAAGGGAGGGGCCGGCACGGCCTGATTCTCCCGGGCCTTCTTCTGATTTGGCAACGCCCCAAGAACAGTTTTGGAGGGACGCAAGATTACGAAGGCTTGATCGACGTGCGCAGCAGCGGAAGAGTTGGGACAAAGCCAAGTCATAATTGTCATGCAGTGACATCTGCAGAGACTATAAATAGGAGGCGGGACTTCCTGGTTTTTTGTCTCGGACAAAGCAATGAATTTGGCGCGAGCTAACTATTTCATGGAGGGAAGAATATATTCGTGAGTAATTCTGGCCTTATCTATAATTTCCTCGTTATCTCCAGAAACTTGGCAGGCCCGTGGGTAGACGTGGCCAGGACATGTATCTATGTAAAAAAAAGGAAGGCCTCTGACGGACTCTTTGCTGGGAGTATTGGGGGAAGGGAAACAGAACATTTTGTCCAAGACCTGACTAAAACATCTTCCATCAAAGATGGATCAGCAGCAGGTACACCAGCAGTTAGGGCAGCTACACGCGGCTAATCAACAGCTCCAGCAGCAAGTGGCTCACTTGGCAGGCCAACTTGCTGCCAGGAATGTGCCTGCAGCCCCCATCCTCCCACCTCCTCCTCGCCGCAAGTGCCCGATAACCGTGCCGGATAAGTTTTCTGGGCAGCCTGAGATGTTCCCGACCTTCTTGGAACAGTGCCAGCTCTACATGGCTATGAGGCCAGAGGATTTCCCAGACGACCGGGCTAAGGTGGCCTTCGTGATTAACCTTCTTTCCGGCTCGGCTGCTCGATGGGCCACGCCCTCTTGCTCCAGGACAGCCCCTGCTGGCGGACCAACAGCGTTTTGGCAGCACCTCGCACCATGTATGAGGACCCGTTCGAATGCTGACGGCAACCAGGCGCCTTAAGGAACTCCGTCAAGGAAACGCCCCTGCAGGAGTACATCGCGAATTTCGTCTTTGTGCCAGGACTCTGACTGGAATGATGCAGCGCTGGTGGGCGCGTTCAGGAGGGACTCTCAGAGGAATTGCAAGGCGAGCTGGCCCGCGTGGGCGCCGCGGACCCTCGACAACTTGGTGCCCTTTGTCTCCGCCTCGATGCCCGTCTGCAGCGGCGACCGTCCCGTCGCACCCCGGGACCCTCCGTCGACATCTGCACCCCACTTCCTGCACCACCAGCACCCAGGGTCGCCCACGTTTTGTACCCGCTGCGGAAGAGCCCATGGAGTTGGGAGCGGCCAGACCTCGCCTAACAGCCCAGGAGCGGAACCGGAGGCGCCAAGGGGGATTGTGCCTGTACTGTGGGGAGCCCGGCCACTTCGCCGCTTCTTGCCCCAGAAAGCGAAGTGGGGCACGACGCCGTCCCCGAATCACAGCGTGACCAATCGGAAGCGGAGCAGGCCCGACCTCGGGAAACCCTAGGTCGGGCACGCATTAAGCCCCCACTGGGCGTTGCGGAAGTAGACTCTGGGCCCCTCGGCATCTGATTCTGGACACACGGATATGGTTGGGGAACCAGTCGGACGGGCTCCAGGCGCATGCGCTGGTGGACTCAGGGCCACAACAAACTTTATGGACCAGGCCTTTGTGACCCAGTTTGCGGTCCCGTGGTTCCGGTGGACCCTCCGATGCGGTAGAGACAATTGATGGGCGAGAACTGGTGTCCGCCCCATTAAATTCGCCACCCAGCCTTTGCGCCTGGCTATTGGGGACCATGAGGAGGCGATCCAGTTTTATGTCACGGCGGACCTTCATTTTCCCTTGGTCCTTGGGTTGGCCTGGCTTCGGACCCACGATCCTCAGGTGGCCTGGTCGCGGAACGCCATCTCTTTCCCCAGTCTGCAGTGCGTCGGTCACCTCCGCCACACCTGTGCCGGCCAGATCGTCCCCACCGCTGCCATCACCTTGCCTCCTGAGCTGACGGACTTCGCCCGGCGTGTTCAGCGAGAAGGAGGCGGACCGACTACCCCGCGCCGGCCCTCGATTGCCCGTGGACCTTCTGCCCAACGCACCACTGCCTGTGGGACGCCTGTATTCCATGTCGGGCCGAGTTGGCCGCCTCAGGCACTTCCTGGACAAAAACCTGGCCCGAGGGTTCATCCGGCCTTCAAAGTCCCCTCTCTCGGCCCCGGTCCTCTTTGTGAAGAAGAAGACAGGGGACTTGCGCCTATGCTGTGATTACCGCCGGCTAAACGCCATTACGGTGCGGAATCGCTACCCCTGCCGCTCATCCGGAGCTACTGGAAAGGTTGCGGAGGCCACGATCTTCACCAAGCTCGATCTCCGGGGCCTACAACCTGGTGCGGATACGAGAAGGAGCCGAATGGAAGACGGCATTCGGCACCCGATACGGACACTACGAATACACTGTCATGCCATTTGGGTTGACCAATGCTCCCGCCGTTTTTCAGCACTTCATGAACGACGTGTTCCGAGACATGTTGGATCGGTTCGTGGTTATCTACCTCGACGACATCCTGATTTACTCCGGTCCAGGAAAGCCACCTTCGACACGTCAGTCTGGTTCTGCAACGCTTGCGGGAGCAACAACTCAATGCGAAGCTGGAGAAATCGTCTTCTTCCGGACTTCCATAGAATTCCTCGGGCATATCATCTCGCCCGAGGCATAGCCATGGACCCATGTAAAGTAGAAGCTTTGTGTAGCTGGGAAGCCCTCGTCGGGTGAAGGATGTTCAGCGCCTACTGGGCTTCGCCAACTACTACCGGACCTTCATCCCGGGCTTCGCCACACTGACAGCTCCACTTACCCAGCTCCTCAGGAAGAAGGTTGCATTCGGTGGGGTCCCCGCAGCAAGAAGCATTCACAGCCCTCAAGAAAGCCTTCACACGGAACCCGTCCTGAGGCATCCCGACCCGCTCCGGCCTTTTGTGGTGGAAACGGACGCGTCCAATGTGGCTCTGGGGCGGTGCTGCTACAGGCTCCGGCGAATGGTGGCACACTTTTCCCTGCGCTTACTACTCCCGGAAACTCAACCCTTCCGAGCGCAACTACACTATCTGGGAAAAGAGTTGCTGGCTATCAAGGCTGCATTCGAGGCTTGGCGACACCATCTGGAGGGCCCGACATCAGGTGGAGGTCGAGCGGACCATCGGAATCTCGAGCACCTCACCACAGCTCGGAAGTTGAACCAGCGGCAGATCCGGTGGTCGTTGTTTTGCCGGTTCAACTTCCGCGTGACCTACATTCCCAGCGGTCACAACCGGAGGCGGATGCCCTGTCCCGCAAGCCAGAGTACCTCTGCGCCAAGGACCCCTTCCTCCACGGACAGTGCTGCGGCAGAAGCCTTGGCCGCAGCACGGGAGCCAGTGGACTTGCGGGCCCAGGTGCGAGGCGCAGCGCCAGGACGCCTGGTCGCAGCAAAGGAGGCGGAGGTGGGCCCCACGTCTCCTTGGACCTTGGAGGAGGACTTACTCAAGTTTGGGCGATTATATGTGCCCACAGGACCACTCCGAGCCCTCGTCATGACCCAGTGCCACGACAACCCTGCAGCAGGACATTTTGGGTTCTTCAAGACCCTCCACCTGGTGACACGGACCTTTTGGTGGCCCAGTGCGGCATGATATACATGCCTACGTGACATCCTGCGTGCCGTGCCGGCAAGCCAAGACCGCCACGGGGCCCTCCCGGCTCCTCCAACCCTTGCCGACACCCGACAGACCCTGGGGGGCGATCTCTATGGATTTCCTGACAGACCTGCCGCCGTCCTCTGGGTTCACCACGGTGCTGGTGGTGGTGGACATGCTCACCAAGATGGCACACTTCATCCCATGCCGCGGGCTGCCCACAGCCGCAAAAACGGCCCGTCTCTTTCTGCAGCACATCTTCCGCCTCCATGGTCTACGGACAGGGTGGTTTCGGACATGAGTTCAGTTCACAGCCCGCTTCTGGAAGAGCCTGATGGCGCGTTGGAGGTGCAGGTATGTCTGTCGTCATCGCACCACCCGGAGACCGACGGGGGTACAGAGAAGGTCATCGGTATACTGGAACAGTATCTCCGTTGCTTCATCAACCAGCAACAGGACAACTGGGCCGACTACCTGTCTCTGGCGGAGTTTGCTTTTAACAACTCTCAGCACACCACTACTCAGATGACCCGTTCTTTGCCAATGTGGGTACCATCCGGCTCTTCCTCTGGCACCACGGACTCTCCTGTTCCCGAACGCAGACCTTCCTGGCCGGAATTGCATGCGGTCCAACAGTTGTACGTCAGCAGCTGAATCGGGCAAGGAGGACTACAAGCGGTCCGCTGACCGCTCCCGACGGGCAACGCCCCGCTGGCAGTTGGAGACCGGTGTGGCTCTCCACCAAACACCTCCCGTCCGACCGCCGGTAAAGAAGTTGGACCACCGATTCATCGGCCCGTTCCTGTCGAGGCAGTCATCAACCCGGTAGCCTACCGACTGACCCTGCCACGATCCATGCGGATCCACCCGTTTTCACGGTCCCTTCTGGTTCCTGAGGCCACACGAGTCCCCTTCGGTGCCCAACAGCACCCGTCACTGTCGCCGAGGGCGGGTCGGAGGAATCTGAAGTCCACAGCGTCTGAGACTCTCGCTGGCTAAAGGTCGTTTCCAATATTTGATCGCGTGGAAGGGATACGGGACTGATTTCTCCTGGGTAGATGCCTCCGGCGTTCATGCCCCTGACCTGGTGCAGGCCTTCCATGAGCAGAACCCAGCCCGACCGCATCCCGATCGTCAGCCCGGGGAAGGGCCCTGCGGTGAGGATAGTGTTGTGACCCAGGTTCCTGGACCCAGACTCCTGGACTCGGATGATTCAGAAAATGAGGAGAAGACCTGGCAAGCCCTGCTTCTCTTGAGCCCTCTCCTCCCTGGCACCCACTCAAAGGGAGGGGCCGGCAAGGCCTGATTCTCCCGGCCTTCTTCTGATTTGGCAACGCCCAAGAACAGTTTTGGAGGGACGCAAGATTACGAAGGCTTGATCGACGTGCGCAGCAGCGGAAGAGTTGGGACAAAGCCAAGTCATAATTGTCATGCAGTGACATCTGCAGAGACTATAAATAGGAGGCGGGACTTCCTGGTTTTTTGTCTCGGACAAAGCAATGAATTTGGCGCGAGCTAACTATTTCATGGAGGGAAGAATATATTCGTGAGTAATTCTGGCCTTATCTATAATTTCCTCGTTATCTCCAGAAACTTGGCAGGCCCGTGGGTAGACGTGGCCAGGACATGTATCTATGTAAATAAAAGGGAAAAAAAAAGGAAGGCCTCTGACGGACTCTTTGCTGGGAGTATTGGGGGAAGGGAAACAGAACAGCCTGTGCCATTTAATTTCCAACCCTTTCTTGAATTCTTCTAGTTGGGAAAGTCAAGTCTTACCTTGAAATGTGCAATGTAAGGATGAGGATGGACCTGTTTCCCACTGCCATTTGTGTGTGGGCCTTCAGAGAAGGTAGCTTCTTTCAGTTCTATCCCTGCAGTTGTGTCCCACAGAAAGCCAGAATATTCTATACGCTGAAAGCCAAAAGAGAAAGAATATCTAAATCAAAACAATTCATCATTAAAAAGGGCTAAATTAATTCCAATCATTAAATTTGAATCCAATCTAAATTGATCTTTTATATACCGTATTTTTAGCACTATAAGACGCTCCTGACTATAAGATGTACCTAGCTTTTGGGGAGGAAAACAAGAAAAAAAAATCTTCCTCCCAGCATTTTGCCTCCTTGCAGCAAACAGCCTGGTCAACTTCAGCACAGCCTGATTTCGCACGAGCAGCTGATTGGCAGTTGGATCAGCCTCCCAGAATACTATCAATCAGCTGTTCCAGGCTGTGGGGATCACTGCTGCCCATTGCCACCTATCACTTCCTCCGATCTTCTTCCCAGTCCCCCAAGGCCATTCCCGCATATGATTTCAGCACTCCACCCCCATGTGGATAGGATCAAGGATACTCGTACATGGCTTCCCTGCCATGCTCCACCAGGACACCCAGCCAGCGGGTCTATAAGTTGCACAGACATTTCTACCCGCTTTGGGGGGGGGGGAGGTGAGTGCGTCTTATAGACTGAAAAATACGGTAAATTGAGTGAGTAATTAGGTCCTATTTCATTTGTATGCTACTTTAGAATCTGTTGATTGGCATGGAATATAAATACTATAAAGCAAATAATACCGTTTTCCCCAAAATACAATATCCCCTGATAATAAGCCCAATTGGGCTTTTGAATCCATGGCAATAAGGACAAGCACTTATTTCAGGATTCAAAAAAATAAGACAGGGTCTTATTTTCGGGGAAACACGGTAATGTAAATACAAGCATGCACTTGATAAGGGCTATTGAACAAAAAGCTGAAGATAGGAATTTTGTTTGTATTAAGTTTGTATTGGTTAATTATAAAAATGATTACTTTTTAAATACAAAATGAAACTTCTGTCGTTCTTATTTTTGTGTGAATTCAGTATATAGATTACTATAAATCATTGCATTAAGATTTCAAGATCCAAAATGAAATACTTGCATGTAGACATAGCTAAAGTGGAATTTTAAAAATCTCTACAGCCTGACCATAGAAGGGGCGTTGGCTTACCTGAGATGCACCTTCTTGTTGAGTGGAGACAGCAGCCAGGCATGGGTTGTTCTCGTCTGTTCAGATTGGAGGACTGAGTCTGCTAGAGTTGTTAAGTCCCACCCTCGTTGCTAGGGGCTTCCAGCTTTTGGCGAAGACAAAGAAACAGACTCGACGTATTGGGAGAAAAAGAAAAGTTAGCAAGAGAGACCAGACTGACTAAGGGTGGGGCTGGCTGCTGTCTCCATTCAACAAGAAGGTGCATCTCAGGTAAGCCAATGCCCCTTCTCCATATTGGTGGAACAACAGCCAGGCATGAGACATACCAAAGACCTACTGCCCCTAACTGTGGGCGCAGTCTGGTCAGAGGACTCCCCACATTCATGCACCCTTTGCAATACTTGACGTCCAAATGCCGCCTCAGCCGAGGTATATTTGTCCAATTTATAGTGCTTAATAAATGGTGAAGGGGAAGTCCAAGTCACCACCCTGCAGATTTCCATCAATAACTTCTGTGTAGCCCACGGCGCTCATGTGACCTCACTATGAGTAGAATGCGCTGTCAAACATGGTGGCCATGCCACGGAATGTAGATCATATGCCTTAGCGATAGTCTGATGGATCCATCTGCCAATGTAGAAGAAGTCACCTTGGCACCTAAAGAAACTGGAATAAATGAGATAAACAACGACTTTGTACGTCGTAAGTTAGCAGTTCTCTTAAGGTAAATACAGAGAGCCCTCTGAACATTCAGGGAATGCCAACGAAGCTCTAAGATGTGGGTCGGGTGAGGACAAAAATCAGGTAGAATTAACTCTTGCATCTGATGAAATGGAATGTTAACTTAGGGATAAAGGACGGATCGAGGTGAAGGACCACCGATCAGTGTGAAACACACAGAGATCACTCCGCACTGAGAGAGCAGCAATCTCCAAAATACATCTGGCAGAGGTGATCGCCACTAAAAAGGCGACCTTACATGTCAAAAG
This sequence comes from Ahaetulla prasina, assembly GCF_028640845.1. NCBI lineage: Eukaryota > Metazoa > Chordata > Lepidosauria > Squamata > Colubridae > Ahaetulla > Ahaetulla prasina. The sequence goes on from NC_080542.1 coordinate 71,336,645, forward strand.
ACAAAGACTGGTAGTCCGCAAAGGCTTGTATGGAGCTTCTGCGAGGGAGTTCAGGACAATGGAGAGATCCCAGGTGGTATATCTATGCAGCATGGGGGGGATACAAATTAACTGCACCCTTTAGGAACCTCTGAATGGAGGGGTGTTGGGACAAAGAAGTTAATGACCCATAAGTCAGAACTGTCGACAGAGCTGCTACTTGTCTTCTAATGGTGTTTGGCGAAGAGGCTGCTATCCAATCCATCCTGAAGAAATTCCAGGATCTGAGCTATTGATGCTTGGAGAGGAGAAACATCCCCACGGGCACACCACTTACAAAAAGTTCGCCAAGTGGCAGAGTAAATGAGCTCCATAGAAGGCTTTCGAGAAGCTTGAATAGTTCTGATGACCCTGGAGGAGACGTTTTCCCCACTCAGAGTGCACTGCTCAATCACCAGGCAATCAGTTGGAGCCAATGTGGATCCGGATGCACCAACGCCCCTTGCCTGAGCGAAGCCTTGCCCAGAGGATTCTCCAGGGAGGGGCCACTGGAGATTGACAAACCAAGGACGTTGAGGCCAATGAGGCGCCATAAGGATGACCTCAGCCTGCTCCTCCAGAATCTTGCCCACCACCCTCAGAATGAAAGCCATGGGTGGAAAGGCATACAGGAGACCTGGAGGCCAACCGTTACGAACAGCGTCTACTTCTTCCACTCGAGGAACTGGGAAGCGGGCATAAAAATGAGGAATCTGAGCATTCTGCGGAGTCGCAAACAAATCCATGTCCGGAAGTCCAAAGCGATCCAGCAGACCCTTGAAATGGGAGGGATGCAGGCACCACTCCATGTGATCGATGACTGTCCGGCTCAACCAGTCCGCCTGCACATTGGACACACCTGAGAAATGTTCCGCAGTCAATGAGCATAGATGCTGCTCTTCCATCATCAGACTTTTTTTTTTTTAATTTACATTTATATCCCGCCCTTCTCCGAAGACTCAGGGCGGCTTACAGTGTATAAGGCAATAGTCTCATTCTATTTGTATATATTTACAAAGTCAACTTATTGCCCCCCCAACAATCTGGGTCCTCATTTTACCTACCTTATAAAGGATGGAAGGCTGAGTCAACCTTGGGCCTGGTGGGGCTTGAACCTGCAGTAATTGCAGGCTGCTGTGTTTTAATAACAGGCTTCTTACAGCCTGAGCCACCACAGCCCTGACTCACCAATCTGGTGCCCCCTTGATGTGGGCTTTCATGGTTTCACCAACTGATGAAAATGTCGAAGAGCCAAATACACCGCTCACAGTTCCAACCCACTAATGTTCCTCTATAGATTGCAACTTGACCACCTGCCGAGCCATTTAAGACTGAATATGTGCCCCCCAACCTAAAAGACTGGCATCTGTCGTCAACATTAGACACTGAAGCTCATGAAACAGCTGCCCATTGGAGATTGCCGGAGACCACCACCAGAAGAGGGATATGCTGACGCTGGGGGTTAACTGGACCTTGGTAGGAGAATTGCCCTTGCCCACCTTCTGAAAAGGCAAAAGAAACCATTGAAGGTCTCTGGCATGCAGCCGAGCCCATGGGGTGACATGAATGGCCGAAACCATTTTGCCTAGGAGAGTAGACAACAACGCCAAAGGAACCTTGTGTTCATCTTGAACCTTAACAACTAATTCCCTAAGGCTGGCTTGGGACAAGAAGACCTTCCCATCCAAAGAATCTATCACTGCCCCAAGATGTACTTGTTGAGGTTGAGGGATTGAATTTCCATGTTAATGGAAAAACCGTGCCCCATCAGACAAGAAATAGTTAACTGGAGATCCCTTATGGCAAGCTGCCTCAAAGAGGACTGAATTAAAATGTCATCCAAATAACATTGGACACAGACAGGGATGGCTCTAAGGTGGGTCACTAGAGCGGCTAGCACCTTAGTAAAGGTGCGATGTGCAGAAGAAAGACCAAAGGGTAATGCCCGGTACTGATAATGAGTACCTGCATAATAAAATCTCAGAAACTGACGATGAGGGGGGGAAAATGGGAATATGTAGAGGAAATCGCCCCTCCGAACACCAGCCATAATAGATTGCAAGGACTGCATGTTGAATCATTTATAAACAATGTATTGGTTCAGTCTTTTAAGGTCAAGAATCAGTCTCCACCCACCAGAGGACTTCGGAACCAGGAACAAGAGAGAGTAGAACCCTTGCCCAGCTTGGTCCTCAGGTACTTTCTGGATAGCTCTAATGTCCAGAAGATGTTGCACAGCCAAATCCATGAGAACCTTCTTGTGATAATCTTTAGAAATAGGGGAATGAATAAAAAACCTCGGGGGGTGTGTGTGGAAAAAAATTCAAGGGATAAACCAGATCTAACCGTATCCCTGACCCAAGAGTCCAACATAATTTCATCCCATCGGTCAGCAAAGAGAGCTAATCTGCCCCCAATGGGAGGATCGGATTTACGTTTAACATCGGTGGCGGAATGAATGACTTCCTCCTCCTTGAAAGGGCCACTTGCCTGTGAAAGATCTACCTTGTAACGGCCTCTCCTGAAATCCCCTCTGCCTAGATCCGAAAGAACCCTGGGAACGGGAAGGTCCTGCGCCCCAATCGGATCCCCAAAGAGACTATCTGCGGAAATGAGGAGAAAAAAGGTAATCAGCTTTACGTTGAGATGAAGGCAGAATTTTTTGTTTATCCTTCATCTTCACCAACAAAGGATCCAATGAGGATCCAACTCGTCTCCCGCAAATGGAGCCAATGCCAAATGCCACTTGTGATGGATATCTTCCTGCCTGTCGTGTCCCACTCCTCCGCTGACGGCCGGGTCAGGGAAATCCGAATCAGGCTTACCTCTGCAGCTCTGCCCAAAGTCCTAGCAAAGTCCTCAGAGCAGGCAGGAGACCAGTAAGTGACTTCAGCAAGATAAGTTCGACTTTGCCTGACTCAGAGACTGCCAGAAAGCAGATCCTTTATATAGGCCATGGGGTGTGGCTCCATGACTCAGCACTCATTAAGGCCTGCCCCTCCCTTCCTTCTGTTGCCTCCGCCTATCCAATCTTCTGATGCGAGGGCCACTCCAATCAGCTGTTGGAAGTAAACTTTCCTCAGGCTCACATGCTGTGGAGGAGGGGGAGGGGTCTAGCTGCTCCGTTTGCCTGGGCATGGAGCCAGGGCTGGGGCCGGGGGATGCTCCCTCCTCTGCAGCCTGCTTGGGCATGGAGCCAGGGCTGGGACCGGGAGGTGCCCCCTCCTCTGCAGCTTGTCTGGGCATGGAACCAGGACTGGGGCCGGGAGGCATACATTCCTCCGTGTTCGGGAGCATATAAGCAGACCCCGGCTGCGGTGAGAGCGGACAAGACACAACACTGCCAATGCCTCAGGCAGATCATGTGATGTGCCGCCACTGCCAACGCCATCGATTTCAATGCAAAGCGAGCTGAATTCAGAGTGGCATCTGCCAAAAATTGGACTGCTGTTATGATATTATTAAAATCCTGGTGAATTCTAATGTCCTCGGGTGACAATGTTTCCTGAAGTTGGCGCAACCAAAGTAAGGTTGCTCTATTGAAAAAGGATACTGTGGTAGCCAAGCAAACTTCCCAGGCCACTCCTTGGTGCACCCGTTGAAGAACCTGGTCAGCACGTCATTCTTCTGGATGCCGAATCAACAGCTGCTGCTGGCTGGGAAGGAGACAGGACCACTACCTGGACCTGATCAGACAACTCAGCACTGGCCTGAGAAACAGACAATGGAATAGGCTGCCCTCACAAGGCGGCAGTAGAAATTGACACAGGACAGTCTCTCAACGAGACTTGATCTGGAGTAACATCAGGAGGAATCTCCTGAGTTTTCGATCTGGCAGGCATGAGAGACATTCCCAGAATCCTCGAATCAGAAGTCCCTGGCTTGCTGGCCTTGTCACAGATTTTCTGCAAAGCCTGATGTTTATGCTGTTCATCACGGCTAGAAGCCTTGAAGACGCTATGGGACTTGCGCTAGGAATGGGAATTTTTACTGGCCGAACCCTCTCGTCAAGGGACTGAAGACTGAGAAGTCCAAGAAATAACATCAGCAGATGCCTTCTCTGCCAACTTGGCTGTAACCTTACGACCATGTTTGGATTTACTCAGTGCCTTAGGTATAATGCAGCGCTCAAATAATGTAACCCCTGACAAGGGAATTACCAGGGAAACAACATTCCCCTTTCAGCTCCTTTTTCTTTCTTAAAATAAATTTAGCTGATAATCAATGTCCGTATCAGGCTCTTTAATTCCAATGTCAATACAGGAATAGCTCCCGTGCCAGGAAAACAACAAGCAGGCAAGATTGAAAAATGCCTTTAAAGCTCAGTTGGCTATAGATGGATCAGACCAATATTTCTGGAGTGCGAAGCTCCTGCCGATATCGCTGCCACCTACTCAAGCGGAAAGGCTGAAAAAGGGCCATCAAATCTTTTAATAACCAACAATTGGCTGAAATGCTGTTCCCATAGTCGATTGACTAACTCACACCAAGACACAAAATTCAGAAGGCTGTATAAGCCTTTGTTTTCAACAAAATAGCTGAACTCGGAGCGCAAGACTCCTCTCAGTGGCCACATAATAATTGGCAGTATACAGAAAATGGAACACAAAGCTCCTGTCCAAATGAGCTGAAATTCGGCTTAAAATTCCCCTGGTCACAGCCGCAACACAGGAAGTGCAAGGCTGTAGCCTCTATAGCAGGCAAGCTAAATTAGAGCACGAAGCTCCTGAAATCAATTCTGTTGAGTAGCTTGTTTTCGCAAACAAAATGGCCGCCCGACCAGCCTTAAATAGAGCATGAAGCTCTTCGAAGTGCTTTTACAAAGAAACTGGCACCCAAACTGCCAGTCCCAGCCCCCAAATGGAATGCGAAGCTCCTCCACTACTCTGGAATGCCTGCTATCAATGGAGCAAATGAATAAAATAATTAAAAGAAAAATAGAGAGCTGGGACCCCCTGAGTAAGGGCAAAACAAAAAAACAAAACTTGCTGCAGCTGTAATTACCAGCCGGTAAGGCAGCTATTACTCATACACAGTTCAATGAAGAAACAAAGAAATCAGAAATGAATCCAAAGAGTAAAACAGTCAGAAATTGAAGAGAGTTGCTCCCACACGTCTGTCCAGTCTGAAGGACTGAGTCAAAAGCTGGAAGCTCCTAGCAATGAGGGCGAGACTTCTAGAAGACTCAGTCCTCCAATCTGAACAGACGAGAACAACCCATGCCTTGCTGCTGTCTCCACCAATATGGAGAACTTTCTGAAATCAATTATGGTGCACTGGAAAGAAAGTTACAAAAAGTCACTTCAAACAATTAGGAGAAATGCTATCCTTAGTTCAAATAAAACTACAGAAGCTTTAAAAAAAATAATACTCTTTTCCTTAGTTAAAAAATCTGTAAAAATAATTTTCTTGGCTAGATAAAAGCAAAACTTAATAAAAACTCCACAATTTTTTACTTGCACCAGACTACCTTCTCGGGGTGCCCTGAGAGCTTCTCTGAAATGCTTCCCTTCCAACATCCTCGAGGGCCTTTCCATTTGCGGATGTTTGGCAGAGTTGGCTGATTTAACTCCATGCAAAACTGTAAAAAGTTGGATGGGAAGAGAGGAAGTTCATTATACTGGAGTATTTCTAAGTCACTTTTGAATCCCATAGGGAAAAGTAAAGGAACAACAATTTTTTTTCTTTCAGTGAAATATTTTTAAAGAATTGCATTTTTAAAATATTATTACTCAAATGTTTATTTGCATACCCAAAGAAAACAAATCATGAAACAGTTAAATTTAAAGATGATTTAGGGCTAGATACTTTGATGACTAAGCAGAAAGGCTTTGGGTAATTCCCCTTCTATTCAGTAGGACCATAACAAATACAGAGATTTGAGAGATTGCTGCTGGAGTTTGCTACTATCTATAATTACACAGTCCCTGTAGTCCTGGTTGCCATCATTAAGCAAGAACCTTGCAGTGTTAAGCAAGGATCTCACATAGCTTTGGCTTGCTGCAATTGTAATTGTAAGCCAGGGATCAATCATTTCTGAAACTTTTGAATAATCACTGAACTAATGGTGGTAATCCAAGAACGAACTGTAGATTTCAAGAAATCCATGCAGCCTTGGAGCTGCTGAAATGGCAAAACTGACCGTTTTGATTAAAGAAAAGAACTAAGTACTTTTGTTTCCATATGGAGACCACTTCTGAACTTTGTGCTTGATGTGGAAAAGAATGAAACTCTGATTTTGGGTTTTTCTGATTAGACTGATAGATCTTTATAGAAATGGCTTGTTCATATTATTATGAAAAAGCAAAAAGCTGTGAACCGATGTTAAAGTCTTATTTTACTGTAACAGAGAGAGTTGAAAATCATTGCTTCTTTTTCTTTCTTTTTCTTATCTTTCCTCACTTATCTTTCCCCTCTCCCCCACTGTTTTTCTATTTACGTTGTATTAGATAGATAGATAGATAGATAGATAGATAGATAGATAGATAGATAGATAGATAATAGATAGATAGATATAGATAGAAAGACATCAATGCAGCATGCTTTATAGGACTCGTTTGCCATCCTTCTTTACACCTGTGCCACAGGCACTTCTATTTTGGCTACAATCTTATTAAAAGCTTAAACAGAAGAAACATTAACTAAAACCTCCAGCAAATTGTTAAACATTCCCCAAAACAACAGTCACAAGTTTGTAATTTATATTGCAGAACAGTCGATAGGAACTTGTTATCACAAGGCTTAAATTTAAGCACTAAATTAAAAATGGGCAACTGAAAGGTTGTGTAAGGATATAGTTTTATCAAGTCAGCTTGGTTTAATTAATTTCAATTTGATTCAACTTGGTAAACTAGCAAATTGCACAAACTGAAGACAATGTGTACTAATACAGTATGTTTTGGCTAGATTGTTTAACAATTAATCTTAGCTAGACAAAATAAGCAAGCCAAATGAATTACACAAAATTGAACATGATGTAAGCATCTGCAGTGTTTGCAAACTCTGAAGTTTCATCATGTCCTATGGGTTCTAGGATTTCTTATGAAACAAGGAAAGAAACAGAACAACTACTTGGATTTTTTTCTCTCAAACACAAATTAGGAATGATTCTGGAGTTAATCCAAGGTATCCAAATTAGGGATTTCATTTGAATGTTAAACAGAACTGTTAATATATATAATTCAGTAAGGCAACATAAATTTAGCATCAATTGTCTCTTCCTTGTAAAATGGAAGAGTTGGTTAACACAAGTTACAACATTTCTGATATGAGGATTAAATAATGACTTCAGTATTCAAGAGAATGGCAAAGAAACCAAATTAAATTTGGATATCTATACATATTTATCCTTAGATAATCAGGCCTTATTTCACTTCTGGTTTTAGAGGTTAGATCTTAAATCATAATCAGAAAACAATTAATGATTATAAAAATATTAAGCACTAGGTGTCAAACTTAAGGACCCCAGACCAGATTCAGCCCGCAGGGTGCTTAGATCTGGCCCATGTGGCTGCCCTGGAAACAGTGATGGTCTGGCCTGCAATGCCTCTGCCAGCAAAAACACCTTGAGGGAGCCATGCACGCCCCCCACACCATTGTTTTTGCATGGCTCCCTCAAGGTGTTTTTGCTGGCAGAGGATTGCAGGAGGCTGTCATGGCCAAAAACAAAACTTGTGAGGGCCACATGTACACCCCCCCAAACTACATTTTCACTGGCAGAGTGCTAGCAAAACAAACTACTAGCAAAAGTGGCATTTGATCACAAGGCAAGGAGGCATTGAGAAATGTTTCCCCTTTTGCATCTGAGCATCTAAAAAGGGACAGGAAAGGAGAAAGGGAAAGAGGAAAGACAAAGAAGGAAAGATGGGAAAAGAGCAAGGAAAGAAAAAGAAGGAAAGAGGAGAAGGAAGGAAGGAAAGAAGGAAAGAGGGGAAGGAAGGAAGGAAGGAAGGAAGGAAGGAAGGAAGGAAGGAAGGAAGGAAGGAAGGAAGGAAGGAAGGAAGGAAGGGAGAGGGGAAAATTATAATGAGTGAGAGGGAGGGTCTGCAGGAATTCCTGCCTTAGCACTTGGCCAGCACTTGGCAGCCCTGTTGCCCTTTCACCATCCCCTTGTCTCTTCCTGCTGACCCCTCCTGGTGGTCTTCCATCCTATCTCTGAGGATGCTTTAATTACAAAGCCAAGTCTCCTTGTGTGGAGAGGGAGTGGGCCTCCCTCTGACCCACACATTTTGCCCTCCTGTACACACCATGAGCAACCTGGCCAAGAAGAGCAAGAACAGCAGCAGCAGCCTTGAGGAGGAGGTAAGTGCAGCTGGGCACCCCCTCAGGGAAGTGGGACTGGGATGAGCTGAGCTGTGGGGTCCCGATGACCTGGTAGCTCAAGGATGTGCTAGGCACTTGCCCTCTGCTACATAGGGCTCTGGGCAGCCTGCGACTCCATCCAGGGGTCCTCTGCATGGCTTGAAAGGGACAGCAAGACTCCTCTGGAGGACAAGAGTTTGGTGCTCTCCCCAATCTTGCATTCCTCTGCTGGAGACAATGAAGCCTCCCCCCCCGGCTAGCCCAGCCAGAACACTACAGGTGCCCCTGACATGAGTGATGTCAAGCTGGCCATGCCCATCTTAGCCACACCCAACCAGCTCCCTGAGGTTGAATACAACCCTGACGCGGCCCTCAATGAAACTGAGTTTGAAGATGGTCATGACAGGGTTAGTAAATTAATATTTAATGCTACCTTTACAGTAAAAGATGTTTCTAAACACGCTGGGTACTATTTATAGAAATTGCAGAAATCTCTACAGAACTACAACATTAACACTTGTTGCCAGACATGCTTAGTTCAGTAACAGTCTAGCAAGTACATCAGATATAGCTGTGCAATCACACTCTAACATTGCCACTATTTCAAAAGTACAGTGCATTCCAGTTTAGTCAGTTTTTGTTAGGATTTTTGAACTAAACTGCCTAGACTCCAGCCCATATCTGACCAAGCAATCAGAAGCATTAAATTTAAGAAAAAAATTCAGAAGGGAACAATACGCTGAAAAATCTGCTTTTATGACTGATGATGAGAACAATTCTGGGGTTGATCACAGCAGTTATTTAAAGCAGAAAAGGTAACTATTTCTTGGTGTCTGGAAGCCATTTTCACCATTTCTTGGAAGTCTGAAAGTATAGTGGTTGTATAAACATGCAATGCCAAAAGACCTATTTTCCTGCGATTTGAGAGGAAGATGATTAGTTTAGATTAACAGATTTGGAAGGGACATTGTAGGTCATCTAGTCCAACCCCCCACCCAAGCAAGAGACCCTACACCATTTCTGACAAATGACAGTCCAGTCTCTTCTTGAAAGCTTCCAGTGATGAAGCTCCCACAACTTCCAAAGGCAAGCTGTTCCATTGGTTGATTGTTCTCACCGTCAGAAAATTTCTCCTTATTTCTAGGTTGATCTCTCCTTGATCAGTTTCCACCCATTATTCCTTGTTTGGCCTTCAGGTCTTTTGTGTTTGTGTGTATATACATCTATTTTAAAAACAATAATTGGTGCATTATTTAAATAGGTTTGTACCACTAGTGATATACTTTTTTCACCTTCTAAGATCAGGAAACAATGCTATTTAGTTATAAACAGCTGTGAATGGATTTTGAGGACTGAATAAAAAAACAACAACCAAGTAAACCTCATGAGTGATAAAGACCTATTACCTAACTCCAAATCTGCAGAGGAAAACACAGTCTCAGTCTGCTTTGAATACCATGCAAATTTAATTCTGATAAAGCAAATTATTACTCTTTTAAAACAAATGCCCTGAAACCAGAGGTGGCGTTGAATTTCCAAGACTGTCACTAAACTTCCTTCCTTTATGGAAAAATACTTAACTGAAAAGTCCAAAGAGATCTAGTTACTATAATAATAAAGCCAGAGATTATGAATCAATTTCCTTAGGGATTAATTATTGGTTCTCTTTTCCTCTTTTATTTGTGCATGCATAGGTTATGTCCATATTATAGATGTTAATAATACCTGTCATGAACATTGTATTGCTGCCACCTTTGCAGTTTAAGCCAAACCAAAGCAGGGGTTCTATTTCTAATTCAGGAGCACTTTTTTCTGTTTAACAGTCATCTCATGAGCAGGCTACTGGGCAGCGAGATTAATGCTGAATTAACAAAAATAAAATAAATTTAATCTTGATGTAATGTTGATCTGGCTGATATGTATTATGAAGCTGAATGGATTGGGAAGGAATCACTGCCAATGCATTTGCTCTCAAGACTTTAAATATTCAAAACTCAGTCTATCTAGTCAGTGCCAGATATGGAAGAAAAGGTATATTGAAACAGCAAAGCAACAAAATGAAAGAATTACACTTTTTAAACTCTTCTACCCTCCAATAAGAAGACTTGGCAAGATTTGTTTGCAGAATCCACTGGTTTGGTTTAATGCCCCTGTTTTTCACAAGGCAAAAAAATCAAGGGGCTATGAGAAAATCCAAAGAATTAAAAACAACAATTTTCCATGCAATCTCCATCTAGTGTTTTCTCTGCACCATTGCCTGGGTCATATTTCAAATTGCTTTGAAGTTCATCTCAGGATTCTTTGGATGTGAGTTTATTACATACAAGTAGTTCCCAAACTATGACCACAATGGGACCAGAACTTCCATCACTAAAGTAATGTGGCTAGCAAGTGAGCTGGGTCTGATTTTACAAGCTTTTTTGCCATGGTCATTAAGCAAATCCAGCCTTCCTCATTGACTCTGCTTATCAAAAGTTCCCTAGGAAAACCTTAAATGGTGAGTGTGTGACTGCAGAATGCTGCAACCATCATAAATATCGTATTTTTTGGAGTATAAGATGCTCCTATCTTTTTTGGGGAGGAAAACAAGAAAAAAAAATCTGCCTCTGCCTCCCAGCAATTTGCCCCCTTGCAGCAAACAGCAAACAGCCTGTTTAAGTTTCATTTCCATTTTCAGCACAGCCTGATTGGCACAAGAAAAAAAAATCTGCCTCCCAGCAATTTGCTTCCTTGCAGCAAACAGCTTGTTTTTATTTCAGCTTCAGCACAGCCTGATTAGCACAAGCAGCTGATTGTCGGTTGGATCAGCCTCCCAAAGATCAGCTGTTTCAAGCTGCAGGAATTGCTATAGCGTATTGCCACCTCTACGCGCCCCGTTTTCTGGGAGGCCGGCAGATGAGCGGGGCTACATTCAGTGTATAAGACGCACCCAAATTTTCACCCTCTTTTATGGGGAAAAAAAGTGTGTCTTATACTCCAAAAAATATGGTACATACCATTTCCCAAATGCCTAGATTTTGATCACATGACTTCAGGATGCTTTGATGGCTGTAAGTGTTTATGACTATAAGGACTAGTCATAAGCCACTTTTTTCATAACTTTGATTGATCACTAAACAAATCATCATAGCTACATGTCATACAGTCACAATGTTTAATGCAACTGATCCCCTTTAGAAACCTCCAAAATCTATTACCAAATTGTTTTTTTAATGTGCTATTAAAAAGAAATTATAAAATGAAGAATGGACATTGGTCCTACCTGAATGTCCTTTCTCAATTGGCGGGATCAGCAGCCAGGCATGGGATTGACTCAGTCTGTATCCAATGGGATCGAGTCTGCTAGTTGAAAAGCATCTCCTCTTCCTGGTGCTTCTCAGCTTTCGGACGAGGATGATGCGGCAGACTGACGCACTGAGCTGAAAAAAAAGAACTGCAAAAACAGGTTATGCCTCCCCCCGGCCACCTATGACAGCAGATCCCTTTCACCCACCAGAAGAGACCGGAACTGGGCGACCTAGGGCGGGGCTGGCTGCTGGTCCCGCCAACTGAGAAAGGACATTCAGGTAGGACCAATGTCCATTCTCCAGCAAGGCGGGACCAGCAGCCAGGCATGGGACATACCAAAGCTAAGTCCTATCGGGAGGGACCCGCCCGGTCCGGGCTCGCACTCCCCACCTGGACTTTCTGGAGAACCCTGCAGCCAAAGGCCGCCTCTGCTGACGCATAAACATCAAGTTTGTAATGTCGAATGAAAGGATTCAGTGAAGACCAAGTGGCGGCCCTGCAGATCTCCTCTAAGGGAGCCTGGGTGGCCCAAGCGACCGATGTGGCCGCACTCCTAGTGGAGTGGGCCGTAATGTGGCCTGGGATAGGTAACCCCTGAATCTGGTAGGCCTTGGCAATACAATATCTAAGCCATCTACCTATAGTAGAGGAAGACACTTTGAGGCTGATGGAAGTCGGTTGAAAGGACACAAAGAGAGCCTCCGTCCTCCTAAGAGAAGCGGTTCATTTAAGATAAATTTGAAGGGTTCTCCTGACATCGAGAGTATTCCAAGACCGTTCCAGCTGGTGTATCAGATCTGGAGAAAAATTAGGAAGGATCAGTTCCTGTGATTTATGGTACAGGGAGTTGACCTTCGGAAGGAAGGTGGGATCTAAACGGAGGACAACCCTGTCCGAGTGGAACAAACAGAGATCTGCCCTGGATGAGAGGGCAGCAAGCTCTGATATTCTTCTAGCCGAAGTGATGGCGACTAAGAAGGCTACCTTGTATGATAAAAACTGCAAACCACATTCTCTCAAAGGTTCGTAGGGGCTCTTGGTGAGGGAGAGTAGAACCTTGGTGAGGTCCCAAGTGGGGTACCTATGGATGACTGGAGGGGAAAGGTTGGTTGCACCTTTCAGCAACTGGCGAATGAGGGGACGGTGAGCTAACGAACGCCTGGAACCGCAAGACAAAATAGAGGAGAGAGCCGCTACCTGTCGTCGAAGGGTGTTAGCTGCCAGTCTCTGTTCCAGGCCATGTTGTAGGAATTTAAGAATGGTGACCGTAGAAGCGCCCGTATATCTTTATCAGAACACCACTTGCAGAAGGTACGCCAGGTGGATCCATAGATGCGAGTGGTGGAACTCCGACAAGCTGCTTGGATGGTGTTGATGACGTTAGTAGGTAGGTGTCTTTTCCTCAGGAGGCGCCGCTCAAGCGCCAGACGGTCAGATGGAACCATTGAGGGTCTGGGTGTACCAACTGACCCTGTTGTGTCTTGCCCGCTCTCACCGCAGCCGGGGTCTGCTTATCTGCTCCCGAATGCTGAAGAATGTCCTCCCGGCCCCAGCCCTGGCTCCATGCCCAGACAGGCTGAGGAGGGGGCATCTCCTGGCCCCAGCCCTGGCTCCATGCCCAAGCAGGCTGCAGAGGAGGGAGCACCCCCCGGCCCCAGCCCTGGCTCCATGCCCAGGCAAACGGAGCAGCTAGACCCCTCCCCCTCCTCCACAGCATGTGAGCCTGAGGAAAGTTTATTTCCAACAGCTGCTGATTGGAGTGACCCTCACATCAGAAGACTGGATAGGCGGAGGCAACAGAAGGAAGGGAGGGGCAGGCCTTAATGAGTGCTGAGTCATGGAGCCACACCCCATGGCCTATATAAAGGATCTGCTTTCTGGCAGTCTCTGAGTCAGGCAAAGTCGAACTTATCTTGCTGAAGTCACTTTCTGGTCTCCTGCCTGCTCTGAGGACTTTGCTAGGACTTTGGGCAGAGCTGCAGAGGCAAGCCTGATTCGGATTTCCCTGACCCGGCCGTCAGCGGAGGAGTGGGACACGACAGACCCTGGCTGAGCGACAACCTGTCCTGAGGAAGCCTCCAAGGAGGCGTTATGGAGAGAGCCACCAGGTCCGCAAACCAGGGGTGGCGAGGCCAGTGGGGAGCCAGTAGAAGAAGCTCCGCCTGTTCCTGCAACATCTTCCTGATAACCTTGGGGATTATCGGGATGGGAGGAAATGCATATAGAAGCCCGGGGGGGCCAAGGGCTGCGAAGAGCGTCTATGGCCTCTGCCCCTGGGGCTGGGTACCTGGAGAAGAAGCGTTCCAGTTGATGATTGTCCTGAGTGGCGAACAAGTCCACCTTCGGGGTCCCGAAGCGGCGTGTGATCTCGAAGAACAAGTCTGGATTCAGGTGCCACTCCCCGTGGTCGACTGAGACTCTGCTGAGCCAGTCGGCTTGTATATTCACCACCCCTGATATGTGAGAGGCCCGGATGGACCTCAAGTGAGTCTCCGCCCAGAGGCCCAATTGCATGGCCTCCTGCATCAAGGGCTGTGAATGTGTTCCCCCTAGGCGGTTCACATGGGACTTGGCGGCCACATGGTCTGTTAAAATCCTGATGTCCTGATTGAGAACTAGATCTTGAAATGACAGTAGGGCTAGATGTATGGCCCGGAGCTCTAACCAGTTTATGTTGTGGGTGAGGTCGTCTGGGGACCACTGACCTTGAGCCATGTTCGATCCCAGATGGGCACCCCAGCCGTGGAGGCTGGCGTCAGTCGTCAATATTAGGTGCTGAGGTTCCCTGAACTCTCTGCCTTTTGACAGGGCTGGGGAGACCCACCACTGCAGGGAGTCCCTGACCTGATGGGGAACCTGGACTCGTAATGAAGAAGTTGTCTTGTGGGCTTTTTGATACAGGAGGAGGAACCACTGCAGAGCCCTGCAGTGGAGGCGTGCCCAGGGTACGATGCCGATGCAGGAGACCATCTTCCCCAAGAGTTGGGAGAGAAACCGTACGGGGATAAGATGGCTTTTTCTCACCTCTAAGATCAGATCTTGTAGGCTGGAGAGGCGTTCCTGCGACAGGTAAACTCGGCCTTCGACCGTATCTATGATGGCCCCTAGATGTTGGATTCGAGTTGTTGGTTGTAGGTGGCTTTTGGCTTTGTTGATCGAGAATCCGTGGGATTCTAGAACCTGAATTGTTGTGGACAAGTCTGCTACCGCCCCGGTCTCTGTCCGTGATTGGATAAGAAGATTGTCCAGGTAGGACTGAATTCTTACAGGAATCGCACGGAGATGGGCCATGAGAGAGGCCATCAGTTTGGAGAAGACTCTGGGGGCCAAAGAGAGTCCGAACGGGAGGGCGCAATATTGATAATGAAGACCTCCGTGGCAGAAATGAAGGAATCGTCTGTGGGCTGGAAGAATTGGGAATGGAAATATGCCTCCGTCAGGTCCACCGACGTGAGGAAGTCGCCTTCCCTGATGCTCTCCGAGATGGTCTGGAGAGACTGCATCTTGAACCGCCTGTAAATGATGTGGCGGTTCAAAGCCTTGAGGTCGAGAATCGCCCTCCATCCCCCTTAGGCCTTTGGAACTATGAACAGTCGGGAATAAAACCTCTGACCGTGCTGGTCTCGTGGCACTGGCTGGATGGCCTGAATTGAGAGAAGGTGTTTTATGGCCGATGCCACGAGAAACCTTTTCGTCGGGTCATGAGATAGAGGACACCTGACGAAGTGACTCGGGGGGCTGGAGAGGAATTCCAGGGAGAGGCCCGACCTGACCGTATCCCTGACCCAAGCATCCATGGAGGAGTCCTCCCATTGGCTAGTGAAGAAAGCCAGCCTGCCCCCAATGGGAGGGACGGGCGAGCAGTCAACGTGAGCGATGGAATGGGCGACCCCTCCCGCCCCGAAAGGGCCGTTTGGAGGAGCTTCTCTGTCCCTGTCTATCCTGTCTACCCTGTCTGGGGGAGAAGGACCTTTGGGATCTGGAAGAACTGAAAATGCTGTTCTGAAGGGACGAAAATAAGGATTGGGTCTAGAGTCCGAACGACGGGACATACTAGGGAGAATTTTGCGTTTGTCCTTGGTCTCTATGAGTAAGGGATCCAAGGCTGTTCCAAATAATGAATTACCTGAATACGGGGCCGCAGCCAACCGCCATTTGTTTTTGGCATCAGCCTGCCAACGCCTAAGCCAAAGCAGGCGACGGGAAGAAACGGTGGAGCCAATTGATTTAGCTGCAAACCTAGAGGCGTTTAAGGTGGCATCGGCTGAGTATTCAAGGGCAGCGACAATTTTGTTTAGGTCCTGATGGGAATGGGTGTCAGAGGAGGGGAGTCGTTCCTGTAATTGTTTAAGCCACAGGAGGGCTGCTAGATTAAAGAAAGAGGCCGAGGAGGCGGCTCTCACGGCCCAGGCGGCAGACTGGTGAGACTTAACCAGGGTCTGTTCTGCCCTTTTGTCCTTCGGGCATAGGGTCTCCTCTGGGGGCCCTGTTACAACCGTGGGGCCCGCTAAAGCCACCACAGGAGCATCTACTGTAAGGACCTGTAACAATTTGAGAAAGTTTGGGTCCAAATTGTATAAACAGCAGTCTAGGGCATTGGGATTAGGGCCTGCAAGAGGAGTGGTCCACTGTTTGTCAACTACCTCCACAAATAGTTTGGGAGCTGGCACCTCTTCTGATTCCACCACGGGTACAGAAAACAAGTCTAAGGGCGGATCTGTTGTGTCAGAAGTAGATCCTGGAGCAGGACGTGACATTCCTAGATGGGTGGTGATCTTGGCCTTATGCAGTAGAGAACGGAACAACTGTGGGTTAAAAAAAGGAGGGTTGGTCAGGGACCAAATCCTCATCCTCAGAAAGGTCTTGCTCCCTGAATCCGCCTTCATCCGCTAATGAGAGGTGAGAGGGAGACTGATCTTGCAACTCTTCAGCCCTTTCAGGAATATGGTCCTGCACTAAATCCTGACTAGTTTGGGATTCTGCATAATCAGAGACCCATGAATGGGTCCTTGTTTGTCTAGAGGCCTCAATGCCTCTTTGGACAGCAGCAGCTATCATGTCTGCCATCTCTGCTGGGTATTGAGGAGATGGTCTAGCTTCCTGTTGGCTCACTGTCCCACTGGGGACCAGACTGGTCCTGGTAGCCTGTGTTATGGGGCCCTGCCTCAGGAGGGGCCTCAGGGATGGAATCCCTTTCAGACCCTTGGAGAGGGCGAAACAAATCAGCAACAGGTTGTGAAGGAAGTGATGTAATAGAACCCTCAGGAGATAAAGAGGGCCAATGGAGCCCTTGAAGCCTGAGGAGAAACCTGAACCTTGGATAGGCCCTGTTGTTCTTGAATTTTCTTAGTAGAATCCCTCATTCCGGTGTCGGAAGTTTGGACGAGACCGCGGCATGGACATAAGGCCGCGGGGGGGGGGTGAGCTTTGAGAACGGCGCCCCTCTCGATCCCATATACTATGCTCCTTGCTGGGTCATTGTTGCTTCGACGGGTTTTGAACTCCCCCCGCCTTGTTTGAAGAGGTGGGGGAGGGGATTCCACCCGGTCTTGTAAGAGCTGTCGGGGGTTTCCCTTTCCGGGAATTGACAGTGCCAGCGATGGTTGGGGACGATGGCGCCTCTCACCTTCTTGCCATATGGGTGTTGGCCTATTTTTGACTTTGACTTTCCATCGGACAAAGGGGCCTCCCATTGGTTGGACCAGCTATTCTTGCCTTGTCCATTCTGAGGAAATGTCTTTCTCTCGCTGTCTCTACTTTTCAACATGCGATACTCCGCACATGAACTCCTCTGCTCGAGGTGCCCCGCCGCAGGAATGGCCCTCTGCACTACCAAGGGCCGGCCCCAATGACGGGTTTTGGGACCCACAGAGGTGGCATGCGTCGAGGAAGAGCCTTTGGGGATTTTTAAATAGGGAATTTTTAAAGGGGGGGAGGGCAAGGGCGGGTGATGGGGGAAACCCGTCGGGGAGGGTATGTCCAGTCCTAGCGCCACGACATTATTTTAGCTGGTCCAAGACAGGAGGGAGGGGTTTGAACAGAGCAGAGAATATCATTCCATCTGTACGGTAAGTGGGAGGGGCAGATATGGCGGAGGCAGGGGTCAGACGTTCTTTGGGAGCACGTGGCCGATGTTTAAAGGCGATCACGTGCTCCGGCCCCCCAGTCCCTACCCGTTCCCCGGATGGTCAAGACCCCCAGAGCACGGGCCTACGGCTGATACTCTGCAATGCCCGGTCCGTGGTTAATAAGGCCCCTGATTTGCGATCTGATTCAGGGGAGTCCGGACCTTATGGGCATTACAGAGACCTGGTTGGGCACAGAAGGGGTGTACCCCTGGTAGAACTGTGCCCGCCGGGTTTCTGTGCATTCCATCAGCCGAGGGCCCAGGGTAGGGGTGGCGGGTGGCGGTTGTGATTAGGGGGAGCCTGGAGCCAAGGGAGTCCACTGTTCCTCAGATAGCTGGCTGGGGATCCTCCTTGTGAAGTGGGGCCATCGTAATCAGATGGGGTTGTTGATCACGCACCTGGCTCCTTGCTGCGTGACTACAGCCCTACCTGAGCTACTGAGGTGCTTGCTGGCGTGGCGGTTGAGATCCCCAGACTTTTGGTCTTGGGAGATTTCAACTTGCCATCGGCCGGCTTGTCATCAACAGTGGTTCAGGAGTTCCAGGCCTCCATGACGGCCTTGGACCTGATTCAAGTAACTGATGGCCCTACACACATCGGGGGAGGCACGCTAGACTTGATTTTTATCTCTGGTCAGTGGGTTAATGATCTGGAATTAGGAGATATAGTGAAAGAACCATTGTCATGGTCGGATCATTTTCTCCTTCGCCTAGACTTTCGAACCGCTGCTCACCACCGCAGGGAGACGGAGCCGATGCGTTGGTTCCGTCCCAGGCGCCTGATGGACCCGGAGAGGTTTCTGACGGAGCTTGGGCCGTTTCCTGAGGATCTTACCCACGGCACGACTGAAGAACTAGTTGCGGCTTGGGATCGGGCGGCTGGGGCTTTGGACCGTGTCGTGCCTTTGCGGCCCCTGACCCGGCGCAGATCTCAATTGGCCCCCTGGTTCTCCGGGGAGCTGAGAGAGATGAAACGCCGGAGAAGACGCCTAGAGAGTGTTTGGAGGTCCAGCAGGTCCGAGGCTGATCGGACACTAGTGAGGTCCTTTACCAGGACTTATCTAGTGGCAATGAGGGAGGCGAAACGCTCCTACGTTTCCACCCTCATTGCGTCGGCAGATAACCGCCCGGCTGCCCTGTTTGGGTGACCCGCTCCTCCTTCAACAAGAGGGGCGGGATGACCCCTGCAGGGTCGAGCCGAGGAGTTTAACGGTTATCTATACGATAAAATCGCTCAGCCGTGATGGTTTGGACCATGATTGCGATGATTCAGCTGAGGTGACAGAGACTCGCCTTGTTGAGGTTATTTGGGATGAGTTTGATTCTGTGGCTCCCGAGGACGTGGACAGGTTGCTGGGGAGGACGTGTTTACTGGACCCGTGTCCTTCCTGGTTAGTACTGGCTGCTCAGGAAGTGACACGAGGCTGGTTCCAGGGGATTATAAATGCTTCTTTAGTTGAAGGGGTTTTCCCCGCCGCCTTGAAGGAGGCGGTGGTGAGACCTCTCCTGAAGAAGCCTTCCCTGGACCCAGCTATTTTGGGAAATTATCGTCAGTCTCCAACCTTCGCTTTTAGCGAAGGTTGTAGAGAGTGGTTGCATGGCAGCTTCCCGCACCTGGAGGAAGCTGTCTATCTAGACCTGCTCCAGTCCGCTTCCGCCCGGTTATAGCACGGAGACGGCTTTGGTCGCGTTGGTGGATGACCTCTGAGGGCCAGGGACAGGGGCTGTTCCTCTGCCTTGGTCCTATTAGATCTTTCAGCGGCTTTTGATACCATCGACCATGGTATCCTGCTGCGCCGGTTGGAGGGATTGGGAGTGGAGGCACCGCTTATCGGTGGTTCTCCTCCTATCTCTCTGACCGGTCGCAGTCGGTGTTGACAGGGGGCAGAGGTCGCCTCGAGGGGCCTCACTTGTGGGTACCCCAGGGTCGATTCTCTCGCCTACCCTGTTCAACATCTACATGAAGCCGCTGGGTGAGGTCATCAGTGGGTTCGGGTGAGTTATCATCTGTACGCTGATGACACTCAGCTGTACTTTTCCACCCCGGACCACCCCAACGAAGCGGTCAAGTGCTGTCCCGGTGCCTGGAAGCCGACGGGTCTGGATGGGGAGAAACAGACTCAAGCTCAATCCTCCAAGACGGAGTGGCTGTGGATTCCGGCACTGGTACAGTCAGCTGCATCCGCAGCTGACTGTTGGGGCAGTTAGTGGCCCCAAAGGAGGTGGTTCGCAACTTGGGCGTCCTCCTGGATGGCCGGCTGTCCTTGAGGAACATCTGGCAGCCGTCACCAGGAGGGCTTTTACCAAGTTCGCTTGGTTCGCCAGTTGCGCCCTTCCTTGACCGGGATGCCTTATGCACGGTCACCACGCCTGGTTACGCCTCGGCTGGATTATTGCAATGCTCTCTACATGGGCTGCCCTTGAGGTGCACCCGGAGGCTGCAGTTAGTCCAGAATGCAGCTGCGCGAGTGGTAATGGGAGCCGCTCGAGGCTCCCACGTAACACCTCTGCTCCGTAGTTTGCACTGGCTTCCTGTGGTCTTCGGTGCGCTTCAAGATCCTGGTTACCACCTTTAAAGCGCCCATGGCTTAGGACCCGGTACTTACGAGACCGCCTGCTGTTACCGTATGCCTCCCATCGACCAGACGCTCACAGAGAGGCCTTCTCAGGGTGCCGTCCGCCAAACAATGTCGGCTGGCGGCTCCCAGGGTAGGGCCTTCTGTGGGAGCACCGACGCCTGGAACGAACTCCCCTGGCTTACGCCAAGTTCCTGATCTTCGGACCTTCCGTCGTGAGCTAAAAACATACTTATTTATTCAAGCAGGACTGGCATAAATAGTGATTTTAAATTGGGGTTTTAGAGATTTTAAACATTTGTAAATTTTTTAATTTTTAAATTATCGGCCATTTATTAATAGTTTCTTTTAATTTCTTTTAATTGTATATACTCTGTATTTTATTTCGGCTGTACACCGCCCTGAGTCCTTCGGGAGAAGGGCGGTATAAAAATCTAATAAAACTAAAACTAAAACTAAACATTGCCTTTTCAATTGCCCGATCCATCGCCTTCTGGTGTTGTAAGGCATTCTTTTCAGAAGCCTTGGATACCTTCTTATATTTGGCTACTGTGGGCTGCAAAGCCTCTGCGTTTGCAGGGGTGGGATGGCCTGAAGTGCTTGGGCCTGGCTGTGAATCAGCCTGCATAGCAGGTTGCTTCCTTTTGGTAGGCCGAGCAGGTGATATGGTGGCCATCTTGGAAGGCTGCAGCTGTAGCTAGGCCTCTAATTGCACGTGGCCAAGGCCTGCCTGTGAGAGAGAAAGGCCTCTAGAGGCCTTAGAATAAGGCCTTTTCCAATGAAAACCTAGGACAAAGTAAAATATAGTAATGAATTTCCTAAGGTTTTTTCTTTTACATTCTAAAGAAAGAAGGGAATGTGCAAACAATATTGCCACACGGTCAGCAGGGGCCGGAGGTGACTAAATAGAAAAAAATACTCACAGTCCCTTTGATGAAATTCGAGGCCCAAGGCGATCGGGACAAGCCTGGGAGCGCCGACGAAATCCCGGCTTCCAGCAGCCCAGCCACTCCGAAATCCTGAAATCCGGCTGGGAAGATTGAGGAAAGTCCGGGAGATGCCTCAGGGAGCTCGGCCAGATCTGGCTGGCCTGTTCAGAGCCCTCGTGGTGAGGCCAGGGCGATCGGGAAGAACCCAGGAGCGCCCGAACGATCCGCTCCCAGAAAATCTTGCATGAGGCTTTTCGCGTAATTCGGCAGCTGCCGAATACGCCAGCAACGGGGGAAATTAAAAAAACCTCTTCCTCGCCTCCCCGGCTGTCCGCGGCTTTGAGCTGGTCGGGGCGATCTTTGGCTGTCCCCAGCGGTATCGGGCTGAATCGCCCTTCTCGCTGGGGGGAGGGGGAGAGCTCAACCAAGCCTGGGAGCCTCAACCCCTTTGGCAGCCGTCGCGGAGGGAGCGGATTGAGTTTAACTCTTAAAAAAAAAAAACTACTATCCTTTTGCTTACTTTCTTAGTGATACTGAGAGGGAGCAGCTCAGAAGAGCGTCTGTCCCAGTCAGATCGAGTCTGAAAGCTGGGAAGCACCAGGAGGAGGAGGTGCTTTTCAACTACCAGACTCGATCCCATTGGATACAGACTGAGTCAATCCCATGCCTGGCTGCTGGTCCCGCCTTGCTGGAGAATGGAAAGAAATTACATTATGTTTAATGCTATTAAAATGAATATGCAATTAAAATGAAATCCAATTTCATTTTTATTATGGTTTGACTCTGGAGGAAAGGGGAGTTCCAAATATGCCACTGAACAGCAAATTGTAGTCCTTGCTTCAAATCTCCATTTAATTAGATTGTGAATGCAATAAAGAAAATAGTCTTCTGGGAGCTGGTTGTACACATTCACATTATATTATCTGAAGTATAAGTATATGCCTATAAAACATCAGTAGCAGTAAATAGAAACAGAAATACTAACAGAAGGATTTGTGCTGCTCTACAGAAAAAGTAAAAGATACCTTCTCAAGTGCATCTCTATCAATCAACTCCTGCACAGCCAAAAGTTTGATGCTAGAAAAGGAGAAAAGAAGAAGAAAATATATCAATCACACCAACATGGTTGTGAAAGCACAAAAACATCACTTTGCCAGCACTTTTATAAACTTTACTTCAGTAGGTCTACATCTGAATAAGCTGTTATAGAAATGCATTCTTACCTTGGCTTACAGAGGAATTTACTGCAAAAAAGTGTGTTACTTCAGGGGATATTTATTTATTTTGTCAAATAATATTAAATAATATATATATATAAGTATAAGCATGAATTGAACATATAAAATGAATACAATTAAAGGGAACAGTAGGACAGGGATGGTAGGCATGCTGGTACTCTTATGCACGCCCCTTACAGACCTCTTAGAAATGGGGTGAGGTCAACAATAGACAGTCTTAGGTTAAAGTTTTGGGGATTTGGGGATGAGACCACAGAGTCTGGTAGTGCATTCCAGGCATTAACAACTCTGTTACTGAAGTCATATTTTCTGCAATTGAGATTGGAGCGGTTCACTTTAAGTTTAAAACTATTGTGTGCTCTTGTATTGTTGTGGTTGAAGCTGAAGTAGTCATTGACAGGAAGGACATTGTAGCAGATGATTTTATGAGCTATGCTCAGGTCATACCGAAGGCGGCGGAATTCTAAATTTTCTAAACCCAGAATTTCAAGTCTGGTGGCATAAAGTATTTTGTTGCGAACAGAGGAGTGGAGGGCTCTTCTTGTGAAATATTTCTGGACGCGCTCAATTGTATTAATGTCCCATATGCAGTATAGGTTCCAGACAAATGAGCTGTATTCGAGAATTGGTCTAGCAAATGTTTTATATGCTCTGGATATCTTGTGTAGAAGATATTTACATGGTATGTCTGAAGCAGATAAAGCTTTCATCGATTTTTGTTTTCACCTGACTATACAAACTGCTAAAATTAAATTCAGAATGTAAAAGCAAGTCACATTACTCAGCTTTTAGGTTATCCATTGCCAGATCTGTTGCCTTACAATTCCTATAATCATCTTTTAACTTGGCCCAAACTGAAAGGGAGTTCCCTGAATGCTAAAATTAGAAAAATTTCACACTGAACTCACCAAGTAGTGATTCAGTTGTTGATAAGGGTCAACCACATACTTTTGGGAAGCTTAGAAGCAAGAAATGAAAGTGGAAAATAATAACACATTATTTGTTGGGTACATCATAATTGTATTGTTTTCAGATAAATATTCTATGTCAAAGCAAATTTTATTTATGTATCCCTAATCCTTTAAACTGATAATTTTTAAATAAAAAGAAATATATTATCTCCACATATTTTAATAATTAGAACAGAACAGAACAGAAGCTGGAAGGGACCGTGGAGGTCTTCTAGTCTAGCCCCGTACTCAGGGAGGTGAACCTATACCAGTGTTGGTGAATCTTTTTTGGCACTGAGTGCTGAAACGGGAGTGTGTGTGTGGGGGAGCGGCTAAAACTGGAAGAGTAGCTCCCTGGCACTCATGCATGGGAGTGCCAGAAATTGGAAGAGCAGCTCCCTGGCGCAAATGTGCTTGCTGGGAAACTGAGCTTCTGGTTTCTGGCATGCGCATGTGCGCCAGTCACCTAGTCTTCTGGTTTCTGATACGCATGCGTGCATGAAGACTAGCTGGCCAGTACACATGTGCATGTTGGAAACCAGAAGCTCAGCTTCCTGGCATGCGCATTTGCGCCAGGGAGCTGCTCTTCCTGTTTCCAATGCTCCCACTAATGCCACCTCCAATGGGGTCTTGAAGAGAAGAATCACTTGTTCCTGCAGTAGGGGTGAAAATTGGAGCCCCAGAATGGTCACCTGGACTGAGGCTGATGTGTTCGCTCTCTGAAGGGCTGTCTGTCATGAGCCCTGTCTGCCGGTTGGTTGAAGGAACGTTGAAAGGCTGGGGATTGGAACCTGGGATCCGAAGACCAAAAGGACTGCCTTTGGTAAAGAAAGGCAGACTGTCTGTCGGACCGTCTGGAGGCAAATGGGAGAACTTTTTTTCTTATCCCTACCTTCAATGAGGATTGAGTCCAGAGCCTCGCCAAAAAGTGAGCCTCCCTTGAAAGGTGCAGTGGCCAGCGCCACTTGGTCTTCATGTCCACCTGCCAATGTTGTAACCACAGAAGGCACCTAGATGTGATGTTTGATGTCAGGACTCGTGATGCAAACTTGGCAGAATTGAATGTCGCATCTGCAGAATATTCTACAGCTGCAATCAGTTTGTTTATGTCCTGGTGCAGACGAGAATCCTCAGGTGATGGTCTGGCTTGCATCTGATGGAGCCAGATAAGAGAATTTCTTGCAAAAAAAGACACAGCTGTGGCTGATTTTATCGCCTATGCAGCAGCCTGATGAGTTTTACGGGTCAAAATCTCTGCACGTCTATCCTCGGTGTGAAGACCTTCAGCTGCATCAGATAGAATGATCTGATGGAAGGATCCAACGGGAGGTCAGACTAGCCATGGGAATGTCAATGACAGGAAGTTTGAGAAGGTCCTCAAGCTCCTGATCCACAGTATATAATTTTCTATTTTCTATTAGAGATTGTGCCAGGTTGAACCCATTGGTGTTGCACTGTGTCCACAAAAAGTTTGGGTGACAGAACTGCATCCTGTTCAGTGACAGCCTCTGTAAAAAGCAAATTGTTAGCATCTTGAGGATCAAAAGAACCTTCAGGTTGTGGTTTTTTAACACTCATATTAGCAGTGGATTTAGCTTTATGCAACAAAGTTTTGAACAATTCATGATGGAAAAAGCCTGATGAATGAGGCCTCTCCAATGAAACTTCTTCCTCCCCAAACAGATTGTAATCAATGGCCTCCTCCTCATCCAACGAGCGACTGGTCACTGTGGTGAGAAGTGGAAAGGAAGCGGGTACCATGTGCAGACTCAGCATGTAAGCGAGAAGAAGCATGAGAAGCTGGCTGTGCCTAAGCAGGGGCTGTAGTTGGAGCCAGAATGCCACTTTGAGCGAGGGCTGCATCAATGCTTCTAGCCACTGTTAGTGCACTGAGACCGCACATTTCCTGTGGCATACTAGATGACTGACCTTCCTCCAGGCGGAGCCCCGCCGTGGTAGGAGTAAAGGTAGCAGATGGTGTAGAGGAGTTTGACTGTCTGGGTGACTCTGAGCTGGAGCCAGCAGCTTGGGCAAAAACCTCCCTGACCACAGCTTGGTTTTTCTGACCCTCAATGAAGACATTGGGAGACCAGGATGCTTGAGCTTGATGGACTGAAGCAGGAGGTGGAGCCACTGCAGCAGGAGAAGGGCTTTGCTGGATTCTGCCTTCTTTTGAGCTTTATCAAATTGCTTGGTTAAGGCTAAGTGTCTCCTGTGGGCATCTTTATCAACTGCAGAGGAAGTAGAGGCATCAGCAGAGGTTTTGGATCTAGCAGAATGTCTGGTTGTGGATTTGCCTCTATGCTTAGTAGGAGATCTGGATCTGTAAGAAGGGGAATGACTACGGTCGGCCATTTTGAATAGGACTGCACCAAAAATAACAGGAAGGCAGAAATATCCCTTGCAATCACTATCTGATATGCAGAATAGATGTAGCAGGGTCACAGAATAATAAGGCTAGCAGAGATGACAAAACAACTCCCAATAGCTTTTTGAAAAGGTTGTAAATGGCTAGGAGTTGGCAAAACAGCTCCAAAATGCCTAAACTTGGTCTCAAAATGGTGCGGGTCAGATGGAACAGCCCCAAACACATTAAAAAGAAATGGCCAAAGTGGCGCAGAACTGACAATACAGTTCTGCAACCACTCTAGAAAACAGCCAGGCACAGGCACAAAGCTGACAAACAGCCCTTTGTAGCCCAAAAATCAAGCCCAGGGGATCAGAGCTGACAAAAACAGCTCCTATCACTTAAGCAATGAGGGCCAGGCAAGGGAGAGCTTAGCTCCAACGAAACGGTGCTATTTTTCAATCCATGCAGCGCAAAACCGACACCACAGCTTCTCCATGCACTCTGCAGCTACTCACGACTCCAGAAATAGCAGAGATCCAAGAAAGAGTCTGAAATCCACAGCGAAGGTACAGAAATGCTAAAACTGGATTAAAGGGCCCCCCGCTAAAGCCTCGGCTCAGCTGAGCGGCGCTGGAGCGATCGCAGCACTGCCAGAAGCCTCAGAGGCTCAGAAACTCAAAATCAATCCAAAGGAAACAAAAATGAAGAAATTCACTCCAAAGAGCTACTTAGAGAATCCAAAAAGCTAGAGAAAGTAGGTCTCTTTAGTTCAGACTGAGTAAATAAACTGGAGCTAGACAGGAAGAGGAGGTGTGTTTAAGCAAATCTTTACTCAGTCTCTGACCAATCGGATGAGGATAACCCATTCAATGGACTCTCTAAGCAACACAAGGGAGAACAAGGCAGTTGTTAAGTCTAGTGTTGTTTGATAGAATAGAATAGAATAGAATAGAATAGAATAGAATAGAATAGAATAGAATAGAATAGAATAGAATAGAATTTTTTATTGGCCAAGTGTGATTGGACACACAAGGAATTTGTCTGGATGCATATGCTCTCAGTGTACATAAAAGAAAAGATACCTTCATCAAGGTACAACACAACACTTAATGATAGTCATAGATACTAATTTAACACTTAATGATACAAAACTTAATGATAGTCATAGGCTACAAATAAGCAATCAGAAAACAATCAGTATCAGTATAAATTGTAAGGATACAAGCAACAAAGTTACAGTCATACAGTCATACAGTCGTAAGTGGAAGTAGATGGGTGATTGGAATGATGAGAAGATTAATAGTAGTGCAGTATTAGTAAATAGTTTGACAGTGTTGAGGGAATTAACTGCTAAAGCAGAGTGATGGCGTTTGGAAAAAACGATTTTTGTGTCTAGTTGTTCTGGTGTGCAGTGCTCTATAGCATCATTTTGAGGATAAGAGTTGAGTTGCTAGTTGATCCAGTCCCAGATTAGTAACAGTATTGTACAGGGTTGTATGTACGGATTCAGTTGTACATTTGTTTAGGGTCCAATTAATAAGAGGTAGATTGAGGTCACAAAGAAAGATAAGAGGTGTGGGCAGGAGGCTGCCCATATTAGTAATGAAATTAGCTTGTTCGCATGTACACGGTCATAATCAGGGGCTCTGTAAAACGTGGTATTTATGGACGGCTCGCAGACGATGGTCTCAGGAAGAGTTTTTAGATTTAGAGACTTTTTATAGAAGATTGCAACACCACTCCCTCTACGGTTTTCATGATTGGACCAATAAACATGATATCACTTACTGTGGTAATAGAGTCTGGGAGGGATGCATTCAGCCACGTCTTGCAGACTAATATAATGTCAAATATAGTTGTATGTAGTAAGAGGGGGAATTTAGACATTTTGTTTGCAAGACTTGTGTTAAGTAGCTTGCATTTAAGATCTATAGTGGTGGATTTTGAGGAATTTAAGTGCATGCCTGGTTTTGATTGTTGGGGGGGTTATTGATGGGACATGGGCTGTTGGTCTTACTTTTGATGCAGTCAGCACGGTAGTCAATGTATAAGTTAGTCTTTCCTTGGTCTTGACATTTTTTGAGTTCTCAGGAGTGGGCACTCTGCAGTATGGATAGGTTGGACCGTGAGCGAAGTTTGTTATGGTTGATATTGCTTTTGGTGATTAAGTGATTAAAAGTGAACATCCAACAGCTTGAAGGAGTTGTTTGAATCATTGGTAGAGATACCTTTCTTTTTGAGTGGGTGTTTAGTCGTGGAGTGTTTGCCTGGCATGGTAGATTTGTTGTGTATGTGTGTAGTTGAGTTATCTCTTATTTGCTGGTATCCAAAGTTGAATTAATTAATCTCTTACTTGCTGGAATCCACTTGGTTAAACAGTAAATATGCTAATCAATATGCTAATCAATGTCACACTAATCAACTTATCTACTAGACAATTAATTAATTAATCAATGCTGCACTAATCACATAATCAACCAGTTAAATAATAAATCAGCAATGTCACACTAATGAATTAAACTAATCAATTAATCAACTAGACAATTAATGCTACACTAATCAATTAATTAATAAATCAATTATATTAAACAATCTATCAATTAATTAATCAATCAATGAGTAATGAAGTAAAGTAGGATATGTCAGTAATGAAAGGATTTTGTAGAATGAAAGGGTTTGGTCGTAGATTAATTTTACTTCCTCAAGCAGCTTTTGTCCGGCCGCTAGAGTGTCGTTTGATGCTATGGTTGCTCTTTGATGCTGTCCTTTGATGTTCTTGGATGCTGTGACTGGAATGATAGTTTCATTTTCTAGATGGCTACTTTCTAGCTTTGGTTTGTGATTCGGTTTTTTTCCCTAGCTTTTTAGATTTAGATTTAGATTTAGATTTCCTAGGTTTTTAGATTAGGTTACTTTCCCATCTTTGGTTTGAGATTTGGTATGTGATCCTCACCTTCGGTTTGTGATTCGGTGTGTGATTAGGCAATATGGTGATCTGGAGATTTCTCTGGAGATACTTTGCCAGGGTTAATATGCTGGATATACCTTCATCTGGATATTTCTCCAGAGATTACTTTGCCGGGTATAAGAATATGGTCCCTCACCTTCGCCGGGGAATCAGGTGTTCCGGTGATCAGGATATCAAGTGTTCCAGGTGATCAGGCGTTCAGGGCATTAAGGTAGGGATATGGTGCACTGGTGGGTTTCAAAATTTTTTGCTACTGGTTCGGTGGGCATGGCTAGGGGGGCATGTGACTAAGTGGGCATGGCCAACTTGATGTGACTCACATCCACAGACACTCAGTCACATGACCCTCCCACCTAGCCACGCCCACAGGAAAAGGTTGGGAAATTTTTGGAATTTCCACATATTTACCCCAGCCCTCCCTTTGCCAGTCACCCCCATTTGCCCTCCTTTAGCGGCCCTGGCCCTAGCCCCACGTCCTCCACCACAACCACCTCTTTGTTCGGACTACTTACCTTCCATAGCGGCTGATCCACAATCCGGAAGGCAAGTTTTGGCGGCCCCCAACCAGCTGCTGCTGCTGAAAAATGGCTGGCAAAGAAGCCTCCAAGCCGCTGCCTCTTTGAGAGCCACTTCGTGGCTGTGGCGGCTGGCTGCAGGCCATTGAAAAGTACTGGAGGTCATGGAAAAAGCTGCTGCCGTCACCGTCATGTTCTTCATGCATGTGCATCCCATTGGCAATGGGGATGTACATGTGCAAAGAACTTGGCAGCAACAAACATGGTGGGTGGGGCAAGCAAGCGGTGACCAGGGGACCGGTTCAGGGGGCATGGCCAGCCGACCATTGCTACCAGTTCAGTGACCGTGACCAAATTTCCACCAACGGTTTGCATGAACCAGTGCAAACCAGCTGAATACCACCTCTGATACAGTGGGAGCCTCAGTTTAGCTGGGGATCCGGTGAACCAGCGGGAGCGAGAACCTCACCTTCCTAGCTTGGCGCCATGATCTTTAACATCTTTCCCACCATTGTTTCTTGTCCTGCCTTGGTTTGGCAAATAATCTGACCGCCTCTTCTTTGTGGCAAATACTGGAATACTGCTATCATACCCTCAAATACTGGAATACTGCTATCATGTTACCCCTAATTCTTCTTTTCTTTAGACTAGCCAAACCCAAATCCTGCAGCTGTTCTTCATATGGATTAGTCTCCAGGCCTTTGATCACCTTAGTTGCTCTTCTCTGAATTTTTTCCAAGATCTCAATATCTTTTTTGTAGTATGGTGAATAAAATTGGCTGCAGTGTTCCAGGTGTGGCCATACTAGGGTTTTATAAAGCAATACTAATACTTCACAGGATCTTGAGTCTATGCCTGTTTATACAACCCAGGATTCTATTAGCTTTTTTGGCTGCTGCTACACACTGGCTCATATTCAAGAGATCATCCACTAGGACTCCAAGGTCCCTCTCATTTATATCTTTGATTTTTCCTTACTAACAGTAATCCTTTGCTTTTCTCCACATTAAAATTCATTTTTTTAATAGGGCCCATTGTTCAACTTTGTCAAGATCTTTTGGGATCCTGAGCTTTTCTTCTGGGTTTTGGCTATTTCTGTCAGTTTAGTGTCATTTGCAAATTTGATGAGTTCTCCTTCTATTCCCTTATCTAAGTCATTTATGAAGATATTGAAAAGTACTGGGCTTTGTGGTACCCCATTACTTACTTCTCTCTATGTGGATATAGTACCATTAAGGTAATTTGTAGCTGTTTGACAAACCATACTTAAAGAGTAGTCCATTAAGGACTATTCTTTAAGTATTGTTTGTCAACCAGCTACAAATCCATCTGGCAGTAATGTTGTCTATTCCACATTTTCCTAGTTTACCAAGAAGTA
This sequence comes from Ahaetulla prasina, assembly GCF_028640845.1. Lineage (NCBI taxonomy): Eukaryota > Metazoa > Chordata > Lepidosauria > Squamata > Colubridae > Ahaetulla > Ahaetulla prasina. Next base: position 71,367,283 of record NC_080542.1, read on the forward strand.
GGTTCATTTCATTTCATTTCATTTATTTGATTTTTATACCGCCCTTCTCCCGAAGGACTCAGGGCGGTGTACAGGCAAATAAAAACAGACAAGACAATAATCTATAAAATGCAAAATTAAAAAACTTATTATAATTTGCCTAAAATTTTAAAATATATAGAAATTAAAACCCCGTTTAAAATTAATAATAAAACTATACAATCCATAAAATTTAAGCCAGCCCCGCGCGAATAAAAAGATGCGTCTTCAGTTCGCGGCAAAAGGTCCGAAGGTCAGGTATTTGGCGTAAACCCGGGGGAAGTTCGTTCCAGAGTGTGGGAGCCCCCACAGAGAAGGACCTTCCCCTGGGGCCGCCACCCGACATTGCTTGGCGGACGGCACCGTGAGAAGTCCCTCTCTGTGAGAGCGTACGGGTCGGTGGGAGGCATATGGTAACAGTAGGCGGTCCCGTAAGTACCCAGGCCCTAAGCCATGGAGCGCTTTAAAGGTCATAACAAAACCTTAAAGTGCACCCAGCGACAGGCAGCCAGTGCAGTCTGCGCAGGAGGGGTGTTACGTGGGAGGTACGAGATCCTCCCTCTATCACCCGCGCAGCTGCATTCTGGACTAGCTGAAGCCTTCGGGTGCACCTTAAGGGGAGCCCCATGTAGAGAGCATTACAATAATCCAAGCGAGAGGTAACGAGTGCATGAGTGACTGTGCACAAGGCATCTCGATCAAGGAAGGGGCGCAACTGCCGAACCAGGCGGACCTGGTGGAAGGCCCCCCTGGAGACGGCCGTCAAATGGTCTTCAAACGACAGCCGATCATCCAGGAGGACACCTAAGTTGCGCACCCTATCCTTTGGGGCCAATAACTGCCTCAACAGTCAGCTGCAGCTGCAGCTGACTGAATCGAGATGCCGGCATCCACAGCCACTCCGTCTTGGAGGATTGAGCTTGAGCCTGTTTCTCCCCATCCAGACCCGTCGGCTTCCAAGCACCGGGACAGCACTTGACAACTTCATTGGGGTGACCTGGGGTGGAAGTACAGCTGAGTGTCATCAGCGTACTGATGGTACTTCACCCCAAAGCCACTGATGATCTCACCCAACGGCTTCATGTAGATGTTGAACAGAAGGGGCGAGAGAATCGACCCCTGCGGCACCCCACAAGTGAGGGCCCTCGCGGTCGACCTCTGCCCCCCTGTCAACACCGTCTGCGGCCGGTCGGAGAGATAGGAGGAGAACCACCGATAAACGGTGCCTCCCACTCCCAATCCCCCCAGCCGGCGCAGCAAGATACCATGGTCGATGGTATCAAAAGCCGCTGAGAGGTCTAATAGGACCAGGGCAGAGGAATAACCCCTGTCCCTGTCCCTCCAGAGATCATCCACCACTGCGACCAAAGCTGTCTCCGTGCTGTAACCGGGTCGGAAGCCGGACTGGAACGGGTCTAGATAGACGGATTCTTCCAGGTATTGGGGTAGCTGACGCGCCACAGCACTCTCTACAACCTTCGCCGTAAAGCGAAGATTGGAGACTGGCCGATAGTTTCCCAAAATAGCCGGGTCCAAAGAGGGCTTCTTAAGGAGGGGTCTCACCACCGCCTCTTTCAAGGTGGCAGGGAAAACCCCTTCCAACAAAGAAGCATTTATAATCCTCTGGAGCCAGCCTCGTGTCACTTCCTGAGTAGCCAGCACCAGCCAGGAAGGACACGGATCCAATAAACATGTAGTGGCGCGGAGCCTCCCCAACAACCTGTCCACGTCCTCGGGAGCCACAGGGTCAAACCCATCCCAAACAGGCTCAACAAGACGTGCCTCCTCTCCCTCGCTTGGATCATCCCAATTTCGGTCCAGACCATCCCGGAGCTGAGCGATTTTGTCGTATAGATAACCACTAAACTCCTCGGCACGTCCCTGTAACGGGTCATCCCGCACCTCCTGATGAAGGAGGCGGGTCACCAAACAGGGCGGCCGGGCGGTTATCTGCCGGCGCAATGAGGGTGGGCGTGGGCGCCTCGCCTCCCTCATTGCCACTAGGTAGGTCCTAGAATAGGACCTAACTAGTGTCCGATCAACCGAACGACTGGACCTCCAAGTGCTCTCTAGGCATCTTCTCCGGCGTTTCATCTCTCTCAGCCCCTCGGAGAACCAAGGGGCCGGTCGAGATCTGCGCCGGGTCAGAGGCTGCAAAGGCACGACACGGTCCAAGGCCCCAGCCACGGCCTGTTCCCAGGCCGAAACTAGTTCCTCAGTCGTGCCGCGGGCCAGATCCTCAGGGAATGGCCCAAGCTCCATCAGGAACCTCTCAGGGTCCATCAGGCGCCTGGGACGGAACCAACGTAGAGGCTCCGTCTCCCTGCGATGGTGGGTGGCGGTTCGGAAGTCTAGGCGAAGGAGAAAATGATCAGACCATGACATTGGTTCTGTTACTAAATTGTCTAGTATCAGATCATTTAACCACTGACCAGAGATATAAATCAGATCCAGCGTGCCTCCCCCCATGTGCGTAGGGCCATCATTTACTCGTATCAGGTCCAAGGCCGTCATGGAAGCCTGGAACTCCCGAGCTGCAGTCGATGATAAGCCAGCTGATGGCAAGTTGAAATCCCCCATAACTATAAGTCTGGGGGTCTCAACTGCCACAGTGGTCTGCTTATCCCTTACTGAGATCTAAGTATTCACAAAATTGACAAAAGTATCACTATGGATATTCTGAAACCAAGAGAAAGTAAAATTTCATCTAACTGTTCTGAAAAATCAAAGTAGCTTAGTGTGGTGTCCCATAAAAAAATCAAATTTTTATCAGCATTTAATTTTGGCATATGCTGAGAGATACTGTAAAACGTAGCAGAAAGATGAAAGGAAGAAAAATAACATCTATTTGATGTTGATTTTGATAGCTAGCTGCTTTATCTTTAACAAGATTCTTGTACTGATCAACAGAAGCATGAGAATCATAAAGTAGTATGATCAACAAGCAAAGATTTATAGGACTGCAAAAGGAAAAAGAGATTAATTTCACTAAATAGAGGATGGCAACCTGGCACCAATATCTAGTACAGACAATAAAACTGACTGGATATCCTCAATGCTTTTTACAGCTTATGGTGCACTGTTCTAAAAATAGGTGTTATTACTGGCTATTCAATATATTAGACCTCTTCAAGGACTTTAAAGGTCCTCTTTCAAAAAATGTTTTGTACAGTGATGCAGCTATGCACAGACCATGATTATCCATTAATAAGGCAAAGTATCTTCCTAAGAAAGGTCACAAGGAGCAAAAAAAAAAAAGTTACTATATTATCCAAAAACTGATCAAGCAGAAAGAGCAGCAAAGAAGCCTAATCTTTATTCTAGAATCAGAGCAAACCCAAGTAACCTCTATCAGTGCATGGTCCCAGGGACTGAATTACTGGTGCAGACTACTGCCACCTCACTCAGTATGAACTAAGTTTGAAAATAAGTGACAAAAAGATGAGTGCAATTACTCTGCTACATTTTATCAAGGCGACCACTAGCGAAGAGGCCCTGACAGGCTGGCATTAGGGGAAGATGATCCAGAGGTTGTAGTTTTTGGGCCACTTGCCCCGCGCCAGCAGGGTGGTCAAGAGCAGCACAGCCAGGAGGGAGAAGAGCCCCCACGAGATCAGCAGCAGCAGGTGCAGCAAGCCCAGCAGCCAGGTAGAGGCACCAGGGGGAGGGAGCCAATTCTGACACCCCGCACAGCCTTCTGCCTCATCATAGCAACAGTAGGGGCAGCAGGGCAGAGCAGGGGTGAAATGCTACTGGATCGGACCAGATCGGGCAAGTAGTAGCGAAGATTGGGGGTGGTTCGCTGAACCGGGAGCAATGGCTGGCTGGCCGCCACCCCCCTCCTGAACTGATCCACGGCCTGCAGTTATGTCATGCTTGCCTGCCTTCCATGCTCCCTTCCTGGCGTCATGGTGGCCAGATTGCGAAGGCAGGAAAGTGGAAGCCCCTGTGGAAGGCAGTCAAGCATGGCAGGGCTTCGGGGAAAGGAGTAAGCTGCTCCCCCCACCCCCACTGCTTTGCCATTCCATCTCTTCCTTGCCAGCAGCATCCACTTGGCCAATCTCCCTGCAAACTTGGTCAACGTTCCACAACTCTGCACACTTTCTTTCCTTCCCCCCCCCACGACTTCCCCATACCTGCGCAGCATCTGGTTCTGCAGTAAGGCAGCCGTGGGAATTGCCAACCCATCAGCAGGCACTGGGAGCCCAAGAGGGGAAAGCCGCATTTACGAGAAGGGGGACTTTGCCAGACTCTTCTCTTCTCTGCCCACTCCTAATGCCGCCAACGCCGATGCTACTGGGAAACCAGCTGGATGCAACTGAATGAATCTTGCTGTCCTACCGCACTTACTAGAAAGTGCCTACGATCCAGGCTACGGTCAGGATCACAATGGCATTAGCCCAGATCTGCCTCACTCAGGACCTCCGGGCTACCTGGGAGCTCTAAGTCAGCTGAAAAAAGGTTCAGTTCACTCTCTTTTCTTGTTTCCCCAAGAACTGAACCTTTTTTCAACTGACTCGGAGCTCTCAGGCAGCCCGGAGGTCCTGCAATGAGGCAGATCTGGGCTAATGCCATTGTTATCCTAACTATAGCCTGGATCCTAGTCAGTTTCTAGTAAGTGTGGCAGGACAGCAAGCCTCATTTGGCCATGTCCAGCCAGTTTCCCAGCAGCATCGACATTGGTGGCATTAAGAATGGGCAGAGAAGAGTCCAGCAAAGTCGAGCTCCATAAAGAAGAGAGGACCATCCCCCTTCTTGTAAGTGCGGCTTTTCCTTCTTTGGCTCCTGGTGCCCACCAATGGGTTGGCGATTCCCGTGGCTGCCTTACTGCAGAACCAGATGCTATGCAGGTGTGGGGAGGTCGTGGGGGGGAAGGAAAGGAAGCATGTGGAGGTATGGAAGTGTCGGCCGAATTTGGAGGGAGATTGGCCGAGTGGATGCTGCTGGCGAGGAGGAAGAGATTTAGTCATAAAGCAGTAGGAGGGCAGCTAACTCCCTTCCCTGAAGCCCTGCCATGCTTGACTGCCTTACACGCTGCCTTCCCAGCAGTCCCGCAGGTCCCTTGCCTTCCCCTCCATCTCTGGTCACGTTGCCTGCATCCAGCCCATGATGGGGACACTTTCTTCCTTTTCCTGCAGCAGCTGCTGCTCAGACCAGGTGTGTGTGTCTGTGTTTGTATGTGTGAGAGAGAATGAGTGAGAGAGGAGAAGAAGGAAGGAAGGAAGGAAGGAAGGAAGGAAGGAAGGAAGGAAGGAAGGAAAAGAAAGAAAGAAAGAAAGAAAGAAAGAAAGGAAGAAAGAAAGAAAGAAAGAAAGGAGTGACGTCATGTTGGCCACACCCACCCATTCACATGCCTAAGCCATGCCCACCAGGCCATGCCCACAGAACCGGTGGCAAAAAAATTAGATTTCACCCCTGGGGCAGAGGTAGGGCTGGCGGAGGCCACTGCACGCTGAGTTTGTGATGTAGCAAGTAGATGGTGGGATGGAGGGTGGGGCTGGTGGTAGCAGTGCTCCCACTCCTATTAGCCCCCCGCTCACTGCCTCCTGTAGGTGAAAAAAAAAAGACATCCCCACAAAATAAGCCCTAGTGCTTATTTTTTTAACCCAAATGAAAATAAGACCAGGTATTATTTTCAGGGAAACACCTTAGGTTGAATCACTTGCAGTTTCTCTGAACTTATTTTTTTTCCTAGTAAGGAAATTTTGCTTTGGGTGAAATATTTGTGTTCAATTTATTTTAAATACCCATGTACTGGGTGGGGGGGCGGGGGAGAATAATATTTAAACTACTAATCTAAAAATCATCAAAATCATTATTGGTTTATAATTCTATACAAATAGAACATTATTGCTTTGTAAATAAGTAAGATATTTTGCTTAGCTTCTTTTCTTTCTTTTCCTATTTCTTTCATAGAACATATTAAGATGTTTCTGAAATACCTTTCTGTGATAATAATGCAGTTATAAATTAAAAGACATGGTTTAGGGGGAATAAGGTAGAGCTGGGGTCCCCAACTCCTGGGTCGCAGTCCACTATTGGGCTGTGGGCCGTTCAGACTAGACCGCAGAAGCAACAGGTAAATGTACTCTTGCACATGCATTGGGTGGGCAATTATGCATGCAAAGCTCCATTTGTGTGAGCGGCATGTGTATATATCTACTGCTCACCCAAATAGAGCTGTGCTCATCTGTTGCTCACACAGAACTATCCCAACCCTCATCCCACTGCTCTGCAAAGCTGGAAAGGTTGGGGTTCACTGAAATAGAGACATGCATTTCTTTAAAGCAGTGGCTGGCAATTTCCCATCACATAATGTATACCTAAAGATAAAATCAAGGGATTGTAATAGAAATGCAGGGATAAGCAAGGCTTGTTTATCAGCTTCATCATCTGTACAGTTTAGCTTTGTCTGCTTATCAAACAGTTTTAAACCCTAGAACAGTGATGGCTAACCTTTTTGCCATTGCATGCCAAAAACAGAAAGAGCGGGGGTGGGTGGGTCACGCATGCACGTGCTCACACCCATAATTCAATGTGCCCCACCATCGCATGTATGCGTGACCCCCCCATGCAACTCCCGCTTTTGGCACACAATGGCACAATAGGCCCATTTTTTGCCCTCCCCAAGTTCCAGAGGCTTTCTTGGAGCCTGGTGAGGGCAAAAATGGCCTTCCCCACTCCCTGGGGGCCCTCCAGAGGCTGGAAAAAACCCATTCCTGACTTCCAGTGGGACTGGAAGGCCCATTTTTTGCCCTCCAGAGGCTTTCTGGGAGCCTGGGGAGGGCGAAAACAGCCTTCCTCACCTCCCCAGAGGCCCTCTGAAAGCCGGAAATGGTCCATTTGCTGACTTCCAATGGGCCCAGAAGGCCCGAAAATCAGCTGGCCATCGCACACATGCATGCTGGAGCTGAGCTAGGACAACGCTCACACACCCATAGATATGGCTCCATGTGCCACCTGTGGCACGTGTGAATAATCAAATACATACTTCTGGTTTGACGTCATGGTGAGATCGGATGTGAGGAGTGGGGCTCCGTGAACTTGTGTTGAATCCTCCTCATTGAAGGGGCCCCCAAGGGGCTAAAGTCACCCTATAGGGGTGACGAAGGTGGGTCACCCTGCAGGTCGTGGAGAATGGCAGCTCTCCAGCTCGACCTAGGGACTCCCTCCCATCAAATGACAAAAAGGAGAGGCAAAGCTGGAACAGGCAAAGAAACAAAGAATGTGCTGGAAAGGTGTAGACGAACAGTGATTGGAACTCGGTGAGGTGATTGTTCTTTTATCTAGAACCTAACCCCAAAGAAAAAAACTCTGGAAAAGAGACTCTTTGAAATGCTTGTCAAAATGGTGAATAATTGCAGAGAGAAAGAATATAGACCCAAAAGAAAAGGAACTAAAGGGAGAGCGCAAAATCTTTAAAATATAGAAAGATTGGATTTTTTAACTTCATTGGCAATATTTTGGCAATATAAGGCATTTTAAAATGCTGGAATTATTTGTCTGAATATTGACTATTTGCAAAAGAATGAAATAAATATTTGCAAGATTTTTTGTAATATTGAAATTAATATTGAAATGTAATATTGAAATGAAAGCACCATGTACTGGTGAATGGAATATATATTAAACCCCTACAACCTTAGGAAGTTCTGATAAGACAAAAGAAAAAAAGTGGAAATAAATAACACCTGGAGGACTGTTGTGCTATCTACTGTTTTATAGCTGTCTACTTCATGGTTATTGGAGGTTTAAGTGTGAGATTATGGAAGACATATAAAGAAAACTATTTTTAAATGCTTAGATCTATGACTGACCTTATAGAGTGGATTTAAGGAGACATTTGGAAATCTTTCTGGATTATCTAAATGGAACTAATTGACTAATTGTGGGACACAAAAAACTATAACTATTGCATTCTCCTGAGGAGCAATGCAAGGATTGAGCAAGTGGTTTCTAAACTGGCTTTCAGAAGTCATAGACAATTGACACTTTGGAGTGGTGACAGAATACAGACAGGCTATTGAGTAATATTTGCACCTATCAAAATAAGATAAGATGTTGCATCGGGGGACATGAGTGGATTTCAAAAAGAAATGGTGTTGATGCTCCAAAATACTTATGATATGTTGATAAAGAATCACATGGAGATAAAAAGACTTAATGTATGACATTGTGGGGAAATCAGAAAATATTCAACAAGGGACAATGAATAAAGATTATAAAACACAGGAAATAGAGGAGATAATAGAAAAACTAGAGGAAGAAACAGAACAGATAAATCAACAAATAAAACAAGAAAAGAAGAAGGAGAAGACAATAAAGACTTATGAATCAAATAAGGGACAATATATATTAAGAGATCAAAAAATGGGATTGGATAAAAAGAAAGATATTTCTGAAAAGATAGGGGCTTGGGCAGATCCTCCAGAGTTATGGCAGCAAAAGGTAGTAGAAATGGAAGAAATATTTGGGTTAAATAAGAAAGATGTAGACAGAGACAAAGACCCAAGGGAAGAGTTTGGGAGACAAGTCAAAAAACAAATAAGAATTGAAATACTAAAGCGGACAAGAGATTATGGTTAGAAAGGTAATGCTGTTTAATATAAGATTGGCTTTATTGAAAGCTAGAATAGAGGTAGAAACAAGATCAAAGGGGAATATCATTATACATATTTTTTATAATATACTAAAAGTAATAGGTAGATGTAAAGATTAGATGTTGAAAGATGGTATCACTATGTATGTTTAAATAATATTGTGATTGTTATTAGAATGGCGCACAAAAACACTGAACAACTAAACAAGGAACATACTCTAATAGAAATATTATAATAATACCACAATTACAATTACTATAATAATACCATCAATTAAATTTGATTAATGTAACAAATATTAATATTACTATTATTATCTGTATTTAAATGAATGATACCCAGATGCTGCACTTTCATATAATGACATTGATGTATATCCAAAAATAATAACAAAAAAATAATAATCAAATATTATTTAAAATTGCCTGAATCTCTGCTTTTGCAAAGCATCTCAGCTAAATCTATTTAGCTTTTCCAGTGAGAAAATTGCTTGTGAATTCTTTACAGTTACATGCTCCCTGACCAACTCTGGCCAACTCTAAATGAGCCATTCAGCCTTGACTGTCCTAGATCACTATCAGCTGGATCACCCATAGTATTGAAAGTTAAAGACAGCACATATCAGAATTGCTTCGCATTTCTTCAGTGAAATTATTCCCCCTCTAAGATACAATAGTGTAATGGCACAATAACAAACTTACTGTCAAGGCATTAGAGTAGAGGTGTCAAAGTTGATTTCATTGAGGGCAACGTCAGGGTTGTGTTTGACATTGGGGGTCCGGGTGGCTGTGGCCAGGGTGGGCATGGTCAGCTCAATGTCACTCATGTTGGGGGCACCTGTGATAGCCCATGTGGGGCTGGGGCGATCCATTGTCTCCAGTGGAGGAAGGCAAGAACAGGGAGAGCTCCATTTTTGACCGTGACAGCCTCCTGCAGCACTCTACCAGTGAACAGAGCGTCATTTTTGCTGTCAAAGGCACCATGGGTCGGTCCTTTGCTGCTTCCAGGGCAGCCCCCAGGCCAGATCTAAATACCCTATGGGCCAGATGCGGGCCATGGGCCTTGAGTTTGACACACTTGTATTAGAGTATGACACATTCTATAGTTCCAGTTCAGTGGTGGGATTCAGCCGGTTCGCACCACTTTGGGAGAACCGGTTGTTAACTTTCTGAGCAGTTTGGTGAACTGGTTGTTGGAAGAAATCATTAGGGCAGAGAACCGGTTGTTAAATTATTTGAATCCTACCACTGTTCCAGTTGACTGTTACTTACAAATGGATCTACAGACAAAAAATAAATATAGGGTTATCGTAAGGTCCTGCCTCTACTCCCTGTTCCAGAAAGTATGAACTCTTGAGATAGCAGCATTTCAAAAGAAATCTTTTATTGAAAGGAAGTGATTGCAAGACAAAAGCAAAGCAGGCTCTAAGGTCCCCTTAGGCAATTCCGTTAGGATAAAGGAGTTAGAAACCCCTCCCCTCAGTCCGATATTGAATAAACTAATCCACAGGTGTGAAGATGTTGTGAAGACAGTTATCCTGGGAAGGAGATAAGGGTCTGTTCCAAGGCACTTCTCTCTGGAGGCTTCAGAACTGAGACAAAACAGATGGCCCTCCTCCCTTACACATTCCCCAAAGGTAAATAAATCAAAGCACAGAGCAGATAGGTGTCAGAGCTAGGGTTATAAACTAAGGGATTACAGGATATGTAGGAAACTAGAAGAGGGTAATAAGTGAATAAATGATCCAGGCTCCCCTCCACACAGAAATGGCAGTATTACGATAGAGATCTGACAGTTATATAAACACAGAATATGATGAAAAGTTTAAAAATAATCCTTCATACATTAAATTCTCTACTTCTCCACAGTCTTGAACCCTGCACAATCTCATCCAGCAAACAGAAAATTGTAGAGAGCAGGTCTGCTTGTTTCATGTTGTCATAGCAGAACAGGAGATTATCTCTCTCTAGTTTGTTTACAAACTAGATTGGCAGTAACTAACTATTTTACTATGCAATTTATTTTGTGGTTGAACAGAGAACCATGCTGAAAGGCATTTCCTCTAAGTCAGTTCCCCAAGTAAGAGAATTTCTTAAATCATTTGAATCACTTAGTCACATAATGAGGAAAGGCAAAGTTCAAAAGGAAATGCCAGATTATCAATCAAATGATTTTTGGTGTGGTGTCACAATATGAACTAGCTTGCTTTAGCCATCAACTATTGTTCCTTTCTTTTTATGAAGATGTGGTTAGTACTATAGTACATATTAATCTTTAGATGTGAAAATAGCGACAACTTGACCAGACTTTGCCCTTTCTACTATATAGTATGCCAGTCTTGCTACCAAACTAAAGACTAAAGTTCAAGTGCTTTTGAGCTGATGAAATGGCTTTAATTCTAATTCAGAGAAATAATTCAACTTTCCATCAAAATCTTTTTTTGGAGGGGGCGGGGCGGGGCAGGGAACGTGGGTGCCTTTAAGCCATTTTTTCTTCTGGTGATTGCATAATCAAATGATATTTTCTTTCTCTGGGATGTTTCTTTTTTGACTTCCAAATCTAGAGTTGAGAATGAATAATAGGTCCAAAAGTCACCTAAGTGGCTTTTCATGTCTAACCGGCACTAGAACCTGGGTCTTCCTACTCCTTGTCCATCACTTTAACCACTACACCACAATAGCTCTTTTTCAAAGTCTGTAAGGCAGGAGGAAATGTTGCGTTCTCCTTTCTTTCAAGATTAGATTGGAACATTCAACTTTAAGGAGCCACTTCTCATTAATGATAGCAGATCAAAACTAGATGAGGCATTGGTCTTACTTGATATGCTCCTTCTCGTTAGGTAGAAATAGCATCCAGGAATGGGTTAACTTTGTCTCCTCATTGATTGGACTGAGTCTGTTTTGAGCTGTGAGGACTCATCTCCTCTACCAACAATCCCCAGCTTTTGGCGAAGGTGAAGCAACAGACTTGACGTGTCTTAACAATGGATCGTCCCCTTGGACCCAAGACTAGACAGTTTTCAGGGTAGGGCTGGATGCTATCTCCACCCAACAAGAAGGAGCATATCAGGTAAGACCAATGCCCCTTCTCCATTTTATGATAATGATACATATAATCTTCCTAATTTTTGTTTTCCAATAACTTTTGGAATCCTTTTTTTATATGTACTTCTTGCAAGCATAGCACATCTATATTTAATTTTATTAATTTTGTAAATACTTGTGTTCTCTTTTTCTGTGCATTTAAACCATTGATATTCACTGAAAATAGAGATAATGTCTCTTCCATCTCCTACTGTGTTTATTTCTCTGTGTTTTTTGTTTCCTTTTTTTCTTTTTTCCTTGCTCCTTCTCTTTCTTCTCATTGTTTTTCTTGGGTTATCCTTAACTCTTTCTCTCTTTCTAATTCCTCTTGTAAGTTGTCCTCCTGGCTTCTACTTTCTGATTCGTCCTTACTTTCTTGTTCCACCTCCAAGTAATTTTTATAAAATTCTTGAGCTTTCCTTATTGAGTCTACTTTAAACTTCTTATCTTGCCATGTGATTAAGATACCTTCAGGGATAAGCCACCTAAACATTACATTATATTTTATAAGACGTGATGTTAGGAAGTGGTACTGCTGTCTTTGCTCTCGAATTCTATGTGTGATTTGTTTTAATATTATAATTTCTTTCCCTTTACAGGTTACAGTCCCTTCTCTTGATTTTTTATAAATTTCATCTCTCATTATTTTTTTTTTTGTAAATCTTATATGCACTTCTCGCGCTAAATGGTGCCTTCTTTTATAATTATTGTGAACGCGATAAGTTTCGTCTATAGTACCTCTTATTTCTGACTTATCTCTCTGTACTATCTCTGCTATGATTTCAGCCATTTTTTCCCCCCAGGTCTTCATCTTTTTCTTCTGCAACATTCTGAAGCGTAGGAAAAATGATGCCTTCTCCATTTCCAAAAAGGCAATTGTATCCATTAAGTCTTTATTTGATTGTAATGTCTTCTGCTCCACCATTTGTACCTTAAGGTCTAGTTGGTCCACCATGGTTTTTATTTTTATAACTTTTTGCTCATTTTCTGCAACTGTATATTGCATATTTTCCATCTTTTCCTTCCTATTTTTTAAATCTTCCTTAATTCTCCTATCTCATTTTTGATTTCTTGATGGTGTTTCCTAGCCTCTTCCTGGTTATCTGCCACTTTTTCTTGGAATTTCATCAGTGTTTCTTGAATAATTTGGAGAGTATTTTGCATACTCTGCATTGTCGATTTTGTTTTATCTTTTTCTTTCTCTGACATATTTTCGTTTGGCTGATGAGTTGTGGGAGATGCTGTAGATGTTAGGTTAGAGATGAGCTTTTTTTCTGTTCTTGTCACTATTGACATTATTAAATTTCCTGTAAATTTTTTCCACAATATCATAAAAGTGTAATCTTCTAATACTTAATATTTACTTCTTACCACTAATTCCTATATATATCAATTCCTTTAAATTATTTAATTATCACCACACAGATCAAGCTTTACCTTTCAGATACTCTTTAACAGTCTCTCCCCTCCTTCCCCCCCAATCAGATTTGCTAATCAATGAATTGGTAATCAGTTAATTCAAATATTTTCACTGTAATTATTATTTTATATTATCAAATAATCAAGATATATCCTCCTCTTTAATCCTTTCAAACTTATCCAAACAATTCCTTAAAGTTAAGTTTCTGTATCTTTTATAATCTCTCCTTTTCAAATATTATCAACAAACCAAATAGTTTTTTCCCCCCTCAGATACTAATTTTTATCAATATGTATGTTAACTATAGTAAATTTCAACCAGATTTTTCTTCTTTTTTTAAAAGTTCTCTTTTTGGTTTTCTTCTCCTTCTTCTTTCCACTCCCTATTGCATCAGATTGTCCATTCAGGCTTGATCACGTTCAAGTCCAGTACATAGTCTTTATGTCCTTTCAGTCTCTCTCTTATAATTGTTTCTTTTTTATCTTTTTATCCCTGTTATTCAAGTCCACTCTTTCTTCTTCTCAGTAGATATTAGTAGATATTAACCCACAATTGTCCACGTAACTGTCTATTGATCTCTACCAAATTACCCCCTTTTCGTTCCACTAAGTCCATCTAAACCGCCAATCCGCCAGTTTAAGTATGGAAACGCCTTACTTTAAAGTTTAAATCCTCCGTTTGTTATATCTTCGCTGTTTTTCCTTCTCGTGGTACACTTAGATCCTTAACTCAAGTCCGATTTTTACAGTTTATTACTTTGTATCTTTTTTGTTAATTGCTCCTTCTGTACCTTCTGTTACTTTGTTGCCTTTGTTCAGTCGTTTCCTCCTGAGCACTCTCCTTCCCAGCCGCCGCTCTCTTTGCCCTCTGCGACCCTCTCATTCGTGGTTTATTTGGTAAAAATTCTCACTTTTACTTTCACCGATCTTTCAGGACTGCCAGTGCTGAGATTCTTTTTTGCTTCCTCACTATGCGGCCGCCATTGCTCTCGATCTGCCCTATAGACAGATTTTTTTCCTGCCGGATTTAAGAGGTTCGGCTTCTGTTCTCCTGGACGCTAGCGTCTCGTCCAAAGAACAAAGCCTTCCCCTTTAATTTCCCAAATCCTCCAGGTTTGGGAATGCCCCTAGAAGGGCTCCTTTTCAGGAATTAGTTGGGCTTTCGGGAGCCTTAAAATGCACCCTCACCCACTTTGCTCTGCGCCTCTGGAGGAAGTTGCCCCTTCTCCATTTTAGGTGGAGATAGCATCCAGGAATGGGACATATCAAAGCTGGCTGTCCTATGGGTGGGTTGCAGTCTGGTCCTCAGTCCCCGGCTCCACATGTACTCACTGGAGGACACATCTGCCGAAGGCCGCTTTGGCTGAAGTGAAGGCGTTTATCCTGTAGCCCAATGAATGGGGACAGGGAGGACCATGTTGCTGCATGACAGACCTCTTCAATCAAAGCCTGTGTTACCCACACTGCTCTGGTGGTTGCGCTCCTGGTGGAATGGGCCGTCACCCGAGAAGGTAATGGAAGAGCCTGGACCTCATAGGTGATACATGCCCGAATCCACTGACATGACTTTTCTGCTGAGTCTAGAAGGCTGGAAGGACACAAACAATGATTCTGATCTCTCAAGGGAGGAAGTCCTTTTAAGATAAATGTGGAGAGCCCTCCTTACATCTAAGGTGTGCCACTTCTTCTCCAGTGCATGGACAGGGTTCGGGCAGAAGTTTGGTAGCACCAATTCCTGGGCCCTATGGAACCAGGAATTCACTTTGGGGACAAAGGAGGGATCTAATTGCAAAACCATTCTATCAGGATGGAAAATACAGAGGTCCTTCCTCACTGAGAGGGCTGCTAGTTCCAAGATTTGTCTGACCGATGTAATGGCCACCAGGAATGCCACCTTAAGGATAAGAAAACACAGACTAGCCGATCTTAATGGCTCGAAGGGGCCCCTGGTAAGAGAATACAAGACCTTGGGTACCTGTGCACCACCGGAGGTTCTAAGTTGGTTGCACCCCTTATGAACCTGTACACCGTAGGATGTTGAGTGAGAGATTGCAGCTTCCTATATGTCAATACCGAGGAAAGTGCTGCTATTTGTTTCCTGATGGTATTGGGAGATAGGCCTTTATCCAGCCCCTCCTAGAGGAACTCCAGGCTATCGATACTTCCATGGAGTCTGCCATTGCCTTGTCACACCAGCCACAAAAGATCTTCCATGTGGCATTGTAGATGCAATTGGTGGAGGGCCTCCTAGAGGCCTATATTGTTTGAATGACCCTGGCGGAAAACTTGTCCCTTCTCAGAAGGCTCCATTCAAGCGCCAGGTGGTCAAATTTGGCCACTGTAGATCTGGATGGATCAAGGACCTTTGGCTGAGGGAGTTCTTGTTCTGAGGGATCCTCCATGTCCAGGCTATCAAGAGATTGACTAGGTTGGCAAACCATGGTCTTCTGGGTCAGTGAGGTGCTAGAAGAAGGACATCCACCGTCTCTATCGGCATCTTCCTGATCACCTTTGGAATAAGTGGAAGAGGAGGGAAGGTGTACAGCAATCCCGGAGGCCACTGACTGTGGAGGGCATCGACCTCCTCCTCACTTGGAGTCGCAAACCTTGTGAAAAACCTTGGCAGCTGGCTGCTGGCTGAAGTGGCAAACAAGTCCATGATGGGAAGGCCAAATCGTTCTGCAATTTCCCAGAACAGAGAGGGTGTAGGCACCACTCCGCTTGGTTGATGGAGGTTCTGTTGAGCCAATCCACCTGCACGTTGGCAACTCCAGAGATGTGGTCTGCTCTGATGGAGAGAAGGTGACTCTCCACCCAAAGGCCCAGCTGCTCAGCTGTCTGCATCAAAGACCTGGACTGGGTGCCCCCCTGGCGGTTGATGTGGGCCTTGGCGGCCACGTTGTCTGTCAAAACCAGAATATGCTTGCCAGAAACTGCCTTCCAGAACTGCCTGAGGGCAGTTCCAGCCAGTTTATGTTGTGTCTCTGATCCTCCTGAGTCCACTGCCCTTGAGCCATCAAGGACTGTAGGAGAGACCCCATCCGAAGAGGCTGGCATCCATTGTGATGGTTCTTTGAAGTGACAGCCCCTGGTGATGGCTAGGGACCTCCACCACCTGAAGGATTAGATCACCTTTGGGGGGAAACAAACCTTGGTTGGTGAGTTGCTCCTGCTGGACCTCTGATAAGGCAGGAGAAACCCCTGCAAGTGCCTGGTGTGCAGTCGAGCCCATGGAACAAGAGAAATACAGGACACCATCTTGCCCAGGAGCTGCGATAGAAGGACTAGTGGTACAGTCCATTCTCTCTGGATTCAAGCTATCAACTCCCTGAGACTGGTCTGCCTCTCCTGGGAGATATACCCTGCATCCCACCATGTCTATGATGGCTCCCAAATGGAGCAGATGGTTTGTTGGGAACAGGTGGCTTTGTCTCAATTTATGGAGAACCTGTGGTACTAGAGTACCTGGTGATGACCTCCAGATCCTCTTTTGCCTGGCGGCCAGAGGAGGACTGGATCAGTATGTCCTCCATGTAACATTCTATTCACACAGGAAGAGCCCAAAGGTGTGCTGCCACTGCCACCAACAGTTTCATAAACGCCCTTGGCACTAATGACAGGCTGAAAAGCAGAGTCCTGTACTGAAACTAGTGGCTAGCATAGTAGAATCGGAGATACTGACAATGAGACTTCATGATGACAGCTGAGGCTAGCTTCCATTTATGTCTGGCATCCGCCTGCCATTGTTGGAGCCATAGCAGGCATTGGATAGCCACAGATGATGCCATGGCCTTAAATGCGCGAAGCTTCAACAGCCTCAGAGCCTCTGGGTAGTGAAATGGAATCACCACATGGGCACTACCCCACGATCACCTACTTATCTGGGAGCCCATCGAACAGCCATGGTTTGAGCCCAAGCTCCACCTGCCGAAATAAGCCTGGCTGCTCTACCAGCAATCAGGAGACAGCCAAGCAATTCTTCTTTTTTCTTCAATTAGTTGAACCAATCCAGAATAATTAAAGCTGTAGAGGAAACTTTTAAAAGTCTGTCCTTGCTGAGGGACTGAGTCAAAAGCTGGGGACCGTCGGTAGGCATATCCTCACAGCTCAAAACAGACTCAGTCCAACCAGCGAGGAGACCAAGTTAACCCATTCCTGGATGCTATCTCCACCTACAATGGAGAATGACAGCAAGACAAATCTCAGCTTGCTGTTGCATTGAGATTTTAAATTTCAGTCATACACTTGGAATGCGTGAATCTTTATATTGCTTTTGCTTTCTCTCTGCATTTCAGCTTTGTTCTCTCTTTTTTACTTTTCTCTTTTTTATATTAGCTATTAATTTATGTTAGAATTTTTTATCTTGTTAGTGCAAAATAATCTAACATTTTGTTTTGGAAAAATTTACAGACTGAAAATAAAAATCATTTCCTTTTTCATACATTCATCTGTAGCAAAGAAGCCTCTAGCAAGAGTTTATTCAGCGTTGCTACTATATCAAATCTATTTCAAATCTCCTGAAAGTTAGATAATATATAACATTTATAAAAGTCTGGTGTAATATCACTACTCTCAAAGATACCATTTATGATTCATTCAATTGTTCTTTTAACTATAGTATTTATCTTTGTATTAAAGAAGAGAAAAACATTCTGTTAACTGTTTCCAAGTGTTCTGATTAGATAAACAATCAAAATGAGAACAGTAGAATAAGTGGTACATGACCCTGGACAATTCGGTGTTTTCTGGATCAATAAAATCTATTATGTGATGGCTGAAGTGTAACAGGAGACTGAAATCAGACTGAATCATTTAACACATAATAACACTGGCAATTCAGCAAGTTTCTATTCTCGTAAAGGAATCAGAACCAAACAACAGAGAAGAAAATCATAGCAACTAAAAACTACTATCTAATTTGAGATATAAAGGGAGTTTTCCATAGTAGTCTTAAGACAAGACAGTATCCCGTCTACTTCTAAGGTCCATCTCAGTTTTATTTAACCAAGTGCTAGTTTACAGTTGTGAATACAAATATCTTGGCAATGAACTTGTCCTATTTTCCTATTTCATTATGAATTTTCCTGTTTCATTGCAAAGAGGATGGAGATTGAAGTTTTGATATTCCAACCGTATGTAATGTAAAATAAAAACCATTCCAAACATAGAAAAAGAATACACATATTATCCAAAAACTTTGTGGGAATGCAATTGTTCCCTCATCATAGCATCCAGGACCCCTATCCAAATTATGATCCACAATTTCAAATGATCAAAGAAATCAAACTTTTTAAAAATAATTCTGGCAATAAAATTTACCAGTCAAAATAAAACAAAAGCTACACTTGTTGGGTCACTGTCTATAATGGACAAAAGCAGTGGAGAAATTAACATGGGATCCAGACAGAGGATTAAATGAACATTTTGTTTCCAGACCAGTCAGCATGTCAAAAGAAAATGGAATGTCAACATGCTTAGTGGAAAGGTTATTCTGTAAAAGGGAAGCAGAACAACACATTCAAATATATAACTCTAGTGACACTTTAAGTTGGAAATATTAAAATCCATGAAACCATTATTTCTTAAGACTGTTAATGTAATACATTATTGAATACATGATATGTAATTAAATGGCAGGTTGGGAAATGATGCATCCATGGAGTAACCAGTAAGATAGCAAAACATTTTTAATACCAGCTTGTCATAAGCTAATATGACTGAGTTCCTGCTTCACATGCACAATTATCAGCTTCCCATGAAAATTATGGGCTAATGTGATAAAAATGACTACATACATGCTTACACACTAATCATATGTAGATTCAGACTTTTTTTATATATTATATAACTGCTACAAACAGTTATTTATGGACTTTAATCTCACTTTCTTTACCTCATTTATGTGAGATCTTAAATCTTTGTGAAACAAACTCATGGGTTCTTCTATGAAAACCCTGTTTTCAATAATTTGATCCTGTAGCATTCCTCAGTTTCAGGGCTAAAATCTTATTTTTAGCTAAATCTACCTTCTTGGGAAAAATCATTTATTGTAAAGTCACAATGCCTGAATCTAAACTGAGATCCCCCACTAATCTAAATTTTGATTAACAAGCCTGAGAAACACTACAGACTTGAAAACAAACAAATAATAGAGTTCAATGCAACAAATGAGCCTCTTTATTCTATTTTATGTTGCCCTGCTCATGTTTTATAGTGGACTTTCTGAAGAATGTCTTATAACCAGAATGAACTTTAATGAGAGTAAGCCTTTTGAACTCAAGTAACTCAGCCATAGGCAAAAAGCCAAGCAGACATCTCAGAGGTTACTAGCATTTAATGTATAAGAATAGCAACTTGTTTGTTTTGTTTGAAATTTGAAAAAAATACAAATTGCTGAGATTAAAATTCTTCAATAAAAAACTATCTTCAGTTACTAACTGAATTGGTTCATAATAATATTTAACTTTAACATGCCTTTGACAGCAAGCTATGCTAAACAATTTATTATTCAGCATGAAACTCATTTTCTACAAACTAAGGTGGCTCTAGGAAAAGAAGGCTAGAGCTAACCACTTCTGAAAATATGGCCAAGAAAACTGCAGAACTGATTCAAAGGTGCCATAAATGTATAAAGTTAAATCACCAGGACAAAACAATGCAATAGTACTAATTTCCTTGCTATAATTTAAGAGACGTGTGATGTTTTAAAATATGGACTTAGTGATAGTGGATGAAATCAAATCCTGTTGGTGTCAAATTCTAAAACAGAAATAGCTGGTTTTGGATTTAAAGTGATGGCTATTGTTAAAAAAGAACAAACAAAAGGGAAAATGTTTTCCTGGTTACTTAGAAATTTCCTTTAGCATTTAAATCAGGATTTGTAAGTTTTGAAAACCATACTAAGAAAGGAAGATAACAATGATACAATAGCATCACATCTGAGTTATTTATTAGTATTGTTTGGATTATACTGTAAATATAATGGTTACGTCACACTCTGCAAGCTTTCTGGGTTATCAGATCAACAAGATTTTGCAAGCTGGAAATGAGGATATTCATATATAAAGCTAGCAAAATGTGTGTGTGTGTGTGTGTGTGTGTGTGTGTGTGTGTGTATTGTGTATATACAATATATACAATATATATATATATTTCAACAAGCAGGTTCTATTTGTTACTAACTTTGGATTTATGCCAAGGCTGTTGCAGCTTTCTAGTTTCTCCATCCAGAGTGAGATATGTGACAAATATAGTTAAGAACAAAAGGCTCGTTCTCTTTCTTTCTCTGGTTCCTTACGACATTTATATTTTTAATAGAGGTAGCTATTCAAAATAAACAAAATTCATCTGTCTCTCATTATTAACATCAATGTCCCTGTAGTGCCCAAAGTACAGAAAGCAGAAGGGCTAGTGTGCCTAAATATTTATTACTTCTGTTATATTGCAGTTTAAGTGTTTGATGCCAATTTAATAACCAGTCATTGTCATTACAAGAAAACGTTTTCCAAACAAACTATGTTATGCACTTTCATGAAAATTTTATTAGCATGCATTGCACCATTAAATACAGATAGATGAAAAGAGTAAGGGTTCCAGTGAAATGCATGGAAATACAGAAGCTATTAAAAATCTATCTAATATTTATACGTTATCAGAAATCATACAATTACTACAGGAGTTCCACTGAGACCACTTTATCATATGTATCAAACTAAGTAAATTGGCCAAAAAGAAGTAAGGTTAAGGCAAAAAAAATAAATAAATGGGGGGGGGGGAGGTGAGAACAATCTCAGTCCACCTAGATTTGGATTACCCTTCCATAAAGCAAATTCTGCAGATTTAATGTTGCCATTACATTATTACTTTACTGGGCTGTCTACTTCCTGCTCCTTTCCTCTGATTTTACTTCATATATTTTTTAAGGTGAGGGGCTCAGAACTTGGGGAATATGATGGCAGCTGCACAATTAGAACTAGAGGAGGGAAGGGGAAGTTGAAAGGAGCAATGTGGAACATGCCATCCTTTATTTTAACTACCTGTGCAGGAGGTATTATATCAACTAAAAGCATAGTAAAATGAATATCTTATTTAACATAACATATCTGGTTGGCTGGTGCAAAACTAGAGGATAAGCCCTTTCTTTTAACAGAGGCAAATCTCTGTAAATTAAGTCTCTGTGGAATTGGAGAAATTAGGCAAGAATCTAACCTGTATTTGGATTTAGTTAAGCGGCAATGGTTACCACCACTGGAAAACCAGAATGACCAAGTTAGTAACAGAACGTATGGGAAAAAAATCTCTGTCATCACTAAGAGTTACCATTGATTTGCTTGGATAAAATCCAGAAAGTGGTAACATCAGAATACAGTTTTGGCTTAATGAAATAAACTACATAACTTATTCAACAAACTATGATTTAAAAGTTCTTGGCCAAGTGTGATGTGGGAAGCCGACCAATTCTTATTTCCTTATTTCCTTATTTACTCTTTATCTCATGGTACGTCTGTATTAACAGCAATGACATGGAAGAACCCGGTGTAACTGTCAGCCCTACATTGTCAAGAAACTGCTGACAACTCCTAAAACAATCCCTTTTCAAAAAACAGTAGAGCAGTGATGGCAAACCTTTTAGAGACCAAGTGCCCAAACTGCAACCCAAACCCCACTTATTTATTGCAAAGTGCCAACACAGCAATTTAACCTGAATACTGAGGTTTTATTACCTCAAATAATAATAAACAAGGCAGAGTTCAGCTAATTGTTCTAAGAAAAATGTGATAAATGCACTTTTATGCCCCTTTGTTTTTTTCTGCTTTTGAAATATTACATTTAGCAACAATAAAAAAGAAAAACTTTTGAAATATCATTTCTCTTTCCCTCCCTCTCTCTCTTCCCCCCTTTCTCTCTTTCTTTTTCACTCTTTCTCTCTTTCCCTCCCCCCTCCCTTTTGCTCTCTTTCTCTCTCTTCACCCTTTCCCTCCCTCCGTCTCTCTGTCCCTCCCTCCTCTCTTTGTCTCTCTCATCCCCCCCTCTCTCTTTCCCCCCCTTTCCTTCTTTCTCACTCATTCTTTCTCTCTCTCACACACACTACCCCCGCAACACTTCCGCCATCCTTGTCCCTTTACTGGGTCAGCCAAGCCCTTCTGGCACAGGAAGGTCTCAGCATCTGTGGGAGTTCCCACTGCCACTCTCCCCTCTCCAGGCCAGACCTTTTCCGGGCACCCTGCCAAAGTCCCATAACAGCTGACCTCCATTTACTTGCTGCTGCCACTAGTGTGGGGAGCGGGGGGAGGGTAAGAAGAGGCACCAGAGCCCGGCTAGTTTTAGAAGGGAGATCAGGCGGGCTCCCGCAAGGAGACAGGGGAGTGCAGCAGGGAAGCATGGTGAGTGTGAAGGTCGCTGCAGCACAGGAGGGCTTAAAGCTAAATAATCCTCCTCTCCTTTCTATTGCTCTGGTGAGGGCTGAAAATTTGCAGGGGTTGATTTGAAAGGTTCAGACTAATCCTAATCCAGACTAATACTGGGAGGTGAGAAAGCAAGGACTTCAACAAACTTACAAAGCATGCAGACAACTCTGAATACGATTCAGGAGGTACTTCTAAAAATGCAAGAGTCGATGGGGGAAAGAATTAAAAAAAGATGTGGATGAGATGAAAGGCGATATAAGAAAATTAGATGAGAGAATGAAAGAAATACAGGAGTCAATAGAACAGAGGATAAAAGCAGTGGAAGAAAGAATGGAACAAACAGAAAAAAATTTGGAAGAGGCAGAAAAGAAATTGATGACAAAAAATTGAGAACTTGAAGAGGTAATAACATTTCTGGAAATGGACAATTCCACGTTTTATTTGCAATTTCAGAATATCCAAGAAAATAAGGAAGAAGACCTCCTGACTCTTATGGTAAAGTTGCTGGTGGGTAGTTGAGTAAGAGCGATTTGCAACACAGAATTGATGAACTGTATAGGGTGTATACTAACTATGCAGGATGGAACAAATTGCCGAGGGAGGTACATATATGGTTTATTAAGAGGACAATTAGAGATGAAATCTATAGGAGAGCCCGAGACACAACAATGACATACAAAGGAAAAGAGAGTCTGACTCTTAAACAAATAACCAGAAGGGTAAGGGAACAAAAACAGAGTTACCACTATCTCTCCTCCCAGCTTATTAGATATAAAATTATGTTTAGATGGCTGATTCCAAAGGGCTTGCTAGTGACCTGGCAAGATAAAAAAATTAGATTAGATACAATAGACAAGGCACGAGAGTTTTATGATCAGTGCTGAGCAATAAATGAAGAGAGGAAGAGTGGGGAGGAGACAGAGGGTAAGAGCCAGGAAGCAGGAAAAGAGTCAGAAACAGAGTCACAGGAGAAGGAGGAAAAAGAGGAGCAGGAAAGAATAAGGACAAGGTCAAGGACACAACAGAACCAAATTTAAGGGAAAGAAACTAGGGCCGTTAGTAGAAAGTAAATGGACGAAGAAATTAAATTAATCTTGATCAACATCAACGTCTTAAACTCTCCAGCCAAAAGAAGACAAATTCTAGATAAACTACAAAAATTTAATACAGATATCACATGGCTACAAGAAACCCACATCCAAAGACAACAAGGGCATCTATTAAGGTAAAGGTAAAGATTCCCCTCGCACATACGTGCTAGTCGTTCCCAATTCTAGGGGGCGGTGCTCATCTCCGTTTCAAAGCCGAAGAGCCAGCGCTGTCCGAAGACATCTCCATGGTCATGTGCCCAGCATGACTTAATGCCAAAGGCACACGGAACGCTGTTACCTTCTCACCAAAGGTGGTCCTTATTTTTCTACTTGCATTTTTTATGTGCTTTCAAACTGCTAGGTTGGCAGAACTGGGACAAGTAATGGGAGCTCACCCCGTTATGTGGCACTAGGGATTTGAACCGCTGAACTGCCGACCTTTGGATCCACAAACTCAGCATCTTATCCACTAAGCCACCACGTCCCTGTAAGGGCATTTATTGGAAGCTCCTAAATTAGGAAAACTTTATTAAGCTCTTGCACCACAAAAAAAGAGAGGAGTAGTTATATACATCAAGGATTGGCTACAACCGAAACAAATTTATGCAGATGAGGAAGGAAGAATTATAGTAACTGAGATAATGATAAGACAAAAAAAAGATAACATTGGCAGCTATTTATGTGCCAAATATTAGACGGGGAATTTTATTACAAATTACATAAAAAATTAGTGGAATTGGAAAGTGAAAATATTTGCTTATTGGGAGATTTTAATTCGGTTGTAGATCCAAAGCAAGATTATAGATCAGGGAAGAAAAATAAAAAACAGAGGAAGACATTACCATCAACTTTTTTTAATATGGTGCAAGAGTTGAATCTAAAAGGTATCTGGAGGAAATAGAATCCACAAAAAAAAAAAGAATATACTTTTTACTCGAACCCACATGATTCATGGTCCAGAATAGATATGATTTGGACGGATTTGGACTTAAATAAAAATATAGAGCAAGTAGAAATAACAATATGGGCAGACCATAACCCACTGACACTAAAATGGAGAGGAAGATCTAAACCAAGTGGAAGATGGACCATCAATCAAAAAGTGATAAAAGAAAAAAGGTATATTGAATGGATGAGAAAAGAACTGGATTTTTTCCTGAAGGAAAATTTAAATGAGAACACGACTCTACAGAACCTTTGGGATACAACCAAGGCTTATGTCAGAGGCCTGATGACTGAATAAGGGACAAGGAGAAATAGAGAAAAAAGAAGACAACAATTGGATTTACGAAAGAAATTGGAAGAATTAGAGTGTAAAATGCAGCCCTCCCCAGATAAGAGAATTAGAGAAGAAAGGGATCTGACTAAACATAAAATAAATTTGCTCTCCCAGGAGGAAATGGCCCAAATGCTTAAGGCAAAGAAACAGATACATTTTGAACATGCCAATAAGCCGGGAAGATTGCTGCATACAAATTAAAAAAGATTAAGGAAAAAAGAGCAATAGCATAACTGCAGGACGAGGAGGGG
Organism: Ahaetulla prasina; assembly: GCF_028640845.1. Taxonomy (NCBI): domain Eukaryota; kingdom Metazoa; phylum Chordata; class Lepidosauria; order Squamata; family Colubridae; genus Ahaetulla; species Ahaetulla prasina. Next base: position 71,392,431 of record NC_080542.1, read on the forward strand.
AATATCCACCATTGGTTAGATGAAATAAAAACAATAGCCAACAGTTATTTTGAAACACTATATACCCAGGAGATGGTAGAGGAGGAGGATATAAAGAAATACTTGAAAGAAAGAAATTTTCCGACTATCAGAGGAAATGAAGGAAATGCTGAACAATATAATTACTATGTTGCAATTGAAGGTGGCCATTCAGAAACAAAAAAATAACAAAGCACTAGGACCCGATGGCATCCCCTCTGAGTTCTATAAGGAATTACAGGGGCCACTGGAAGTACTATTGCTAAACTTATATAATGAAGCACTAGGACAATCCAAACTACCACAAACATGGAGGGAGGCACTAATATCACTCATCCCAAAAGAAGGTACAGGTACACAACAAATCAAAAACTACCGGCCAATCTCACTGCTTAATGTAGACTATAAAATTTTTGTAACTATAATAGCTGAAAGGGCCAAAAAAATTTTTTTTTAATAAAGTTTTTTTATTTTATACACATTAAAGACAAAAGACAAGACATACAACATTAACATATACATATCACTATCAGCTATTTCAAGGCGGTCCATTCCTATTATTTATACATATTTTAATTCTATCTTATTTTACTCTTATTCATCTATTGTTCTTTATTTCATCTACATTTTACTTTGTTGTTCAGTTTTCTTATCTTGCCTATTTTTTAACCATTTGTACCATTTGCACCAGATCTTATAGTAGTCTGTTTCTTCTTTCTCCTTAATTTCTTCTGTAAGTTTGTCCATCTCAGCACATTCTAGTATTTTTTTGACTAATTCTTCCTCTGTTGGTGGGTTTTCTTTTTTCCAATTTTGAGTGTAAGCTATGCGTGCTGCTGTAAGTATATGGAGTATTAAGTACTGCATATCGTTTATAGAATAGAATAGAATAGAATAGAATTTTTTTTTTAATAGAATTTTTTATTGGCCAAGTGTGATTGGACACACAAGGAATTTGTCTTGGTGCATATGCTCTCAGTGTACATAAAAGAAAAGATACGTTCATCAAGGTACAACATTTACAACACAATTGATGATCAATATATCAATATAAATCATAAGGATTGCCAGCAACAAGTTATAGTCATACAGTCATAAGTGGAAAGAGATTGGCGATGGGAACTATGAAACGATTAATAGTAGTGCAGATTCAGTAAATAGTCTGACAGTGTTGATGGAATTATTTGTTTAGCAGAGTGATGGCCTTCGGGAAAAAACTGTTCTTGTGTCTAGTTTTTCTGGTGTGCAGTGCTCTATAGCGTCGTTTTGAGGGTAGGAGTTGAAACAGTTTATGTCCAGGATGCGAGGGATCTGCAAATATTTTCACGGCCCTCTTCTTGATTCGTGCAGTATACAGGTCCTCAATGGAAGGCAGGTTAGTAGCAATTATTTTTTCTGCAGTTCTAATTATCCTCTGAAGTCTGTGTTTTTCTTCTTGGGTTGCAGAACCGAACCAGACAGGTTCGGTTATAGAGGTGCAAATGACAGACTCAATAATTCCTCTGTAGAATTGGATCAGCAGCTCCTTGGGCAGTTTGAGCTTACTGAGTTGGCGCAGAAAGAACATTCTTTGTTGTCCTTTTTTAATGATGTTTTTGATGTTAGCTGTCCATTTGAGATCTTGCGATATGATAGAACCCAGAAATTTGAAGGTTTCTACTGTTGATACTGTGTTGTCAAGTATTGTGAGAGGTGGAAGTATGGAAGGGTTTTTCCTAAAATCTACCACCATTTCTACGGTTTTGAGTGTGTTCAGTTCCAGATTGTTTTGGTTGCACCACAAGGCTAGTCGTTCGACCTCTTGTCTATATGCGGATTCGTCATTGTCTCGAATGAGACCAATCACTGTTGTGTCATCTGTGTTTATATGATTTTCTGTCGAGATCCCTAATAAAAATTGTTCTGGCTCTCCCTTTATTGGTTCCTGTATTATTTCCTGTAACCACTTTTTGATTTTGGCCCAGAATTGTTTCGCCACTGGGCAGGTCCACCAGAGATGATAATATGTTCCATAGTTACTCTTACATTTCCAACACTTTGGTGAGTTGTTGGGGAACATCGTTGCTATTCTAGCTGGTGGAAAGTGCCATCTATGGAACATTTTCATCTGGTTTTCCTTGTATGCTGTCAATATTGTCAATTTCATGTTTGTTTTCCTCATCTTTTCCCACTTCTCTAATTCTATTGTATGGTTAAAATTTCTCGCCCATTTAATAATGGTATCTTTCACTATTTCCTCTTCCATTTTATACCGTAACAAGAAATTCTATGTTTTACTAATTAGTTTTTGCTCCTTCCCATATATTATTTTATTCAGTTCATTTTGTTCCAATTGTATCTGCTTAGTCTTAGAGTCTTCTAAATATTTTGATCTAATTTGGAGATACATCCATCATTCGACTTGTCTATTCAAATCCTGTTCCAATTCTTGTTTCGTTTTTAATTTTCCTAATTCATTTAGCATATCCTTATATCTAACTATTTTAATCCCATCTATTAAATTTGGATGTGTTAGTATCTCATTGGGGGAGGCCCAAAATGGTATAATCATATAGTGTTGTTTTTTTATTTTGTTCCAAATTAATAGTAATGAATTCCTAATTATTTGTCTTTTAAAAAATACCCATGTGTTTTGTATTTTTCACCCTACAGGAATGCATGCCATCCTATCTGTAGATCATGGCCTTCTATTGTTAGGATTTTTTTGTTTCCCAGCTCCATCCATTCTTTTAACCATGTCAGGCATGCTGCTTAATAATAAATTTCCCAGCCTGGTAGGGCTACTCCTCCTCTATCCTTAGTATCCTGTAGCGTTTTTCAATCTAATCCTAGGCTTTCGTCTTTGCCATATAAATTTTGAGGTCAATCTGTTTAATGAATCAAAGAACCTTTTTTCTATTCTTATTGGTATAACCTGGAAGAGGAACAGGATTTTGAGCAAGATATTCATTTTTATTGCTGCCACTCTTCCCATCCATGAAATATGTAAGTTTTTCCAATTTTCCAAATTTTTCTCAATTTCCCAAATCTTTCCTAATTTATCATAATTATCTTTCTTAATTGAGGAGCCTCTTGCTGTTAACCAAATCCCTATATATTTTTTTGTTATCTGAATGTTATCTGAATATTTTTCTAATTCTATCTCCTGTTTTTTGTAAGATTTTTTGTTAATAATTTAGATTTCTTCCTATTAATTTTTAAGCCTGCTACTATGCCAAATTCTTCTATTTTTTTGATCAATTTGGGACCTGATTTTAAGGGTTCCTCAATAATAAAAACCATATCATCAGCAAAGACTTGCAATTTGTACTCATTTTTTATTCTCAATCCTTTTATCTCCCGATCTTCCCTAATTTTTTTTAAGAGTGGCTCCAATGATAGTATAAAGAGAAGTGGGGAGAGTGGACACCCCTGTCTTACACCTTTTGTTATTTCAAATTTATCTGTTGTGTCTTGGTTAATAGTTACCCTTGCAGTTTGCTTTGAATATATTTTTTCAATCATTTTTTCAAATTTGGACCTTAAACCAAAGTATATGTAAAGAGAAAGAATATAAGAAATTCCTGGAAAAAGAGCTAGAGATTTTCCTACGTGTAAATAAAAAAGAAGATACGTCAATTCAAAATCTCTGGGACACATTAAAAGCATTTGCTTGAGGGGTGACAACTGCATATATGACAAAAAAAGGAAAGAGAAAAGGTCCCAACAAAATAAACTACAAAAAGAGCTTTAAAAAGCAGAAGAAGACCTGCCAAAAAAAACCCAAAATAAAAAAATAAAAGAGGAAAGGAGAATAATTAAACATAAATTAAATCTGATAACTCAAGAGGAAATGGCAATGAAAATAAAGATGAAAAAAATCTCAAAAGATTTTGAGCATGCAAACAAAGTGAGCAGATGGTTAGCCTATAAATTAAAAAAAGAAAAAGAGAAAAGAATGATCCAACAATTGAAAGATGAGGAAGGGAAAATCCAAAGCAAAAGAGAAGATAAGAAACTAATAGTACATACTTTCTTTTCGAAACTATACACACAGGAAGAAATGACAGAAGCAGAAATCCAAAAATACTTTGAGGAAACAAATGCATGCAAACTGACAAAAGAAGAGAAAGAAATATTAAACCGACCAATCTCTGAAACAGAATTCGGAATTGCAATAAAAAGACAAAAAAGCAATAAAACTCCGGGCCCAGATGGAATACCAGTGGAATTATATAGGAGTATCCAAGAACAAATAGGAGAATTAATGTTGAAAATATTTAACGAAGCATTACAGAATACAAACATACCCCAAACATGGACAGAAGCTTTAATTACACTTATACCTAAGGAGGATTCAGACCAGCAATCACTACAAAACTATAGGCCCATCTCTTTATTGAATTCTGACTATAAAATATACATGTCAATTATTGCGGAAAGGTTAAAAACAATTTTAGATAAGTATATACACCCGGATCAAAATGGTTTCCTCCCTGGTCGACAAATTAAAAACAATACCCAGACCATAATCGATATTTATTTATTTATTTATTTATTTATTTATTTATTTATTTATTTATTTATTTATTTATTTATTTATTTATTTATTTATTTATTTATTTATTTGTCATAACAATATAACAATATATATATACAAGCATTGCATAAAGGGTTATATAATATATGAACGTATATATGAGGAGAAACGAGGTACTAAAAACATATATATACATAGGGGAAGAAACAGTAGGACAGGAACGGTAGGCACGTTTGTGCTCTTATGCACGCCCCTTAGAGTCCTCTTAGGAAAGTGGTGAGGTCAACCGTGGACAGTTTTTGAGTAAAGCCTTTGGGGTTATGAGAAGAAACCACAGAGTCAGGTAATGCATTCCAAGTATATACAATTCTGTTACAGAAATCGTGTTTTCTGCAATCTAAACTGGAGCGGTTGACATTGAGTTTAAATCTGTTGGTAGCTCTTGTGATATTGTTATTGAAACTAAAAGAGTCATTGACAGGAAGGACATTACAACGGATGATTTTAAATGCTAAACCCAGATCTTGTCGAAGGCGAAGTTCCAAGTTTTCTAGACCCAAGGTATCAAGTCTGGTGGAATAAGGTATTTTATTAGTTTCGGAGGAGTGGAGAATTCTTCTCGTAAAATACCTTTGGACACGCTCAACTGTGTTGATGTCAGATATATGGTATGGGTTCCAGACAGGAGAGCAGTAATCAAGAATTGGCCTAACAAATGTTTTATATGCTCTGGTCAGTAGCGTGGTGTTTTTGGAAAAGAAGCTACGTAAAATTAAGTTAACAACTCTTAGAGCCTTCTTAGCTATATAGTTGCAGTGGGCTTTGGAACTTAAATCGTTAGATATAAAAACTCCAAGGTCTTTGACAGGGTGCAGGTCATCTGCGAGGCAATGTCCATCAAGCATGTACTTTGTGATTGGGTTCTTTCTTCCAATATGCAAGACTGAGCATTTACTGGTTGAGATTTGTAGTTGCCAAATTTTAGACCAAGCAGTTAGATGATCAAGGTCCTTTTGAATTGTGGATGTATTGTCAGTGGTGTTGAAAAGTTTGACATCATCAGCAAAGAGAACACAGTTACTTGAGATATGATTACAAAGATCATTTATGTATATTATAAAGAGAGTAGGTCCAAGAACGCTGCCTTGAGGAACACCACTCTTGACAGGAACAGGATTTGATAGAGCATTACCAATTTTAACTATTTGTTGTCTGTTTGACAGAAAAGCAGATATCCAGTTGTGTAAGGGTCCTGAAATGCCATAGGATTTTAATTTTAGGAGAAGTTTATCATGTACTACTGAGTCAAAAGCTTTACAGAAGTCTATGTATATTGCATCTATTGATTTTCCTAGGTCAAGATTTGTAGTCCATAGGTTTTTACAGTGGAGAAGTTGTAAATTGCAAGATAATTTTTTCCTGAAGCCAAATTGTTTATTTGAGAGAAGGTTGTGTATTTCTAAGTGTAAGGTAATGGATTGGTTGATGATGGATTCCATAACCTTGCAGGCGACGCAACATAGGGAGATTGGTCTATAATTATCAACTAAGCTGGGGTTGCCTTTTTTGAAAACTGGAATGACTGTGGCTAGTGACCAGAGACTGGGAAGGGAACTGGTAGTAAAAGCTATATTAAAGATTATACTTAGGGGTTCAGCTAGATTACTAGAGAGTTTTTTTTAAAAGTAAGCACAAAGTCCATCAGGTCCAATGGATAGAGATGGCTTCAATTTACTTAGAGCTTTACCAACATTTTCTTCTGTAAAATCAACATTAGTTAAGTTGTCATGCTCACTGCTTGTACAATTAGGAAATGTGGGATGAGTGCCATCACTGTTGACAAAAACTGATGCAAAAAATTTGTTAAAGAGGTTTGCTCTAGTTACTTCATCATTGTATATATTGCCATCAGAATCTTTTAGTGGTGGCATGCATCTAGAGTTTTTAAGCTTGTTGTTGACAAAATTATAGAAGGCACGACTGGAATTAGTGCGCAGAAGATCCTCTTCTTGCTTGGTGCGGTAATTTGTGCATTCAGTTTTTATTTGGTTGCATATAGTTCTGTAGCGATTTTTAAAATTAGCTACATAGCCCTTTTTGTTTCTTTTCCAAAGGGATCTTTTTTTAGATTGAAGCTTTTTTATTGATATGGGTAGTTTGCTCTTCCTGATCTTGGTGGTAGTTTGTGGTACGTATAGTTCGATGACTCTGTTGATTTCGAATAGGAAAACTCTATAGTGGTCTTCAGCAGTTATACAGGTTGAGAACAGATTTTGCCAGTCCAGAAATGAAAGATCATTGTTTATAAGGTCATAATTGGCTTTTTTGAAGTTGTAGATATATTGGAGTATTATGAAGTACACCCAGAGAAACAAGTTTCACTGGTTTTCCTTGACGCACAAAAAGCTTTCAATAATTTGAATTGGAGATTTATGATACAACAAATTTAAAAAATGGGCCAAAAATTTTTTAGATGAAATTATTGATTTGGACCAAAATGGATTTTTGCCAAACAGACATATAAGAAACAACACACGGATGATCATGGACATATTAGAATACTATGAGGCCCATTCGGACAAGCAGCTGGCATTAATGTTTGTGGGTGCTCAGAAAGCGTTTGACAATCTAAACTGGAACTTTCTTATCAACCAATTGGAAATTATGAATTTGGGGGAGAAATTTACAGACTTAATTAAAACAATTTATTCGAAACAATCAGCTAGAATAATAATGAACAGTGAAACAATGGAGAAGATTTATATAACTAAAGGGATAAGACAGGGATATCCCCTGTCACCCTTACTATTTATATTGTCTTTAGAGATATTATTAATACAAATTAGGGAAAATCAAACAATAAAGGGTTTGAAAGTCAAAAAGGAAGAATATAAGGTCCAAGCATTTGCAGATGATCTAGTTTTTATCATGGAAGATCCTTTGGAGATGGGAACCATCTTGATAAACGAAGTTGAAGAATTTGGTAAAGTAGCTTAAAGGCTTAAAATAAGGAAAAAACCAAAATGTTAACAAAGAATTGTATAAAAAGACAACAGGATGAATTGGAAAGGAAATTGGGGATTCAAACTGTTAAAAGAGTGAAATATCTAGGAATATGGCTTACGGCAAAATGTTCCACAATAAAAGAAGATAATTATGACAAATTAACACAACAAATACAAAAAGATTTAGATATCTGAGCTAAATTACAGCTATCTTTAATAGGTAGAATAGCCATAATAAAGATGAATATATTACAACAACAACAACAACAACAACAACAACAATAATATTTTAATTTGTATACTGCCCTTCTCCCAAAAGACTCAGGGTGGTTAACAGCCAAGATAAAAACAGTAAAGACAAATACAATACTAAAAACATACATTAAAAAACTTATTAAATTTGGCCTGATTTTTTAAAAAATACAATCAATCCCAATAAAAATTAATAAAATTAAAACCCATAAAATCAACTAAACAAATTAAAATTCAAGCCAGTCCAGCAAGATGGAATAGATAAGTCTTAAGTTCGGGGTGAAAAGTCTGAAGGTCAGGTAGTTGTCGAACTCCAGGGGGAAGTTCATTCCATAGGGTAGGAGTTCCCACAGAAAAGGCCCTTCCCCTGGGGGCCGACATTGTTTGGTTGACGGCACCCTAAGGAGTCCCTCTCTGTGAGAACGCACAGGTCGGTGGGAGGTACCAGATGGCGGTAGGCGGTCCCGTAAATATCCCGGTCCTAAGCCATGTTATATCTATTTCATTGTTATATCTATTTCAATCGATACCAATTAGGCTAGGGAAACAGTTTTTTGAATATTTAAATAGAATGATGGGTAAATTTATTTGGCAGGGGAAAAAAGCCCAAATAAAATGTAAACTTCTGCAGGACTCCAGAACCAAAGGTGGTTTCAGCCTACCAGATTGGGAATTATATTATCAGGCAGCCGCAATAACTTGGTTATAAGATTAGATTCAATTGAGAAATAAGAGAATTTTAATACTTGAAGGCCATGACCTCCAATTGGGATGGCATATGTTACTCTGGGAGGGGAAAAGTAAGATGCATACATACCTCCAAAGACATCTAGTGCAAAATGCTTTGATAAATATTTGGAATGTTATAAAGAAAAATCACTTTATGAAAGTTCCAGTTTGGATATCAACAGTGGAGGACATAATCTATCCCAATGTATTGGACTTAAATAAAATAGTAAAATACTCGGATCTATTAGATGAAATTGGAAACTTAAAAGTCAGAACAGGATCTAAGAAAACAAGGAATAAAAATAGATTGGTGGCCATACTTACAGATCAGAACAAAATATAAAAAAGATAAGGAACAATTTGGCATATACAAAGAACAATTAGAACTTGATAAGATATTACTAAGATCCAGGGGGGAAATGATTACCAAAATGTATAACTTTTTGTTAAAATTAAAAATGAAAGAAGAAACCGTAAAAGAAACAATGATCAGTTGGGCAAGAAATTTTGGACATATTTTTCTTGATCAATGGGATAGATTATGGGAGAGAAATTATAAACTAACAATGTCAGCTATTTATAAAGAAAATCTGTACAAAATGTTTTATAGATGGCATTTGCCACCAGGCAGATTGGCCAGGATGTTTCCAAATAGGTCCCCGAATTGTTGGAGATGTGGTCACAAACAAGGGACGTTCTACCACATGTGGTGGACCTGCCCTAAGATTAAGAAATTTTGGGAGAAGATAAAAATCTGGCTGGATGAAATAACAGGGCTGAAAATAGAAAAAAAAACCCGGAACTATTCCTATTGTGCATTCTGGAAGGGAAAATGGAAAGAAATATACAATATATCATATTACACATATTGAGGGTATGTAGAATTGTGATAGCACAGAATTGGAAACATCTGGATATTCCACCGGATCAAATTATAATAAAAAAAATATGAATGTGCAGAAATGGACAGATTATCAATGGAAATGAAGGAGAGGGAAGACACTATCGAATATGGAATAGATGGTATTCCTGGCTGGAGAGTAAGCATAAAACAAGAGAGATTTTTGTCATGAGACTGAATTCTGAATAGAGATTAAAATAATTTAATCTTTAACCTCATAAGAATGATAGTTTATAGAGATACTTATAAATAGAATCTGTATATAGAGGTTAAACAGGATAAGAGATACCGATGTAGGAAAAGCTGTTATGAGTAACGTAATTTTGACACATTTGTCTTTGTGTGTTTTATATTTTTTGTTTTTGTTTTTGTGAATGTTTGTGTTCTTTTTTTTGTATTGTGTATTTTAACTTTTGGAAATTCAATAAAAAATATTCTATAATATATATATATATATATATATATATATATATATATATATATATATATATATATATATATATATATATATATATATATATATATATATAATGTCAATCAGGCTAATCAGAATGGCAATCAAGCCTTGCTGCCAGGTCCGGCTGCAATCAGGCTATTAAGAATGTCAATCAAGCCTTGCTGCCAGAACCAGCCGCTATCAGACTAATCAGAATGCCAATCAAGCCTTGCTGCCAAGCTATCCCAGTCTACTTAATGACTATCTCAATAGTCCTCTTCACCTCGGAAGCCAAAGTGGGCTCAGGCCCAGGACCCTTTACGCTGCCCTCCAAGGACTTTATGCTGTGCTGGATGGCTGAGAACTGAGCCCTATGACAGCTTTTTCCTTCCGTGTCTCTCAGAATACAACAAAATGGCTGCCACAAATTTCTGATGCCAAATTACATTGCTCTGCCTACAGGCATTGTGCTGCTAATGCCACCCTCCACCTTACTCACAATCCCTGGAGAGGTGGACTGCTGCAGGCTGAGGCTTCTTGAAAAGCAGGCTCCAGGCCTCCTCGCCGCGCTGCTTTACTGCTCCAAGCGGCCGGCTCGATCTTCAATGGCGACTGCCTTCCCAGCTGCCTACAGCTGACAAACAGCCACCACACATCGGATAGCCAAAGAAACGCTGGCAGCCAGGACATGGAGGTAGAAAAGGTTCCTCAGAAGACCTTCCCAATGCTTCACGGCCGGCACGCACGCACTCCAATGGCAGCCCTGCCAAACGCCGCAAACGCCACCACTCCGTTGTAAAAGAAGCCCTTGGAGATGAAATTCTTTACAAAAAAAAAATTGCAAACTGCCTAAACTCCAATCCCGCTGTACAAAAATGTGCTAACAAACTCTAAAAAACTGCTACAATAGGACTTTAAGAACAACCCAGACAATGTCCTAACAAGCTCAGGACTGAGTTAAAACTGGGGAGCATCTGCAAAGGGGGCATCTCTTCAAGTTTGAAACCAGTCCATAGAGCCAGAAGACAGAGTGATACCCATGTCTGGAGTCACGACTTCTCTAGCAGGAAAATATAAACTGACAGCACACTGCACTCCTTACTAGCACTGATGATTTTACCTAGTTTGGATAATAAATGTCTGCAAGAAAGCTCAGAGAGCAAGAAAGCTCAGAGAGCACCAAAGACCCCTCATGTTAGCCCTGAGCTACAAATATTATCCTTTATAATTTTCATTATTTGTGTGATGCTATAATGCCATCAAACTCTTTCCTAGTAGTTTAGATGTATCCATAACATGAAAACATTGGATGTATCCATAAGATGAAAACATTGTGTTGTGACACAATGATGTCAAGGCAAATTAATATTAATGATAGTTATCCCTCCTCTATGGAAATAGTTAAATAGGGTTAATTAACCCATGGAAAAGCAGCTTCAGAGAACTAGGCAGTTTACCTTACACTGAGCAATTCTTCTAATACTTAGCCAACAATATCAGAAATCTTTTGACTGATCTAATAAAGTCACTATATTTTGGTTAACACAGTACCAATATGACACTATATTATATTGTTGAATATTAAAACAGCAAATGCTAGTTCCGGGAATATGCCATATGACAGTAGTGTATCCAGAGAAAAAGAAGAAAAGCCTCTGAAAAGGAGAGGGAGCGCCATAGATTTTCTACATTGTTCCCAACAAAGCTTGCTGATGTAGTTTGATCATAGTAGCAGCTTGTGAAGCCAGCTACCAAAACAAGTTAGATGCCTTGTACTCATTTGAATAACACAAGAAGTCATGTTTGTTAAATACTGTTTTTCTCAATTACCTTCAGCAATCTGTTATAATTTTGTATAATACTGTATAATATTGTTTAATAATAGACCCCTGGGGATTCCCAAAGGCAGCTAATTTTATAAAATAAATATATAGACACATTATTATTATAGTTGGTTGCATAGTCAGCCAGATGTTTAGGCTAGATTTTGCATTTTTATCCACCTATTAAGTGCTTCCCAAGGACCCATGATAGGCAGATATTGTGGTTTGATTATCTTTAAGGTAAAGCTGCCTTATGAAACTGACTAATGGAGATTGTCAATGCCAATGGTATTCAAGACATGCTCCACATGTTGTGAGATTACACTCAAAGTGCCCAATTGATTTCTCCAGTACTCAATAAGCCTTCATTGTGTACTAGTTTCATTACATCATTTTCACTCTCTTTCAAAAATTCTTCCAATGCCCTTTTTTCTTCAGCCATCTGATATACTTTCAACATTCAACATCACATATGCTCCTTAGTATGTAGAGCCTGTCAACACTGCTGCATGAATGAAGAGCATGATTCATTGTCATTATTCTTCTGGTTTTCCTATCCATAGTTTTCAGTTCTACCTAAGCCCAGTCCATTTTTCAAGCTGTGAATCCAATGACTTGAATTGCTCAGGTGTTAATTGCTTTGGCATTTCCTCTGAGTTTGTATTTTAAGACATTTTTCACTCTTATGACTTCTGACTATGCTTGATGTTGTTAGCTCAAAGGAAGCACACAAATATTTTCTTTATCTAAATTCTTGATGTTATTTCCATAGGGGATCTTGATTCCTTCAGTATTCAATATTTTACCTCGGTTTATGATAACAATGGCACATTTGTCCAGTCCAAGCTCCATTACAATATCTTATCTGTATATATGGACAGTGTTGAGCAGTTACTCTATTTCAGATGGTGTTTTTCTATACAACTTCAGACTGACATGCAAGTGTCAGTCTGAACCTGGCAGATTTTTTTTGTTGTTGTTGATCCACGGTTTGATTTGTTTAGGATTGTTGACAGAGGAATTGGTGCATTGACAAACAATAATGATAATGGTGAGTCTCCTTGAAAGATTTCTCCCTTAATATTAATCTTTCCTATTCTATCCTTGACTGGCAATTGTATCTTTCATTGTGCTGTTCATTTTTGCACAAAGTTCCTGATCTTTATCACTGACTCCTGATATTTCTAAGCACTTGATTATCCATTCACTTAGCAAGGAGTTGAATCCCTTCTTATAATCAATCTAAACCAGTGGTCACCAACTGGTGGTCCTTGGACCACTGGGGGTCCGTGAGAAAATGATGGTGGTCCCCAGAAAAATTATTTGCATTTTTTATATTACAGTAAATCAGGGGTCCTGAAACTACAGCCTACAGCCTCTGAGACAGATATGTGTAATGAATGTTTGTGTTGCTGCAGAGAATCTCCCCTTTCAATGACTTTTTGTGTGGGTTGGAGGGGGGCAGAAATTCCGACTTGGGGTCTACTTCAGCCTCCTGGTGTGGGGCTTTGGGCGAAGGCTGGGGGGAAGAGCCACTGGTGGTGAAGAACCAGAGGGCCTTGTTCCAGTGGGACTGCATCATGGCCTGGAACTGGCTGATCATCTTAGCCTGCTGAGCCTCCAGGCGCCAGTACCTGGCTTTGCACTCCCACAAGTCTTATCTCTACTTGGAAAGCCTATGCTCATAGTCCTCAGTGAAATGCTTCTGCTGAGCCTCCTTCTCGGTCAGATCCAATTTGAACTGAGCCAGCTGTTTTGCCAACTCTTTCTCGTGGTGGCTGCTTAACTCCAGCAACTGCTTCCCGTTGGGGCTCTAAAGAGCCTGGGCGGGCAGATGAGGAGTAGCGAGTAGAGGCTGGCAAGGCACCGCTCGACATGAGTGACATCGAGTTGGCCACACCCACCTAGTCACATGACCACCTTGCCACACCCACTCAACATTAGACAGATCATATTAGTGGTCCATGGGATTTAAAATTATGAATTTAGTGGTACCTGAGGTCCAAAAGGTTGGTGACCCCTGATCTAAACTATCTTCAAGTTCATCTTTACTCTCTTAAATTTCTTTATTCTCTTTAATCTCTTGTGTTTTTCACAATCTTGTCAGTTACAAGCTGATCTTTTGTTCCTCTGTTTGGGCAGTTTCCTTTCTGCTCAAATGAACTTTTGAACTAGATGCTGTTGGACTGCATCAGGTACAACACTAGACAGCAATTTGAAAATTGTTGATAAGCAGGTAATCCTGTCCAAGTCCACAAGCACAAACTCATGGGGAGCTTTAAAGCATTTGTTGAGACATCACAAGCCTCTTGCAGTATTCCCCAGTTACATCAACTGAGTTCAAGTCTGCTTAGCCTAGACACAGAGTTGTAAAGTCCACAGGCAAAGGCACAAGTCTGCAAACACACACACACACACAATCTGAAATCCAAGCACAGTTCAGAGTCCACACATATTAAATTCAAGCCAAGGTACAAGTCTAAAGTCCAAAACATGAGGTCACATGAAGCACAACCCCAAAGTCACGAGAACAAGGAGTCACAGAGTTGGAACACATGCACAGCAGAGAAAACGGGCAGTTGTTTCCAACATTACATTGCTCCATGCATCAGGTTAAGGAGGTATGTGCCAGTGTAGCTCATTAATAGGGTGAGGCTACTTCCTCACAATAGCCTCACCGACCTCCATTGCACCTCCTTCCATTCAGCCCTACATATCCTGGGATCCTGTGGAAAAGGCAGCTCCTCCTCATCCCTGCTGACTGGCTGCAGCTGTGATCCTTCTCCACCCTGCATTTCTGACTAGGTCTGTAAGCCTCCAGCTTTTGCTGTGACTCTCCCCTTTCCTCTCCAGCCAGATGCTCATCTGATCATCATTTCCCTGAAGGCCCCTCCAAGTTCCCAGCCTCACCTCTTACTCCAGGCCCTCCACTCCTGGCTTGGAGACCTCAGCATCTTCCTGATGCTCCTCATCACCCCACTCCAAAGTCCCCAGAATTAGCCCCTCCTCCATCCAAGCTGGAGTCCAGGGAAGCCATCACATAATTGGCCTACAGTTGCCTGGCACTGCACCTTTTTTTGGTTTTTTTTCATTATCTCATACTTTTGCCTAATATTAATCAATCTTCCATTTCTGCTCTTTGCAGTATGTTAAACTGCTTGGTAATGTAGTTACAGTATGTAGATCCTTCAGATGTTTTAACCCAAAACTATGCACTTCTTCTGGTGCTAGTAAATTCTTGAATTCCTTGCCCTTTTCTCTAACATTTCTGCTATTATTACTAGTTCTTTCATTTTATCTTATTTTTTATTCTTATCCGCCTCCTCTATCCAAGCTGAATTTTTGTTAAATTCTTCTGGTTGCCCCATAACTGTGCCCAGAACTGCATTTTCTTCCTTGCTAGGTTCACTACAATCTCTCTATTGATTGATTGGTAGAAATGCTTCTAATCCAACTGAAATTGGAAATTCTGCTTACAGAGTGCAATTTGAGCTTCATATCTATTGATCTTCTTGAACAGAGATACTATAACCAACAAATGCTCTGTCTTACACATTGAAAAAAAGAATCAGAACACCAAATACAAGCTTGATGGACATGACCTTGTAGATGACCCTCACTCCGTCAAAGACCTTGGAGTTTTCATATCAAATGATCTAAGTGCCAAAGCCCACTGCAACTACATCGCCAAAAAGGCTTTAACAGTTGTAAACCTAATCTTGCGTAGCTCCTTCTCCGGAAAGATTACACTACTAACCAGAGCAAAACATTTGCTAGACCAATTCTCGATTACAGCTTGCCTGTCTGGAACCCACATTTCATTTCGGACATTAATACAATTGAGCATGTCCAGAAATATTTTACAAGAAGAATTCTCCACTCCTGTGATCACAACAAAATACCTTATGCCACCAGACTTGAAATCCTGGGTTTAGAAAATTTAGAACTCCGTCGCTTTCGGCATGACCTGAGTATAACTCATAAAATCATCTGCTACAATGTCCTTCCTGTCAAAGACTACTTCAGCTTCAACCACAACAATACACGAGCACACAATAGATTTAAACTTAAAGTAAACCGCTCCAATCTTGATTGTAGAAAATATGACTTCAGTAACAGAGTTGTTAATGCCTGGAATGCATTACCTGACTCTGTGATCTCATCCCAAAATCCCCAAAGCTTTAACCAAAGACTATCTACTGTTGACCTCACCCCATTTCTAAGAGGTCTGTAACGGGCGTGCTTAAGGGCACCAGCGTGCCTACCGTCCCTGTCCTAATGTTCTCTTTGGTTGTATTCCATTTGTATGGTTATTTCACGCTTATATATATTGTTGTATTTGACAAAATAAATAAAATAAAATAAAATAAAATAAATATTTGCTGCTTTATTATTTCCTGGGCTTCCCCGATATTCCTTGTTTCTAGGTAATATTTCTTGATCAAGTATTCTTTGGTCAAGTATTCTTGTTCTTTAGCTTCATTTCTTTCATCTGTTCTAGCTAGCTTGCATCTGATTTTAGTTATGCTTGACCTTATTTTCCAACCTGATTTTTTATTTTGGTAATACACTGTTTATTATTAATGTAAAATGTAAAATCACAGTGCCAGTTTTTTAGCATAGAGTTCTTCTCAATTACTTATAATGTTTTAATGTATCAGTGAAATATAAGTGCGGATGTAAGCAGTGTGGTATTTTGTATTTGTCAGATGTAATTTTTGTCAACCGACAAATTTTTCAAATCCCATCAAAAAAAAATTGGATGGTACCCAGTATTTATTTTATTTATTTATTTATTTATTTGATTTTTATACCGCCCTTCTCCGAAGGACTCAGGGCGGTTTACAGCCAACATAAGAACAATTTGATAAATAGATTTAAAAACATTTTAAAAATCTTATTCAATTTGGCTAACCCCATTTAAAATTATAATAGAAAAATGATAAAAAAAACCCAATTAAAAACCGAAGTGTATTAGGCCAGCCCTGCATGGTGAAACAGAAAGGTCTTGAGTTCACAGTGAAAGGTCCGGAGGTCGGGGAGTAATCGTGAGGAAGCTCATTCCAGAGGGTGGGTGCTCCCACAGAGAAGGCTCTCCTCCTGGGGGTCGCCAGCCGACATTATTTGGCTGACAGCACCCTGAGGAGACCCTCCCTGTGTGAACGCACAGGTCGATGGGAGGTTATCGGTGGCAGCAGGCGGTCCCGTAAATAGCCCGGTTCCATGCCATGGAGCACTTTAAAGGTGGTAACCAACACCTTGAATTGCACCCGGAAGACCAGTGCAGCTTGCGCAGGAGAGGTGCTATGTGAGAGCCACGAGTAGCTCCCTCTATCACCCGTACAGCCGCATTCTGGACCAGTTGGAGCCTCTGGGTGCTCTTCAAGGGGAGCTCCATGTAGACAGCATTACAGTAGTCCAGGCGGGAAGTGACGAGGACATGAGTGACCGTGCATAGGGAATCCCGGTCTATGAAGGGGTGCAACTGGCGTATCAGACGCACCTGATAAAAAGCTCCCCTGGCAATGGCCGTCATGTGTTCTTCTAACGACAGCCGAGCATCCAGGAGAACGCCCAAGTTGTGAACCCTCTCCATAGGGGCCAATGACTCGGATCCAACAGTCAGCGATGGAACTAGCTGGCTGTACCAGGATGCCGGCATCCACAGCCACTCAGTCTTGGAGGGATTGAGCCAAAGCCTGTTCCTCCCCATCCAGACCCACACGGCCTCCAGACACCGGGACATCACTTCAACGGCCTCGTTGGGGTGGTCAGGGGTGGAAATGTACAGCTGAGTATCATTAGCATACTGATGATATTGCACCCCAAAACCACGGATGATCTCACCCAGCGGCTTCATATAGATGTTGAACAGGAGAGGCGAGAGAACCGACCCCTGCGGCACCCCACACGTGAGGCGCCTCACGGCTGATCTATGCCCCCCTGCCAACACCGTCTGCATCCGGTCACAGAGATAGGAGGAGAACCACCGAAAAACGGTGCCCCCAACTCCCAATCCCTCCAGCCGTCGCAGCAGGATACCATGGTCGATGGTATCAAAAGCCGCTGAAAGATCTAAGAGGACCAGGACAGAAGAACAACCCCTATCCTGAGCCCTCCAGAGATCATCCACCAACGCGACCAAGGCTGTCTCCGTGCTGTACCCAGGTCGGAAAACGGACTGGAACAGGTCTAGATAGACGGTTTCATCCAGGTACTGGGGAATGCCACCACACTCTCAACAATCTTCGCCACAAAACGAAGGTTGGAGACAGGACGATAGTTCGATAAAATAGCTGGATCCAGGGAAGGCTTCTTGAGAAGGGGCCTCACACCGCCTCTTTCAAGGCGGACGGGAAGACACCCTCCATCAAAGAAGTGTTAACGATTCCCTGTAGCCAGCCTCGTGTAACCTCCTGTGTGGCCAGTACCAACCAGGAGGGACACGGGTCCAAAAAACATGTGGTCACATTTAGCCTCCCCAGTATCCTGTCCATGTCCTCGGGAGTCACAGGATCAAACTCATCCCAGATAACCTCACCAAGAACAGCCTCCGTCATCCCACCTGAATCTACCCAATTGGAGTAGAGCCCATCCCGAATCTGAGCGATTTTATCGTGCAGATATTGTCCAAAATCCTCAGCACGACCCTGCAAGGGGTCATCCCGAGCTCTCTGATGAAGTAGGGAGCAGGTCACCCTAAACAGGATGGCTGGGCGATTATCTGCCGATGTAATAAGAGTGGAAAAATACTCACCTTTTGCCACTCTTATCGCCACTAGATAGGTCTGAATATGAGACCTAATTAGTGTTTGATCAGATTCAGAATGGCTGGCCCTCCAATCACTCTCTAGGTGTCTTTTCTGGTGTTTCATCTCTCTCAGCTCCTCGGAATACCAAGGAGCTGGTCAGGATCGATGCCGGGTCAGAGGCTGCAAAGGCACGACTCGGTCCAGAGCCCCCGTCGCCGCCCTTTCCCAGGCGGCGACTAGTTCTTCCGCCGAGCTGTGAGCTAGGTCCTCAGGAAGTGGCCCAAGCTCCGTCAGAAACCTCTCCGGGTCCATCAGGCGCCTGGAACGGAACCAACGAATCGATTCCGTCTCCCTGCGGTGTGGGTTGGCGGTTCTGAAGTCAAGTCGAAGGAGTGAATGATCTGACCATGACAGGGGATTGATGACTAAATCCCTTAATTCTAGATCATTCAGCCACTGTCCAGAGACAAAAATCAGATCCAGTGTGTTTCTCCCGTTGTGAGTGGGACCATTAACTAACTGGGTCAGGTCCAAGGCCTTCATGGAAGCCATGAACTCCCGAGCTACCGCCGATGACTCACCGACTGACAGCAGGTTGAAATCCCCCATAACCATAAGTCTGGGGGTATCAACCGCCGTCCTCGCTATCACCTCCAGCAGCTCGGGCAGGGCTGCTGCCACGCAGCAAGGAGCCAGGTACGTGATCAGCACGCCCACCTGTAACCCCTGACCCCACTTCAAAAAAAGAGACTCACATCCGGCTGTTTGCAAGACAGTGACCTCCCTTGGTTCCAAACCTTCATTAATAATAACCGCCACCCCCCCACCCCTACCTTGGGCCCTCGGCTGATGAAATGCACTGAAGCCTGGTGGGCACATCTCAACAAGGGGGACCCCCCCTCTGTGCCCAACCAGGTCTCCAAAATACCCATCAAGTCCGCACCCCCCTCCTGTATAAGATCACAAATGAGGGGGGCTTTATTTAACATGGACCTGGCATTGCACAACATCAGCCGAAGGTCCAGGCTCTGAGGATTCTGGCTACACGGGGTACGGGAAAAGTCCGAGGGACCGGAGTGCGCGAGCATGCACTTCCCGAACATGATGTGGTTCCCCCGCTTCCGCCATATCTGCCCCTCCCAATTACTGTGCCAATGGAATAACCCTCATGGGGTCAACCCCCAGCTTCCTCCTCAACCCCCGAACCTATAACCTCTGTGCCGCAAACTCTCGCAGGGCCCAGCCGTATCCCCGATGGATTTCCCCCATAACCATAAGTCTGGGGGTATCAACCGCCATCCCGGCTATCACCTCCAGCAGCTCGGGCAGGGCTGCTGCCACGCAGCAAGGAGCCAGGTACATGATCAGCACGCCCACCTGTAACCCCTGACCCCACTTCACAAAAAGAGACTCACATCCGGCTGTCTGTGGGACAATGACCTCCTTCGGTTCCAAACCTTCATTAATAATAACCGCCACCCCCCTACCCCTACCTTGGGCCCTCGGCTTATGAAATGCATGGAAGCCTGGTGGGCACATCTCAACAAGGGGGACCCCTCCCTCTGTGCCCAACCAGGTCTCCGAAATACCCATCAGGTCTGCACCCCCCTCCTGTATAAGATCACAAATGAGGGGGGCTTTATTTAACCTGGCATTGCACAATATCAGCTGAAGGTCCAGGCTCTGAGGATTCCAGTTACACAGGATACGGGAAAAGTCCGAGAGACCGGAGTGCGCGATCGCTCACAAACAGCGAGCACGCACTCCCCGAACATGATGTGGTCCCCCGCTTCCGCCATATCTTCCCCTCCCAATTACTGTGCCGATAGGATAACCCTCATGGGGTCGAGCCTGGCTTCCTCCTCAACCCCCGAACCTATAACCTCTGTGCTGCAAACTCTCGCAGGGCCCAGCCATATCCCCGATGGATTTCCCCCATAACCCATCTTAACCCTCCCTCCCCTTAAAAACCCATTAGAAAATTATATTAAAAAATTCCTAAGACTCTTCTTTGTCGCATGCCATCTCTCAGGATTCCAAAATCCATCATCGAAGTAGGCCCTCGATAAAGTGGAGGGCCACTTCTGCGAGAGGGGGGAATCTCGCAGATCAAGAAGTTCTGCTGGAGAGTATTTCATAATTTTGGTAAAAGGCAATTTCATCCTGGTCAGACAAATGATGACATAGCAAGGTCACTGATAGAAACGGGACTAGATGACCAAAGTCCAGCTGGAAAACTGAAGGAAGACTGAAGGCAGGATGACCGATCCTCTGGGGTAGGAATCCTCTCACGTACAGTTGAAATACGATACTGCCACCGTTGTTTTCACCCCCTCACTTCACTCCGACTCTCAGAGGGGGGTCGGGGCAGGGTCAAATCGGGTCCAGATCGGGTCAGATCAGCCCAGGAAAATCACCAGGGCCAATAATCAATTTTCATGCGTCACCCATGTATCATGATAGATTGATGCCTTTCAACTTTGATTTTCAGATCTTGATATTTTGAATGTTCTCCAATTATTTGTCTTCTATTCTGCTATCCCCTGGTTTTGTAACATTATTTATCCACATTTTATTTTTTTCAACTATACTCGAAAATTTATTTTTATTTATTATCATCTTTATTCATTAAACACGAAACTCAGTCAACTGAACATTCAAAAAGTCATCACAAATACCATTGACTGGTGCTAATGGTTGATACGGGTTGCTGCCAGCGTCCTAGGTATCAACCAAGTACCTTCTTACGATGTATGATGTATGATAAGAGATCTGCAAGGGGCGTGCATAAGAGCATAAGCGTGCCTACTGTTCCTGTCCTAATGTTCCCTTTAGCTGTATTCAATTTGTGTGGTTATTTCATGCTTATACTTAGATATATTGTTGTGCTTGACAAAATAAATAAATTAAAAAAAATGTTCCAAGCAGTGCAGTTTTTTGCAGTTCTGCTGGTGTTATTGCAGGAAGCTGCAATTTGATGTTTTTTTAATTTTTTTTTTATTATTATTATTATTATTATTATTATTATTATTATTATTATTATTATTATTATTATTATTATTATCATCATCATCATCTATCCACAACAACATGGTGTGAAGTCACATCTAATAGTTCTTTACCAATACTGGCCTTCATACAAGCCAAGTTCTTCTCAAAAACCTAGGAGGTCACATTATATCAGTGAAGTATATGTGCAGATCCAAGCAATATGGCATTATTATTAAAGTTTGTTGCACAGTATTTTATTTTTCTTTTTAAGTCCTTTTCAACTAAGTTGCTCTCCTCTGATTTACTCTGGCCTGTCAGCATTTGCAGTATTTTAGTATGCAGCATGCAATATTTTATATATATACTTTGACCATGGTAAAATAGAAACAATGACTTATCTTCATTGTGATGCTATACTTCAGTTGACTGCATTTTTCAACTGAAGATAATTTTGCAGCTGCTGCACACTGTTTATTCATGCTAAATTTATGATCCACTAAAATATCTTGATCCTTTTTATGTATACTGCATGCTCCTCCCTTATCCATTGTACCAACATTCTTTTGATATTTTTGCATGGAAAAATAGGGCTTTGTATCTCTTCATCTTGAAATATTATGGAAGCCTTTGTTGAATTCTTTGTTGAAGTCAAGGTAGTGTCCTCTGTTTTCTAATGGTCAATTAAATTGATCACAGCATCAAAAATAGAGTCCAGATTGGTTTGGCACAATCTATTCTGGATAAATATTTACAGGGTTTTGTCAAGGAATGCATTTTTTTAAATGCTGCCAAATTAATGGCTTAATAATCTATTCCAGAGGTTTTTTCCATTATTAATGCAAATTCAGATTAAGATGTGGAAGCTTACCAATTTTTCAGAACTTTTCAACAAGCAAGTAGTTAGAGGGGATAAGGCAGAAGCAAGATAAGCTCCAAAATAAGTTAGATGTTTTAAATAAGAAAGAATCCTCTCACCCAGTTCCAGACACTGTT
The DNA here is from genome assembly GCF_028640845.1 of Ahaetulla prasina. Classification (NCBI taxonomy): domain Eukaryota; kingdom Metazoa; phylum Chordata; class Lepidosauria; order Squamata; family Colubridae; genus Ahaetulla; species Ahaetulla prasina. Next base: position 71,414,850 of record NC_080542.1, read on the forward strand.
CACTAGCTCTGCTCCAGCACCAGTCTTAGATGTTCCTCAGCTGCCCCAGCTTCATGGCAGGCATCTTTAGGCTGCCTCTTCTCCTCATCATGGCTAAGCGGGAAAGAAATCCTGGGTCCAGCAGAAGAGTTGCAATTCTCCGTGGTCTCACAGGGCACCCCTCTTTGCTTCACCACCCCTACAGGATGGCTTTGGCTCAGGGGTGAAATGCTCCCGGTTCAGACCCTTTCGCGCGATCCAGTAGCGATGGCGGCTGCTGGTTCGGAGGACCAGTAGCAAAAATCCCTGGCCCCGCCTCCCCTGCCTCTGCTGAGCCACACCATCAGCAGGGTTTTTTTTTTTTTACTTTTAAAAGCAGGTTTTTCTTCAGCCGGAACATGCCTTTAAAAGTAAAAAAAAGCTTTTGAGGATCCCGCCCCTCAGCTGAGATTGGCAGAGCCTTTAAACTTAAAAAAAATTTTTTTTAAGGCTCCTCTGGCGATGACACCTGAGTTCCTCATCAGCAGAACCTTAAAAAACATGTTTTCTGTAGAAAACATGTAGAAAACCTCCTTTTAAGAGATTCTAAGGCACTTACCTGATTACTGATCGACCACATGGCTTTTTTCGCAGCCCGAAAGCCACAGTTTCACTTTCAGCACCAGACAGAACTAATCTAAACTTAGGTAATCTATTTCATCACTGAGCAACTAATACTGGCTGGCTTTGCTGGCTGAGGAACTCTGGGAATTGAAATCCACAAACCTTAATAATAAAATAAAATATTTGTGCAGCTTTCTGAGATTTGGTATGTTTCTGTAGTGTTTCACTCTAACTACACAAACACATAAAATCTCAGAAAGCTGTATGTGGTATTTTGGGTGTGTGTGTGTAAAGTGTAAAGTTGGTTTTGAGCTTTTGTGGCTGTGTGAAGTGTGCAGTGCAGCTGCTTTTACATTATGTGTGAGCCAGTTGTGTTGTGTGTGTAAAGTGTGAAAGTTGGTTTTGAGCTTTTGTGGCTGTGTGAAGTGTGCAGTGCAGCTGCTTTTACATTATGTGTGTGTCAGTTGTGTGTGTGTAAAGTGTGAAAGTTGGTTTTTGAGTTTTTTGTGGCTGTGTGAAGTGTGCAGTGCAGCTGCTTTTACATTATGTGTGAGCCAGTTGTGTTGTGTTGTGTGTGTGTAAAGTGTAAAAGTTGGTTTTTGGTACCTCTTATTGTTTTTTTATACTTTGTTTATTATTTTTATTATTTATTGTTATTGGCCACACCCACTCAGTCATCTGACCACCAAGCCATGCCCACCAATTAAGCCACGCCCACAGAACCGGTAGGGAAAATTTTTAGATTTCAATGTTAACCAGTTATAGTCAAATAATAAGTCAAAATATAGAAACAAAGTTAGTTTTTAGGTAAATAGTTCCAGTATTTTTAAATGCTGCCAAATTAATGGCTTAATAATCTATTCCAGAGGTTTTTTCCATTATTAATGCAAATTCAGATTAAGATGTGGAAGCTTACCAATTTTTCAGAACTTTTCAACAAGCAAGTAGTTAGAGGGGATAAGGCAGAAGCAAGATAAGCTCCAAAATAAGTTAGATGTTTTAAATCATAAAAATTAAAATCAACTTCAAGATAAAATACATGAGATAATGCAGACTGTTAAGTGTTGTTGATATTCACCCTATTATTGAAGAAGCTTCTATGAAATTGCAAATATCATAGTCCCAGTTTACCCCTTGCTATGATTCACATGCAGGCATGTTTGTTCAGTGGAGACCAAAAAACAATTTTCAATAATTACATTTGCTAATAATACCTTTTAGGTTGAAAATGACTTTTCACTGACTCTTGCATCCACCTCAGTTCTAGCAATAATTACTGATACATTGCAATTAAAGTTCAGTATCTTTAATATTGCTTCAAAACTGATTCAGGCATTAAACATAAATATCTTATCTAAGAGGATCCAACAGTCACTGGAGCCTTTACAATTCAATTACTGAACTTAAATATTCAGTTGAGACCATTCTGAAAAGCATATTGAGAAACAATGTCCAAAGGAAGGTTCAATCATGCTTGCCTAAATGTAAGCAGGAATTTCTACATGATCAAGGATCCTGAATGTTGCCATATTTCATAATCGGATATTTCCTTGGTATCAGCATCTGTTTACTGGCACATTCATCCTCATCACTATTGTTTTCCAAGACTAAATACTAGTTCTGAAATAGTTCTTGAGATGTGCCATGAGAACCCCTGATTTAAATTAAAGAAAGAAACCAGGACTTAGAACACTTGGGACTCAGGAGAGAAGGAGAATCCTGTTTGCTCTACTAACTCAACTTTTCTATCTTTGATCTGAATCCTGTCAAATTCAGGAGTAAAGGTTGAGATATGTCAGAATATTCTGACAGCAGTATTTAAACCAGTGGTGTCAAACTTTATTTCATTGATGGCTGCATCAAGTTATTTGACCTTGAACTTCCGGTGGCTCCACCTCTTCGCTGAGCCCCTAATTAAAGGGGCTCCGCACTGAACATCGTAAAAGCCAGGAAAGCCGGCTTTAATCTTTTTCCCTGGATGAAAGGGAAAAGATAAGAGCAGCAGGGAAATGTTGGTAGACCTCCCCAGAGGCTTTGTTTTAATTAAGCAGAGCCCCGAAGGGTCGATGGGTCCCATAAATATTCCTGCCATGCTCCGACTTCAGTGTGTGCCTGCAAAAGCAGGAAAAGAAGAAAGTGTCCATCTCTGCTAATTGTCTTATCTTCATGGATTTCTTTAAGCAGACGGAATGAGTGCCAGCGGACAATTATTGGATTGCAAGTATTTTTGATTTCCTGACTTCTACCTTTTAAAAAAGAGAAATTTTTTTTTCTTTTGTTTTAATTGACTCTTAAAGATGGCGCCTGAACGGGAGCGAAAGTGACGAATGGAATTTCAAACAGTCTGTGCAACTAAGAAGATAAGAAATGTTATGTGTGGATTTTAATGAAGTGAACTGAGCTCTCCTATACTTAAAGGGAAAAGATGTTTCTAGACTTATATTTTGTGAATTTTAAAAACTGAAATGGCTACTAAACCACCTAAGACTGGGGGCAGAAGGGGTTCTGAACCAGCTTTAGAAGATCTGATTAAAGAGCAAGGGAAAGTGTCTGAAGAAAGGTTTAAGGAGATTATGGATAATAATGAGAAAATAAGAGAAGAAATAAAACATGCAAAGCTCAAGGTTTCTTCAGGAAGAAAGAACAATTTGGTATTTTCTCACACAAAACACTGATGGGCATCTCATTTATTTCACTGACACTTAATACCACTTAAAAGCTTCACTGTGTTCTTTAGAATCACAGTATATTGTGCAATGAAATTGGGAGCACAACTCAAAGCTCATTCTTAATTTGTTAGTCATATAAATTCTTAGTGATAAAACAGCGACATCTAGTGCCTTATATCTGCATTTTTTAAAAAATATTCTTTGCAAATAAAATATAAAAGTATCCTGGAAATAGTTCAAGAATACCATTATGGATGCTTTTGATAATAATTGTATTGAGGTTTTAATAAAGATAGTGTTGGAAGAAATGTCCATCTGGGTTCAGTTCCAAGTGGGGAAAAAGACACTGGAAACATGGAGGCTGTTTTGAAAGATTGTTTAATGGTGGACAGGACCACATGGGTATTTTGGGTCCTGGGCAAAATGAGCGCATGGGGGAGAGATAGATAGAGATTTATACCCTCTCTTGGGCCCCACCTTGGAGCTTCCTGTTCCTGTGTAAGGGCAAGTATCCTGATTGTTGTCAGACTCCCTTGGGGCCATGCAGGGGTAATTTTGTAGGTTGTCTTGAGTCCCAAGCTTGGTTGACTCTTGCTGGGTGATGAGGTAATGAAGCTAATACTATCATGTCCTGACGGTGAAGGTCTTAATTCCATCACCCTGGAGCTGAAGTGGGGGGCAGGGAGGTGCAGGGAGCTGCTTTGTCTTTAAAAACATGTTTCTCTTTTTCTCATTTGGGGAAATATAATATTCTGCCTTTTTAAAATTTCCTAGAATATTTCATTCTTGTAGAAGAGGGGTGGTAACTTTCTATAATAGTAAAAACTAAACCAGAAGAAAAAGGAAAAAGTTCAGAAGATCAAAAGAAGAAAAGAAAAAAGCAACAAGGACAGTAATAAAGAAGAGGTTTCCAACATTCATCACACCGAACATAAACTAATTTTCTAACTTTTCACCCTCTTTTACAATTACAAATAAAAAAACCTCTTCTTCCCATAGTCTTTTACCTATACACAATCCAGAAATCATCTTCTTTATCCTAGTTCTGCAAAAAGTCAATTAGGAGTTACCAGAAATATGAAACAAACAGTTTATTTTTGGTCAAATAGTCCAACATTATATTCCTTCTTCCACAATCCTGACCGTTAAATCATTCTTTTCACAGCTCACTTTGTAAATCTCAGAGGAATTGTCCAGAATTTCTTGTAACCATTCCATCCAGAACCATTTTTTAATTGGTCTTTTGTATTCATATTTTGGTAATCTCAGTTTTGAGTTAGTTATTAATATTTCAGTTCCTATTTCAAAAATCTCTTTAAGAGAGAAAAAGTAAGAGGTGGCTTAGCCTGGACCTTTAATTTCCTATGGTGTTTATTTGCAACCTTCATCAATCCACATTTACTAATATAGATTTAGTTCTATTTCACTAATTTCCCATAAGAATACTATGTTTATATTTTACAGCAAAAATAACCAATATTCCACATTTAGACCGTGTCGTGCCTTTGCGGCCTCTGACCCGGCGCAGGTCCCAACCGGCTCCTTGGTTCTCCGAGGAGCTGAGGGGGATGAAGCGCCAGAGAAGACGCCTAGAGAGTTCCTGGAGGTCTAGCCGTTCAGAGGCTGATCGGACACTAGTGAAGTCCTATAATAGGACTTACCTAGTGGCATTGAGGAATTGCTCGCCTCCTCCCTCATTGCGTCGGCAGATAACCGCCCAGCCGCCCTGTTTGGGTGACTCGTTCCCTCCTTCACCAGGGGCGGGATGACCCGTTACAGGGACGTGCTGAGGAGTTTAACGGTTATCTATCGATAAAATCGTTCAACCGGGATGGTTTGGACCAAACTTGCGGTGACTCAGGTGAGACATCTGAGGGTGGTCTTGGTGACATTGTTTGGGATGAGTTTGACCCTGTGGCTCCCGAGGACATGGACAGGTTGTTGGGTAGGTTGAATGCCACCACGTGTTTACTGGACCCGTGCCCTCCTGGTTGGTGCTGGCCACTCAGGAGGTGACACGAGGCTGGCTCCAGGCAATACAAAATTCTCATTTTTAGGTGTCTTTTTTGTAAGTTGCACAGAGCAGCAGATTTCTTTAAAGAATTATTCTTCTGGTATGAAAAAAGGTAATTTTTCCCTGCAAGTTCATAGGAGAAAGAGAAATAAAACATGCAAAGCTCAAGGTTTCTTCAGGAAGAAAGAACAATTTGGTATTTTCTCACACAAAACACTGATGGGCATCTCATTTATTTCACTGACACTTAATACCACTTAAAAGCTTCACTGTGTTCTTTAGAATCACAGTATATTGTGCAATGAAATTGGGAGCACAACTCAAAGCTCATTCTTAATTTGTTAGTCATATAAATTCTTAGTGATAAAACAGCGACATCTAGTGCCTTATATCTGCATTTTTTAAAAAATATTCTTTGCAAATAAAATATAAAAGTATCCTGGAAATAGTTCAAGAATACCATTATGGATGCTTTTGATAATAATTGTATTGAGGTTTTTAATAAAGATAGTGTTGGAAGAAATGTCCATCTGGGTTCAGTTCCAAGTGGGGAAAAAGACACTGGAAACATGGAGGCTGTTTTGAAAGATTGTTTAATGGTGGACAGGACCACATGGGTATTTTGGGTCCTGGGCAAAATGAGCGCATGGGGGAGAGATAGATAGATAGAGATTTATACCCTCTCTTGGGCCCCACCTTGGAGCTTCCTGTTCCTGTGTAAGGGCAAGTATCCTGATTGTTGTCAGACTCCCTTGGGGCCATGCAGGGGTAATTTTGTAGGTTGTCTTGAGTCCCAAGCTTGGTTGACTCTTGCTGGGTGATGAGGTAATGAAGCTAATACTATCATGTCCTGACGGTGAAGGTCTTAATTCCATCACCCTGGAGCTGAAGTGGGGGGCAGGGAGGTGCAGGGAGCTGCTTTGTCTTTAAAAACATGTTTCTCTTTTTCTCATTTGGGGAAATATAATATTCTGCCTTTTTAAAATTTCCTAGAATATTTCATTCTTGTAGAAGAGGGGTGGTAACTTTCTATAATAGTAAAAACTAAACCAGAAGAAAAAGGAAAAAGTTCAGAAGATCAAAAGAAGAAAAGAAAAACCAGCCAAGTTAATAGAGGCAGATATTCACGGAAGATATATTGCTATTGAACTTACAATAGAAACAAAAGGACTCTCTTGCTTGGTATATATGCACCCAATCAGCAACAAGAAAATTTTATAGAATGTTATATGATAAGTTGATTCTATGGGATTATAAATCGTGCATTATATTGGGAGATTGGAATGGAGTAATAGATACACGAAGGACAAGAGAATTTCTTCCAAGAAGATACCTGCACATGCAAAGCTGCCTAAATCCTTTTTGATATGATAGAAGATTTTGAGTTAAGAGATGTATGGAGACTGCGAATTTGGAGGAAAGAGACTATACTTTTTCTCTGATAGGCATCAATCCTTCTCACGTATTGATTTTATTTTAATTTCTAATGATTTGCTTTTTAGGGTGAAGAAAACTAAGATATTTCCAAGATGTTTGTCTGATCATAGTCCTGTTTGGATGGAATTGCAATATGGAAAAGAGGGTAGAAGAACTTGGAGATTAAATGAAAATTTGTTTAGATATCAGGATAATGTAAATCAATGTAAAAAGCAGATGAAAGAATTTTTTGATTATAATTTGAATAATGAAACATCGATAGAAATGGTTTGGGACTCCAGTAAAGCTTTTATGAGAGGTGTATTAATATATCTTAATAATAGACAGAGAAATAAGCAACAAAGACAGCGTAGGTATTTAGAAGAGGAAATTTATAAGAAACAACAATTATTAATACATAATCCACATGATCAAAAACTTAAAGATGCAATAAAGTTACTACAGAATCAATTTAATATGATAATGGCTGATCAGGTGGCAACAAATATACAATATGCCAAACATAATACTTTTGTAATGCAAATAGACCTGGTAGGTGGTTAGCATACACTTTAAGGAAAAGACAAAACAACGTACTATAGAAAAAATAGAATATAAAGGTAAAGAGAGATATCAACAGGATAAAATTAAAAAAGCTTTTTTAGAATATTATACAAATTTATATCTTAAAGATAATATATTGAATAGGGATATTGATAATTATTTGAAGGAATATAAGGTTAAAAATATAACTTTAGAACAAATGGATGAACTGAATCGGCCTATAACCTCGGAAGAAATTATTTTGGTAATTAAACAATTAAAATGGGAAAACTCCTGGTACGGATGGGCTCACAGTTAGTTATTATAGGAATTTACAGGATGAGATGTTAGGTCCACTTAAGGAATTATTTAATCAGATACAACTAGGAGAATTCCCCTCATGGAGACCCTCTTTTATTTCATTGATACCAAAAGAGGAACAGGATTGTTCTAAACCTGGGAATTATAGGCCAATCTCACTTTTAAATAATGATTATAAGATTTTTGTTAAAATAATAGCTAATAGATTAATGTTGATTCTGCAGCGAAGAATTCATAATGATCAATCTGGATTTATAAAAGGGAGACAGATGAGGAATAATGTTAGGCAGATTGTTAATTTACTGGAGTACTTAGAAAAGAAAAATTTTATTCCAGCAGCATTTATTTTTCTCGATGCAGAGAAAGCTTTTGATCGATTGCATTGGGATTTTTTATTTAAGAGATGTATGGAGACTGGAATTTGGAGGAAAGAGACTATACTTTTTCTCTGATAGGCATCAATCCTTCTCACGTATTGATTTTATTTTAATTTGTATTTATATGTTTTTACTTGCCTGTGAACCGCCCTGAGTCCTTTGGGAGATAGGGCGGTATATAAATGTGATTAATAAATAAATAAATAAATAAAATAAATTTCTCTAATCTGCCAGTCACTTTAAAACTTGCTTAAATCAATATCCCTTTTCTTTCTGTTGCTTTTTGCCAACTGTATATTATTTTAAATTCTTTAGGCTGTTTAAAATTTAAATCCAAAGGTTAAAAATATAACTTTAGAACAAATGGATGAACTGAATCGGCCTATAACCTCGGAAGAAATTATTTTGGTAATTAAACAATTAAAATGGGAAAACTCCTGGTACGGATGGGCTCACAGTTAGTTATTATAGGAATTTACAGGATGAGATGTTAGGTCCACTTAAGGAATTATTTAATCAGATACAGCTAGGAGAATTCCCCTCATGGAGAACCTCTTTATTTCATTGATACCAAAAGAGGAACAGGATTGTTCTAAACCTGGGAATTATAGGCCAATCTCACTTTTAAATAATGATTATAAGATTTTGTTAAAATAATAGCTAATAGATTAATGTTGATTCTGCAGCGAAGAATTCATAATGATCAATCTGGATTTATAAAAGGGAGACAGATGAGGAATAATGTTAGGCAGATTGTTAATTTACTGGAGTACTTAGAAAAGAAAATTTTTATTCCAGCAGCATTTATTTTTCTCGATGCAGAGAAAGCTTTTGATCGATTGCATTGGGATTTTTTATTTAAATTAATAGAAAAGATGCAATTTGGAGATGGTTTTTTAAGAATAATTAGGGCAATTTATGGAGAGCAAACAGCACAGATTATAATCAATGGTAGCTTAACAGAACCTTTTAAGATTGCGAAAGGAACAAGACAGGGATGTCCTTTATCACCATTATTGTTTATTTTAACTCTAGAACCATTATTGGATAAAATACGAGAAGTAAAGGAGATAGAGGGAATTAGAGTTAGACAATATGAATATAAGATAAGAGCTTTTGCAGATGATTTGGTGATTACTTTAACAAACCCTATAAATTCTAGTAAATCTTTGTTGGAAATAATTGATCAATATGGGAATGTCTCAGGGTTTAAGGTAAATCAGAAAAAGACAAAAGTGATAATAAAAAATATGGCCAGACAACAGAAAGAAAAACTAGAGGAAGGATTTGAAATTGTAAAGAAGGTTAAGTACTTAGGGGTTTATATTACGTCGTCAAATGTGAAATTGTATAAGAATAACTATGAGGTTTTATGGCAAAAAGTTCAGAAGGAGTTGATTGTTTGGGAAAAAATTGCAATTATCTTTGCTGGGGAGAATTGCTGCTATTAAAATGAATGTTTTACCTAGATTTTTATTCCTCTTTCAGATGATACCAATAATTAAGAAAGATAAGAATCTTGAGGAATGGCAGAAGGGAATTAACAAATTTATATGGGAAGGTAAAAAAGCTAGGGTTAAAATGAAAATAATTCAAGATTCTCGGGAAAGGGGAGGTTTAAAAATGCCTAATTTTAAATTATATTATGAAGCAGCTGCTCTCTCTGCAATAAGTGATGGGTTTAATTTAACAGAGGACAGAATTTTGAATATAGAAGGTTATGATTTGCTATATGGATGGCATGCATATTTAATTTATGACAAAAAAGTGGATAAGGCCTTTAAAAATCATGTGCTAAGAAATGCCCTTCATGTGTTTGGAAAAATACTCTTATAAACTAAATTATAAGGTTCCTATATGGGCAAGTCCTAGACATACAATAGAAAATATAAACATAGAACAGAATCAGGAAATGATTACATATAAAGATCTTTTGTATACTGAAAGAGGTAATTTGCAGTTAAAATCTCTGCAAGTATTAAGAGAGGAAGGGAAAAATTATACTTGGTTTCAATATGAGCAACTACGTGCTAGATGGAAGGGAGATCAGAAAATTGGTATAGAGCAGAACGAGGGAAATTTGGTAAAGCAAATTAGAAATCAGTCTCAGGAGCATATAAAGAGATTGTATAATGTGTTACTTGAAATAGATTCTGAAAGGGACTTGGTAAAGGACTGTATGATAAAGTGGGCACAAAATTTTCAGGAGCCAATATTATTGGAAACGTGGGAAAAAATTTGGGTTAGAAATGTTAAATTCACGCAGGCACAGAATCTGAGGGAAAATTTTTATAAAATGTTTTATAGATGGCATCTAGATCCTAAAAATTATCGTATGTATCCAGATATGCAAGCAAAATGTTGGAGATGTAATTGTGATGACGCTACATATTTTCACATTTGGTGGACTTGTAAGGACATAAAGGCCTTTTGGATAAAAATTTGGTGGATTTTACAAAATGTTTTGAAAAAGAAGATAAAATTCCTGCCGCAATTTTTCTTGTTGGGAATTATTACGGATTGTACAGTAATTGACAGTAAATTGATTTTAAATCTAATAACTGCAGCAAGATTACTAATAGGACAATATTGGAAGAAAAAAGAAGTACCAACAATAGAAGAATGGATATTGAAAGTTGCCAATTTGGCTGAGATGGCGAAGATATCAGCCTTTTTGAAAGACAATACGCAAGAAAGATACTTAAAGGAATGGAAAAAATGGATTGACTATATTCAACGTAGATATCAGACTAAGAGTTATCAGACTGTTTTTGAATGATTATGATGTATTATTTTTGATTGCTGTCGGGGGAAGTTAGGAATTGATGATTGTAGGGGTATAATTAAGTTGGGACGAAATTTTTTTAGCATATGTTTGTTTTATTTTTAACTATACCTTGTGCTCGTTCCGGGAAGTCGGGGGGGGAGGGGGGTTGCGAAGGGAGGGGGGAGGAGGGGGGGAAAGGGGGAAAAAAATTTTTGTAAAACTTTTTGAATAAAAAAAAAAAAGTTATTTGACCTTGAGGGCCCAGATAGGCATGGCCAGGATGGGTGTGGCCAGCTCAACGTCACATATTGGGGGCACTTGAAGTGGCCTGTGTGAGACTGGGGGGATCCATTGTCTCCAGCAGAGGATGGCAAGACCAGGGAAAGCACCAAACCCTTGTCCTCCAGAGGAACCTTGCCATCCCTCTTAGGCAATGCAGAAGACCCCCAGAGGGCGGTGCACACTGTCCAGAGCCTTAGGCAGTGGAGGGCAAGTGCCCAGTCCAGCGATCAAGCTCCCTGAAGGATGCCCAGCTGCGCTTACCTCCTCCTTGAGGCTGCTTCTGCTGTATTCACTTTCCTTGGCCAGGTTGCTCATGGTGTGTGGGGGAGGGGGAGTGTTTGGGTCAGAGGGAAGCCCACTCCCTCTGCATGCAAAGAGACCTGGTTTTGTAACCAAAGCATCCTCAGGTCAGAAGGAGGAAACTAGGGGAGGGCCTCTGGTGGCTCAGCAGACTAAGTGTCTGTTATTAACACAGCTGCTTGCAATCACTGCAAGTTCAAGTCCCACCAGGCCCAAGGTTGACTCAGCCTTCCATCCTTTATAAGGTAGGTAAAATGAGGATCCAGATTGTTGGGGGCAATAAAAGTTGACTTTGTATATAATATACAAATGGATGAAGACTATTGCTTAACACTGTGTAAGCCGCCCTGAGTCTTCGGAGAAGGGCGGGATATATATTCAAATAATAATTAAAAAAAGGACAGCAGGACTGCTGATGGCCAAGTGCTAAGGCAGGACTTCCCTCAGACCGTTCCTCCCACTCATTATAACCTGCCTTCCTTTCTTCCTTCCTTCCTTCCTCCCTCTTTCCTTCTTTTTCCTTCCTTGCTCTCTTCCCATCTTCCCATCTTTTTTGGGGGGGGGGTCTTTCCTCTTTCCCTTTCTCCTTCACTGTCCCTTCTGGGTTGTTTTTTTTCCCCCTCAAATGCAAAAAAGGAAAAAAATTTTGATGCCTCCTTGCCTTGTAATCAAATGCCACTTTTGCTAGTAATTTGTTTTGCTAGCACTCTGCCAGTAAAAATGAAGCCCAGGAGGGCCACACCCGGGCCTCCTGGGTTCTGTTTTTGGTCACAATGCCCTACTGCAGCCTCTGCCAGCAAAAATGGAGCTTGGGAGACCTGCATGCAGCCTTTCCAGGCTCTATTTTTGGCCACAACGGCATCAAGCATCCCTCTGCTTGCAGGCCTTGAATTTGATACACCTGATTAAGACTAAGCCAGTTATAAGCATATACCGTGTACCCCCCAAAATAACACCCAGTCTTATATTATAGTGCTTAAATAAGCACTAGGGTTTTTTTTCAGGGAAACAAGATTTCAGGGTGATCAACCCAGCTGGGCGCTCCATCGCCCCAGCATGCACACAAAATGAAGCGAGCACAGAGGGGCCAATATTGTGCAGCTGCAGCCCGCTAGCCCCTTGGTTGGAACACTTTGGAACTGCACAGCGCAGGTGATTTGATTACCTGTCCAAGCAGCAGATGGCAGGAGAGGTCCATGGGGAAGACACACAATCCGGACACGCTGCATGGGCCTTGGGAAAGCTGGAGCAGGTGGGCAGCTGCAGGAGGCTTGTCTTCACTTAGAGGCACTGATAGGAGACTGAGGCAGAGGTGCAGGGGGGAGGCATGCAATCCGGATGTGCGGTGAGGGTTGCAGGCAAGCCAAGTGATTATGGGATGGAGTGGCTGGCTGGCTGAGGGAGGCTCTTCTTCGCATCTCTCATCTTGCCTGCATCCCACACAGAGCATCAGGATTGCCTGCCTTGCCACTCCCCCACCCCTCTGCCGCCGCCTGCTGCCAGTGTCACCACACAAAGATGAGTCTCCCATGGTCGGCCACCTGCTGCAGCCTTCTGACTCTCAGCTTTCCTGTGGCCCACACAGTTCAGCCAGATCACCTGCCTCTGCCTGCTGCTTGGACAGGTAATCAACTTACTTGTGCTGCAAAGGCTGCGGCTTCTGCCAGACACCATTATCCCCCACACCCTTTCCACCTCCAGTGCTGGCAACACCATTCACCCCCTGATCTAATGATGATCTTCACTAGGGCTTTTTGGGGTAGGACTTATTTTGAGGGAAACACAGTAATAATCAAGGATACTCAACAAAAGATGTTTTTCCCTCTCTCATTCCTTCTCATTCCCACCTTTTCTCTTTCACATACACATATTCTCTCATTTTCATTTTTATGTATGCTATTTTCTGTTGCCTTTTTTTGGTATTTGCTTTTTTAAAACCAGTCTGTTGTCTTATAAAAAGTAAGACTGTCTTGATCATAACAAAAGATACTTTTATTTTATTTATTTATTTGTCCAACACAACAGTACATATATAAGTATAAGCATGAAATAATCATACAAATTGGATATAATCAAAGGGAACATTAGGACAGGGACGGTAGGCACACTGGTGCTCTTATGCACGCCCCTTACAGACCTCTTAGGAATGGGGTGAGGACAATAGTAGATAGTCTTTGGTTGAAGCTTTGGGGATTTTGGGAAGAGACCACAGAGTCTGGTAGTGCATTCCAGGAATTAACAACTCTGTTACTGAAGTCATATTTTCTACAATCAAGATTGGAGAGGTTCACGCAAAAAGTTCAGAAGGAGTTGATTGTTTGGAAAAAATTGCAATTATCCTTGCTGGGGAGAATAGCTGCTATTAAAATGAATGTTTTACCTAGATTTTTATTCCTCTTTCAGATGATACCAATAATTAAGAAAGATAAGAATCTTGAGGAATGGCAGAAGGGAATTAATAAATTTATATGGGAAGGTAAAAAAGCTAGGGTTAAAATGAAAATAATTCAAGATTCCCGGGAAAGGGGAGGTTTAAAAATGCCCAATTTTAAATTATACTATGAAGCAGCTGCTCTCTCTGTAATAAGTGATTGGTTTAATTTAACGGAGGAAAGAATTTTGAATATAGAAGGTTATGACTTGCTATATGGATGGCATGCATATTTAATTTATGACAAAAAAGTCGATAAGGCCTTTAAAAATCATGTGTTAAGATCTGCTCTTCTGCGTGTTTGGAAAAAATATTCTTACAAACTAAATTATAAGGTTCCTATATGGGCAAGTCCTAGACATACAATAGAGAATATAAATATAGAACAGAATCAGGAAATGATTACATATAAAGATCTTTTGTATACTGAAAGAGGTAATTTGCAATTAAAATCTCTGCACGCATTACTAAAGAAGAAGGGAAAAATTATACTTGGTTTCAATATGAGCAACTATGTGCTAGATGGAAGGAAGATCAGAAAATTGGTATAGAGCAGAACGAGGGAAATTTGGTAAAGCAAATTAGAAATCAGTCTCAGGAGCATATAAAGAGATTGTATAATGTGTTACTTGAAATAGATTCTGAAAGGGACTTGGTAAAGGACTGTATGATAAAGTGGGCACAAAATTTTCAGGAGCCAATATTATTGGAAACTTGGGAAAAAATTTGGGTTAGAAATGTTAAATTCACGCAGGCACAGAATCTGAGGGAAAATTTTTATAAAATGTTTTATAGATGGCACTTAGATCCTAAGAAATTATCGTGTATGTACCCAGATATGCAAGCAAAATGTTGGAGATGCAATTGTGATGATGCTACATATTTTCATATTTGGTGGACTTGTAAGGATATAAAGGCCTTTTGGATAAAAATTTGGTGGATTTTACAAAATGTTTTGAAAAAGAAGATAAAGTTCCTGCCGCAATTTTTTTTGTTGGGAATTATTACGGACTGTACAGTAATTGAGACTAAATTGATTTTAAATCTAATAACAGCAGCATGATTACTAATAGGACAATACTGGAAGAAAAGGAGGCTCCAGTGACGTCACCCTCCTGCTGGGTGCTCAAACAGAGCACTCCGTGTTAGAAGATTGTAAAAGTCAGTGAAACAGAAAATAAATCACTGTTCACTGAGCTTAGCATAATCTCTGGGTGAAAGAGGTTATCAGAATTGTGGAAGAGTGGCAGGTCTGACAGGGGGTTTGCTCTCAAGAGCGAATTTTCCTGGATTTATGACCCCACCGAATTCCACTCCTTCCAACTTCAGCACGCCCCTGTTTTTATCAGGGAAAAGGAGAGGAATGTCGCTTCTGCTCCAGAGGACTTATTAAATTGATTGATATTCCAAGCAGACGGGAATTTCACAAGCGTTCAATCTTTGATGCAGAATCAGCATGGCAAGTACCGACTCCCTTTTTGAAATTTGAAACCTTTCTTTGTCTTTGATTAATTGACTTTTAAAATGGCGTCTAAAAGTGAAAGTAAAATTTTTTTAGTACGATGAAGCAATTGAAGGATTGGAAGTGGAAATGCAACAGATCTCTCAGTCAAATAAGTATTTAGAAGACGAAATGAAAGGTGTTCAGAAAAAAGTGGATCAAAATGAAGATCAGGTTGTGATATTACAATATAAACTTATGGAAGGAGCTCTTAGAATTCGTGGTATGCGAGAAGAGCGTGGAGAAGACTTAAGAAAAATTATATCAGAAGCATTGGCTGAATTTATTGAAGCGGACCCCCAAGAGGTAGCTTACCAAATTGATAAAATATATAGAGTTAATTCTTGGATTGCAAGACAGAGAAAGCTTCCTCGGGACATTGTGGTTTATTTTGTGAAAAGGACTATGAGAAATCAAATTCTGCAAGTTTCATATCAGACAACTTTAAAAATTGGAGAACAGGAGTTGAAGGTGTTGAAAGAGATTCCTTCAAAGATGTTAAGAGACAGGAAGGAATTTGCTTTTTTTACACAAGAACTTAATATTCTAACATTAGAACAGAGGGAGGAGCTGAACCGGCCGATAGTTACTGGAGAAATAGTGGAGGCAATTAAACAATTAAAAATGGGGAAAACCCCTGGTACAGATGGTCTTACAGCAACTTATTATAAAAAAACACAGGATGAAATATTAGGCCCACTTAAAGAATTATTTAATCAGATACAATTAGGAGTGGGAATACCCCCGTCATGGAAAACATCTTTTATTTCACTGATACCGAAAGAGGAGCAAGACTGCTCTAAACCTGGTAACTATAGGCCGATTTCACTTTTAAATAATGATTATAAGATTTTTGTAAAAATAATAGCAAATAGATTAATGTTAGTTTTACAACAAAGAATTCATACTGATCAATCTGGTTTTATAAAAGGGAGGCAGATGAGGAATAATGTTAGACAGATTATTAATATATTGGAATATTTGGAAAAGAAGAATACTTCAGCGGCACTTATTTTTTGGATGCAGAGAAAGCCTTTGATCGATTGCATTGGGATTTTTATTTAAATTAATAGAAAATGCAATTTGGAGACTGTTTTATTAGAATAATTAAAGCGATTTATGGAGAGCAAACAGCACAGATTATAGTAAATGGTAGTTTGACAGAAGTTATTAAGATTGCGAAGGAACAAGACAGGGATGTCCCTTATCACCATTATTGTTTGTTTTGACTCTGGAACCATTATTAGATAAAATACGAGAATTAATGAAAATAGAGGAATTAAGATTAGACAATATGAGTACAAAGTTAGAGCTTTTGCAGATGATGTAGTGGTTACGTTAACGAATCCTATAAATTCAAGTAGATTTTTGTTGGAAGTAATTGATAAATATGGAAAGGTATCAGGATTTAAAATAAATCAGAATAAAACAAAAGTGATAATTAAAAATATGTCTATACAACAGAAACAAAAACTAGAGGAAATGACAGGATTTGAGGTAGTAAAAAAGGTTAAATATTTAGGGTCTATATTAGCTCATCGAACAAGAAACTTTATAAGAATAATTATGACTTGCTATGGCAAAAAGTTCAGAATGATATGAGTGGCTGGAAGAAATTGCAGTTATCCCTATTGGGAAGGATTGCGGCTATTAAAATGAATGTGTTACCTAGATTTTTGTTTCTGTTCCAGATGATACCTATAATTAAAAAGGATAAAAATTTGGAAGATTGGCAGAGTGGGATTAATAAATTTATATGGCAGGGTAAAAAGGCGAGGTTAAAATGAAAATAATACAGGATTCACGGGAAAGAGGTGGTTTAAGAATGCCTAACTTTAAACTATATTATGAAGCAGTAACCCTTTCAGTAATAAGTGACTGGTTTAACTTAACAGAGGAAAGAATTTTGAATATAGAAGGTTATGACTTGTTATATGGATGGCATGCGTACTTATTTTATGGAAAAAAGTGGATAGGGCTTTTAAGAATCATGTGTTGAGAAGTGCTCTTTTGGTCTGGAATAAATATTCCTATAAATTAGATTACAAGATTCCTATATGGGCGAGCCCTAGACATGCAATAGAGAATATAAATATAGAACAGAAACAGGAAATGATTACATATAAAGAACTTTTGTATGCTGAAGGAGGTAGATTGCAATTAAAATCATTACAGGTATTAAATGAAGAAGGGAGGAATTATACTTGGTTTCAATATGGGCAAATAAGTGCTAGATGGAAAGAAGATCAAAAAATTGGTATAATGCAAAGGGAGGAAAATTTAATAAAGCAAATTAGAAATCAGACCCAGGAGCATATAAAGAGATTGTATAATGTGTTGCTTGAAATAGATTCGGAAAAGGATTTGGTAAAGGATTGTATGATAAAATGGGCACAGAATATTCAGGAACCAATAATGTTGGAAACATGGGAGAAAATCTGGGTTAGAAATGTTAAGTTTACACAAGCACAGAATTTAAGGAAAATTTTTATAAGATGTTTTATAGATGGCATTTAGATCCCAAAAAATTATCATGTATGTATCCTAATATCCAAGCGAAATGTTGGAGGTGTGATTGTGATGATGCTACATATTTTCATATTTGGTGGACTTGCAAGAAAATTAAGGTCTTTTGGATAAGAATTTGGTGGATTATTCAAAATGTACTGAAGAAGAAGATAAAGTTCCTGCCACAATTTTTCCTTTTGGGAATTATAATGGATTGTACAGGGATTGAGACTAAATTGATTTTGAACTTAATAACAGCAGCAAGACTGTTGATTGGACAATACTGGAAGAAGAAGAGATACCTACAATAGAAGAATGGATATTGAAAGTTATTAATTTGGCTGAGATGGCTAAAATCTCAGCGTTTTAAAAGACAATACGCAGGAAAGATATTTAATTGAATGGAAAAAATGGATTGATTATCTACAAAACAGATATCAGATTAAGAAATATCAGATTGCCTTTGAATAATTAGAAAGTTATTTTATGTAATGGGGAGGGGGTTGGGAGACGAAAAGCTTTGGATGTGGTTATTTGGATTGGACTTTACCTTGTGATTGACCGGGAAGCCGGGGTGGGGAGGAGGGGGTGTTGTTTTTTTTTGGGAGGGAGGGGGAAAAAAGGGGGAAAAATGTTTTTTTTTTTTTTAAAACTCTTTCAATAAAAAAAAAAATACTGGAAGAAAAAAGAACTACCTACAATAGAAGAATGGATATTGAAAGTTGTCAATTTGGCTGAGATGGCGAAGATATCAGCCTTTTTGAAAGACAATACGCAAGAAAGATACTTAAAGGAATGGAAAAAATGGATTGACTATATTCAAAGTAGATATCAGACTAAGAGTTATCAGATTGTTTTTGAATGATTATGATGTATTATTCTTGTTTGTTTTGGGCTGAAGTTAGGAATTGATGATTGTAGAGGTATAATTAAGTTGGGACGAAAAAATTTTTAGCATATGTTTGTTTTATTTTTAACTATACCTTGTGCTCGTTCCGGGAAGTCGGGGGGGAGGGGGGTTGTGAAGGGAGGGGGGAGGGGAGGTGGGGAGAAAGGGGGGGGAAATTTCTGTAAAACTTTTTAAATAAAAAAAAAAGATTGGAGAGGTTCACATTAGGTTTAAATCTATTGTGTGCTCGTGTATTGTTGCGATTGAAGCTGAAGTAGTCTTTGACAGGAAGGACATTGTAGCAGATGATTTTATGAGTTATATTCAGGTCATGCCGAGGGCGATGGAATTCTAAATTTTCTAAACCCAGGATTTCAAGTCTGGTGGCATAAGATATTTTGTTGTGATCAGAGGAGTGGAGAATTCTTGTAAAATATTTCTGGACACGCTCAATTGTATTAATATCCAAAATGGTGTATTAATATCCAAAAGGTGTGGGTTCCAGACAGGCTATTTGTCAGCCTCCGCTTATTACTTTTAGTGTTGATTTACTTAGTAGAGTGTGTAACTGTTTTATCACTTCGTTAACTGTTTTATTGCTATTTGTTGTCATGCATTCGGCTGCCATTCGAGAGGAGGAGGGAAGAAGATTTCAAACAGACAGACGTGCGCAGATTTAACGAACACTGCATGCCAGGCATACCAACCAGAAGACAGACAGAGGAATAACATCGGAAGCAAAGTACTACGTGGCCAAAGGGGAGAAGGACAATGGATTAGAACTGTTTGACCTTTGGAGGGAGGAGGGCTAAAAAGGGGGAAATGTATCTGTAAGCCATATCTATTTCCAGTTCTAGCTATACTTCTATTGCAATCAGACATGCTCAGTAAAAGTTACCTTTCTCTATAATCAAATGGAGTCAGGGTTATTCTTTCTTGAGTATTGATCGGAGGCAATCTGACATTTAGCTAGAACTCGCAAACTATGTCAGCCAACAGGAAAACACCAAGGGGGCTGATAAAAAGTCTGTATCGGGCAAGAAGACAACCTTTGAATGCAAACTGGAGGAGGAGGAAAAGACGGTTACAGTATCGCTCCCTTCAAAACTTGAAGAAGTTTCTTCAGAATGGCTGGGGAAACTGCAATTAGAGGAGAAACGATATAAAGCCAAATGGTCGGTCAGTGTTGGCAGACTTCCAGAGTCAGGAGAGCTTCCATCTGGAGTTACAAGACGGAAGAAAAAAGAAAAACTTTCTAACTAGCAACAGGAGCAAAAAATCAGAGACAAGCTTCAAATTGCCGAAGCAGTGAGACTGTACCAGGATGTAATTGAGAGACAAGAGGCTCATGACAGGTATGAACTCCCACTCTGAACCCCTGGGGGGAGGGGGAAGAAGAAGGAACAACATTGGGAGCCACCAGAAGGGCACCCTATAGCTGCGAGGCTTTGGAGGAACGAGAGCTACAAACATGTTCTCCTGGGCCCACAGATTCCGATGGAGGTCAGGGCCCCCCTGCTGGTCAGATGCTGCAACGCAGGAAGAAAAAAAACAAAATTTCCCCCAATCCCTGGGAAATTTGATGGCGATCCTAAAGAACTGGGTTTATTCCTGGCGTTGGTGAGCAACCACGTGGACGACTGGGGCGGTGATTACTGGTCCGAGGCAGCTCGAGTGAGAAGCATGAACCAGGTCTTGGGTGGAAG
This sequence comes from Ahaetulla prasina, assembly GCF_028640845.1. Taxonomy (NCBI): domain Eukaryota; kingdom Metazoa; phylum Chordata; class Lepidosauria; order Squamata; family Colubridae; genus Ahaetulla; species Ahaetulla prasina. The sequence goes on from NC_080542.1 coordinate 71,435,156, forward strand.
GGCCGCCGTCTTGTTTGTGTCCCTGCATAATGAGGACTCCCTCCTCCTGAAGAACTACAACCATTTCATGGCCACCTTAAGAATGAGATTTGAGGACCTTCTGGCAGAACAGAAGGCCAAGATTTGGATGAGGTCCATTAGACATGGGAGGAGACCAGTGTCCGACTATACTCAAGAGTTCCGAGATTTGGTGCCCCTCATAAAGGGGTGGTCGGAAGTGGCTCTTTTGGACATATATAAAGATGACTTAAATGGGGATCTATACACGCTGTGCAGGGCGCGGGCTTCCCCTACAAACCTGTATGGCTGGTTTACCCTGGCAGTGGAGAGGGAGATCGAACTGGCCAAGGATCGGAACCGGAGTGAGCGCACCTGGAAGCAGACCCCAATCCAATTCCAAAAGGGCCCCCCAAGGGGTCCTGCCACAACAGAAGGCGGGAGGCAGAGATCCACCGCATGCGTGGTAAGGAAGGCCACAGAACTGCTGACTGCTGGGTCAAGTTGGCACCAAAGACGACCCCTGGTGGCGGAAAGAAAGCAGGCAAGCTGGCACCCACGATGCAAGAGGCCGCAAAGAAGGGAGCGGATATTGTCAAACGTGCTCCTCCCACCCAGGAAGAGTTGGGGACTCCAACCACTTCCGATGACAGCGAGTCTACTTCCGAATCCAATGAAGATCTTCTGGTGAGTTGGAAAGGGGGGTCCCTAATGATCCCAATTAAATTGCATGTCCCGACCTCAGGAGCACAGGGGAAAATGTTAGCCCTCTTAGACTCAGGGTGTACCAGGTGTGTCATCAGCCCCGAAGTGGTGGAGAAGATGGAATTGAAATTAAAAACCTTGAGTAGCCCATCGCCTTTTGCCAATTAGATGGGTCGGTGGCGGGGGCCCCCACCCATTTTATAATGGAACCAATAGAGATGATCATAGGAGACCACTGAGAGACCCAGAACTTTATTGTGACACCGGGGATGGACCAATTGGTTTTGCTGGGACTGTCTTGGCTCCGGAAGTGGAACCCACGAATAAACTGCAAGACAGGGGTCCTGCGGTCCCACTCCAAGTCACAGAAGGCAGGGAAGAGAGCTGCCAAAGTAGTAAAACCTGCATCTGCAAAATCACTGGGCTCTGTGACGGAGCGACTAGAGGGGGCAGGAAAAGATTCCAAAAGAGTACTGGGACCTGTGGGGGGGTTTTAGCGAGAAGGCCTCAGACGTGCTGCCCCCCCATAGGCCTACAGACTGTGCCATAGAAATCCTTCCAGGAGTAAAGCTCCGAAAACCTAAATCCCATGACACAAAAGGAACTAGGAGAGTTGCAAAATTTTATAGACAAGAATTTGGAACGGGGATTCATTCAACCAGCCCGACCTCGAGTAGTGGCTCCGGTGATGTTCCGGGAGAAGAAAGATGGCACCTATCTTCTTATAGTGGACTATAGAAATTTAAACGGTGTGTAGAAAACATGTACCCCATGCCACTAATGAAGGATATGTTGTCCCATTTGGCAAAGAGGAAGTTCTTCACAAAATTGGACTTACGAGAAGCTTACTACAGAGTGCACATAAAGGAAGGGGACGAGTGGAAAACTGCTTTCAATTGTCCCCTTGGCTGTTTCCAATTTTGGGTGCTCCCTTTTGGACTGCAAGGGACCCCTACGGTGTTCATGCAATTGATAAATGAAGTGCTCCATAACATCCATTTAATGGGATTCTGGTTTATCTTGATGACATCCTTATTTACACAGAGACAATGGACGAACATGTGAAACTAGTAAGAACAGTACTCAAAAAATTCCTGGCCGCAGAATTTTATGCAAAACTGTTTAAATGTGAATTTCATCAAATGAAAATAAATTACTTGGGATACTGTATATCCTCTGAGGGTTTGGAAATGGATTCTGTGAAAGTCCAAGCAGTACTAGAGTGGGCACCCCCTCGCACCCGCAAACAGTTGCAGAGTTACTTGGGTTTTTCTAATTTATATCACCTTTTCATTCCCTCATTTGCGAATATTTCCCTGCCAATCACCAATCTCCTGAAAACAAAAGGAAACGCAAAGCCCAAACCATCCTTACCACTAGAATGGTCAATGAAATTCAAGCAGCTTTTGAAAAGTTGAAACGACTATTTGCAGCCGAACCTATCCTCAAGCAGCCTGACATGGAGTCCCCATTCATGGTTCAAGCTGATGCTAGTGATGTAGCAGTGAGGCCGTTCTACTCCAAAACAATGCTAAAGGAGAAATTCAACCTTGTGCGTACACATCTCGGAAACTCACTGAAACAGAGAGGAGGTGGGCCATTTGGGAGAAGAAGCATTTGCGGTTCAATGGGCTCTTCAAACATGGAGAGAATTCTTGGAGGGAGCTAAACACCCTTTTGAGGTCTGGACTGATCATAAAAACTTAAGAGGCCATGAAAACACCCAGAAAACTATTGCCAAAGCAAGCTCAATGGGCCCAATACTTTAATCGTTTCAACTTCTCCTTGCAATACATTCTGGGGGGGCAAGATATTCTGGTAGATGCCCTTTCCCATTTGCCTCAATACAATAGTGCTCACACAGAAGTGGCGCATCCGAGACTCCCAGTTCAACAACTAGCTGCCCCAGCCATTACCCGAGCCCAAGCACAAACCGATGCAGCGCTACCAGATGATCTCACCAAGTTGCTGAAGGAAGCCTTGGACACAGACAACTGGTTCTTATTCCATTTTCATGAATGTATCCTCCATGATGGGTTGGCATGGTGGGGGTGAAACTCTATGTTCCTGCATCAGCAAGGGAGACCATACTTCAGCGCTGCCATGATGCTAAAATGGCTGGACACTTTGGGTTCGTAAAAACTTTGCACCTTCTGAAAAGACAATTCTGGTGGCCAGGGCTTAAAAAGGACATTGAATTGTACATAGCAAGTTGTACTGTGTGTACAGCAGCAAAAAGACCACCAGGAAAACCACCAGGATTGTTACAAACAATTGCTCACCCAGGAGCCCCATGGAAAGAAATATCCATGGACTTCATAGTGGAATTGCCTGAGAGTGGGGGCAATACAGTAATGTATTATAGGGACGGACTTGTTTTCCAAATAAGTGCATTTCATCCCGTGTCCTAAAATTCCCTCAGCCAAAACCTTGGCGAAATTGTTTGTACAGCACATCTACAGGTTACATCGGGTCCCTGAATGGATTACCTCAGACCGGGGAGTGCAATTCACTTCCCAATTCTGGAAAGAGTTTTTACAACTCCTTGGCTCTGCCCAGGGGTTAAGCTCCACCCAGGGGTTAATCTCTGCCCACCATCCTCAAACTAATGGATCTTGTGAATGCTCGAACTCAGTACTGGAACAATATCTCAGATGTTACATTAATTACCAACAAGATAATTGGGCAGATCTACTACCTTTTGCCAAAGTGGCTTACAATAATTCAGTTCATAGTAGCATGGGCTTCACTCCATTCAAGGTGGCTTCGGGTCAAGAGTTTGTCCCCATCCCAGAACTTCCAGCAGAGAGGCCTTCTAGTCCATCACTGGCTGAATGGATAGAACAGATGCAAAGTACTTGGAAAATAACTCGCAAAGCTATTGATGACGCACACTGCTTACACAAGAAACAAGCTGATAAAAAAAGGGCTCCTGAAAAGAAGTGCCAAGTAGGAGATAAAGTTTACCTGTCCACCAAGTATTTACAAACAACGCAAAAATCAAAGAAACTGGGTCCTAAATATGTGGGACCCTTCCCCATTGTGAGAATTATTAATCCAGTGACTGTCCAACTAGAACTGCCAAAAACCTTGAGAAGAATTCACCCTGTTTTCCATGTTAGTTTACTGAAACCTGAACACACTTCCCCTATTAGAGCTAAACCTACTAACCTTCCAGTACCTATCCTCATAGAAGGAGAACAAGATTTTGAGGTTAAGGAGATCCTGGACTCTAGAAGACATAGAAATAAAGTCCAATATTTAGTAGCTTGGAAACATTTTCCCTTATCCCAGGCAGAATGGGTAAACAAGGACGATGTTTGCACCCCCAAAAAGCTAGCACAATTTTATGAAAAATATCCTGATAAACCTTAACATTTCTTTTCTTCTTTTCTAAGACTAACGTCTTTGTTGCAGGAGGGCTGAATGTCAGCCTCCGCTTATTACTTTTAGTGTTGATTTACTTAGTAGAGTGTGTAACTGTTTTATCACTTCGTTAACTGTTTTATTGTTATTTGTTGTCATGCGTTCAGCTGCCGTTTGAGAGGAGGAGGGAAGAAGATTTCAAACAGACAGACGTGCGCAGATTTAACGAACACTGCATGCCAGGCATACCAACCAGAAGACAGACAAAGGAATAACATTGGAAGCAAAGTACCATGTGGCCAAAGGGGAGATGGACAATGGATTAGAACTGTTTGATCTTTGGAGGGAGGAGGGCTAAAAAGGGGAAAATGTATCTGTAAGCCATATCTATTTCCAGTTCGAGCTTTACTTCTATTGCAATCAGACATGTCCAGTAAAAGTTACCTTTCTCTATAATCAAATGGAGTCAGGGTTATTCTTTCTTGAGTATTGATCAGAGGCAATCTGACACTATTTGCTTATGAGCTCTCCCATTATAAGAAAATAGTTTTAGGAAGGAAAAAAAGGGTTGAATATTGTAAAAAAACAAAAGGGAGACCTTTTTTGATAATTCGCAACCACATGATTTCTGTATCATGTGCAACACAATGTAATACACAAGCACTACTAAATTAAAGTCATTCAGGCAAATATAGTTGCATCATGTCTATTGTATGTCTGTAAGTATATCAATATTTTAATCACTATGCAAGCATGAATGATTAGCATTTGCATGGAATGCAATCTGATAGGGACTAACATTACATGCTAAATAACTAAGTATTTGGTCTATATGTGATTATGCCCATATTTTAAATCTAATTCAAAAAACACCCCTATGAATGAATCTGAAATAAAAGTTATTGATTGCAGTAGCATGTGACCAGAAAATATTCCTCAGTAGTCCTAGCCTAGTTTTCAAATATTTTGACTAATAGGCATCTTGTAAAAACATATGGTTTTTTAAATATACTTCAGGCTAAAATTAATTTTCCCTCTCTTTTAGACTTATTTTTTAGCAAAATGCACTTGGAATACATTTTTTAGAACTGGAAGGGGTTCTATATACTGGTTTTAATATTAGGTGATGGTGAAAATAAGAATTATTTATAGCATACTTTTTGTGCTCACCATCTTTGCGTATACCCATATTAAGTCTGTGTTTTTTCCTGCTCTTTTATTACAGTTTGTTTTGGATGTATTCCAGTGTATTATTACAATAGGTACAAGAAAATACACACAGAGATAAAGGAAAAGATAAAGACAAAACAGACACACCTTATTGCTCTGCCGTTTAAGCATGTAAAAATAAATCAGCTAAAGGACTGAATATTTGCTAAAGTAATTCTGGCATAGCAGCAAAGTTACAATAGGCATATGGCTTGAAAGTCATTCTAGCACCACTGAAGAAAAGATGGGGAAAGTATGCTTCTTTCTATGGGTTTAGAATATTAACTTTCTAATGTTTACCACAGGAAAAAAAATCCATATTTCCAGATATGTTTGCAAAGGACAGTCTGGAATGTAAGAGCAAACTATTTAAGTTTTTCTTCTATTCTCAGATACAGTTAGCTCTGACTTTTCTGAAAACATTTTCTTGAAGGATAATGCGAATAATGTAATTTTAATTTTAGTCTTTTAAAAACAATGTTAAACCACTTTATTATGGTATGTGAAGACATAGCTCTTTGGAGAAGGTTCTAATGCTAGGAAAGGTAAAAGGAAAGGTAAAAAGAAAAGAAAGATGAGGATGGCCAACAGCAAGATGGACAGACATGGTTAAAGTAGCTATGGATATACCATTGAAGACATGAAATACCTAGTTAGGGATAAATCGTCAAGGAGAAAAATCTACCTATTTAATCACTAAGATCAACATTGATTTGATAGCACATCATCAGGCAATTAAACCACCTTACTGTATAGAATCTAAAAGTAAAGTGACTTTAAACAAGGGCAACTGGCAGCATTCCCTGAAAATTTATAAGATGTTCCTTTACAATAATGTTTTCCAGAACAGAACTGGGCCATCTAACTTCGTCTTATTCCCATTTGTACATCTTAGGATCACTGAAGAGATACAACTAAGACCTAATTCTTGAAAATGTTTGTAATAACAACGATACACCTAATAAGAAAAGTACTGTTGGTATATAAACAATTCTTCCACTATGAGATATTGGGATAAAGTACCATATAGGTCTGTATGAAATTCATGTCTTATTAAATCTACAAAGTACAAAACTCCAAATAATCACATATAAATAGAAAGGTAATAAAAATTAATTTGGCTGAGTATTTACTAACAATATTAATTCTTACTTTTGATTTTTTTTAAGCCAAACTGCATTAGCTTTTTGAATATGAGATCAAGTTTTAAATAATATGGAAACACATAGTACATTTCAAAATATTAGAACACAGGTTCCAAGTGATTATCATATTCGGTGTTTATAGGCATTTCACAGAACATGCAAGAACTTTCAAGTACCTAGATTCTGAATTTCAGCAAAGAGAGACCGGATACAAAGAAAAAGGAGGAGGAAAGACTAGTAACAAGGGATTTAAAAAAGTGTATGTTCCTGGGTTTAATTCTAGGTGAAAGTAAACAGATAAAAACATTTTTCTACCTGTGTAAGATATGTTCATGTTGCTATAGATAGGGTACAAAAATCCAGACATGTAGGTGATAGAAGTACAGAGATAAAGCTCTAACTCTGCTACCATTTAATGATCATTCTGATTTGCAATATTAATATGGTAGGTTAAAGCAGCAGAATAAAACTGTATAATAAATTAAATACTGCAAATATTTTCAAAATTATATAATAGTTAACATTTGCAAAACCTGAAATTTCATTTTAAATGAAACATTTGCAAAATAAGTTCCAGATTTTATATGGCCTTGCATAGATTATATATAATGTATGTAACATGTTGGAGTCCTTATCTAAAGTAATTTGACAACTGCCATCCCAAGAAGTCTATAAGAATATGGCATCACACTGGGATCTTAATCACCAGGCATTCTTATTTTATGCCTATAAAATGCAATTTATGAACAAGCAGGAACATCATGCTCTTCACAATGAGCGTAGCTTCTTCTCCAGAAACACTACACTACTAACCAGAGCATATAAAACATTTGCTAGACCAATTCTTGAATACAGCTCGCCTGTCTGGAACCCACATTTCATTTCAGACATTAATACAATTGAGCATGTCCAGAAATATTTTACAAGAAGAGTCCTCCACTCCTCTGATCACAACAAAATACCTTATGCCACCAGACTTGAAATCCTGGGTTTAGAAAATTTAGAACTCCATCGCCTTCGGCATGACCTGAGTATAACTCATAAAATCATCTGCTAAAATGTCCTTCCTGTCAAAGACTACTTCAGCTTCAACCGCAACAATACACGAGCACACAATAGATTTAAACTTAAAGTGAACCACTCCAATCTTGATTGTAGAAAATATGACTTCAGTAACAGAGTTGTTAATGCCTGGAATGCACTACCAGACTCTGTGATCTCTTCCCAAAGTCCCCAAAGCTTTAACCAAAAACTATCTACTATTGACCTCATCCCTTTCCTAAGAGAAAGGGGCGTGCATAAGAGCACCAACGTGCCTACCGTTCCTGTCCTAATGTTCCCTTTGATTGTATCCAATTTCATATAGTTATTTATTTATTTATTTATTTATTGTTTATATTTATATACCGCCCTATCTCCCAAAGGACTCAGGGCGGTTTACAGGCATTTAAAAGCAAGAAATACAATAAATACAATTCTAAAAACAATTAAAAAACTTATTCAAAAGCCTTAATTAAAAATATAAAATTAAAACCCAAGATAAAACCCATAAACTAAAATCTAACTCAGTCCTGCGCAATTAAATAGATATGTTTTAAGCTCGCGGAAGGTCCGAAGGTCCGGAAGCTGGCGAAGTCCTGGGGGCAATTCGTTCCAAAGGGAGGGTGCCCCCACAGAGAAGGCCTTCCTGGGCGTCGCCAGGCAACATTGCCTCGCTGACGGCACCCTGAGGAGTCCCTCTCTGTGAGGCGCACGGGTCGGTGAGAGGTATTCGGTAGCAGCAGGCGGTCCCGTAGATAACCCGGCCCTATGCCATGGAGCGCTTTAAAGGTGGTCACCAAAACCTTGAAGCGCACCCGAAGGCCACAGGCAGCCAGTGCAGTCTGCGCAGGATAGGTGTTATGGGGCCACGAGGCTCCTCTATCACCCGCGCGGCCGCATTCTGCACTAACTGCAGCCTCCGGATGCTCTTCAAGGGGAGCCCCATGTAGAGAGCATTGCAGTAATCCAGGCGACGTCACGAGTGCGTGGGTGACTGTGCACAGGGCATCCCGGTCCAGAAAGGCTTACTTATGACTATAAATATGCTTATATATCGTATAGTTATTCCATGCTTATGCTTATATATAGTTATTCCATGCTTATGCTTATATATACTGTTGTGAAAAATAAAATAAAATAAAAATAAATAAAATAAAATAAAAATAAAATAAATTCCCCAAAAGACAGAAGGGATTTCAGTGCTTGATTACAGCTCGCCTGTCTGGAACCCACACTTCATTTCGGACATTAATACAATTGAGCATATCCAGAAATATTTTACAAGAAGAGTCCTCCACTCCTCTGATCACAACAAAATATCTTATGCCACCAGACTTGAAATCCTGTATTTAGAAAATTTAGAACTACGCCGCCTTCGGCATGACCTGAGTATAACTCATAAAATCATTTGCTACAATATCCTTCCTGTCAAAGACTACTTCAGCTTCAACCACAACAATACACGATCACACAATAGATTTAAACTTAAAGTGAACCACTCCAATCTTGATTGTAGAAAATATGACTTCAGTAACAGAGTTGTTAATGCCTGGAATGCACTACCAGACTCTGTGATCTCTTCCCAAAGTCCCCAAAGCTTTAACCAAAAACTATCTACTATTGACCTCATCCCTTTCCTAAGAGAAAGGGGCGTGCATAAGAGCACCAACGTGCCTACCGTTCCTGTCCTAATGTTCCCTTTGATTGTATCCAATTTCATATAGTTATTTATTTATTTATTTATTTATTGTTTATATTTATATACCGCCCTATCTCCCAAAGGACTCAGGGCGGTTTACAGGCATTTAAAAGCAAGAAATACAATAAATACAATTCTAAAAACAATTAAAAAACTTATTCAAAAGCCTTAATTAAAAATATAAAAATTAAAACCCAAGATAAAACCCATAAACTAAAATCTAACTCAGTCCTGCGCAATTAAATAGATATGTTTTAAGCTCGCGGCGGAAGGTCCGAAGGTCCGGAAGCTGACGAAGTCCTGGGGGCAGTTCATTCCAGAGGGTGGGAGCCCCCACAGAGAAGGCCCTTCCCCTGGGCGTCGCCAGACGACATTGCCTCGCTGACGGCACCCTGAGGAGTCCCTCTCTGTGAGAGCGCACGGGTCGGTGAGAGGTATTCGGTAGCAGCAGGCGGTCCCGTAGATAACCCGGCCCTATGCCATGGAGCGCTTTAAAGGTGGTCACCAAAACCTTGAAGCGCACCCGGAAGGCCACAGGCAGCCAGTGCAGTCTGCGCAGGATAGGTGTTATACGGGAGCCACGAGGGGCTCCCTCTATCACCCGCGCAGCCGCATTCTGGACTAACTGCAGCCTCCGGATGCCCTTCAAGGGGAGCCCCATGTAGAGAGCATTGCAGTAATCCAGGCGAGACGTCACGAGTGCGTGGGTGACTGTGCACAGGGCATCCCGGTCCAGAAAGGCTTACTTATGACTATAAATATGCTTATATATCGTATAGTTATTCCATGCTTATGCTTATATATAGTTATTCCATGCTTATGCTTATATATACTGTTGTGAAAAATAAAAAAATAAAATAAAAAAATAAAAATAAAAAATAAATAAATTCCCCAAAAGACAGAAGGGATTTCAGTGCTTTAATAATTGCCTTGATGAAATCCAAATGCAAGTTTTCCAGTCATAATTTGTATGGCATGTATACAATACAAACATTTAAAATACAGCTTCAAGTCAGTTTTATTGTCATGGATGGTATAGGACTGGAAATTATTACCTGTCTCCATCTTATTTGCCTGCCTATGGTAACTATGATTTTGTCACGTGGCTAAATGTATGATGTTCTAAAGTATAAATGATTTATACAGGTTGATAGGCTAAAATATAGTATGTGAACTTTGGGTTTACTATGCTCTAAAAAAAGATATTTCATAGAGTAAACAATGCATAGGTAAAGGTAAAGGTTCCCCTCGCACATACGTGCTAGTCGTTCCCGACTCTAGGGGGCGGGGCTCATCTCCATTTCAAAGCCGAAGAGCCAGCACTGTCCAAAGATGTCTCCATGGTCTTGTGGCCAGCATGACTCAATACCAAAGGTGCATGGAACACTGTTACCTTCCCACCAAATGTGGTCCCTATTTTTTCAACTTGCATTTTTTATATGCTTTCAAACTACTAGGTTGGCAGAAGCTGGGACAAGTAATGGGAGCTCACCCTGTTACATGGCAGCACTAGGGATTCGAACCACTGAACTGCCGACCTTTCGATCGACAAGCTCAGCATCCTAGCCCGAGCTACCGCGTCCCTGTAAACAATGCATAAAACACCACCAATATGATCTGCCTAATGACTGGCTGGGTGGGCGTGACTAGGTGGTCATGTGACTGAGTTGCTGTGGTCAACTCGATGTCACTCATGTTGATGGTCACCTCACTGGCCTCTACTCGCCACTCCCCTCCCAGTCCCTCTCGCCTGCCCGCCCAGGCTCCTTAGTGCCCCAACAGGAAGCAGTTGTTGGAGCTAAGCAGCCACTACGAGAAAGAGTTGGCAAAACAACTCAGATCAAATTGGATCTGACTGAGAAGGAGGTTCAGCAGAAGCACCTCACTGGGGACTAGGAGCATAGGCTTTCCAAGCTAGAGGGAAGACCTACAGGAGTGCAAGACCAGGTACCAGTGCCTGGAGGCTCAGCAGGTTGAGATAGTCAGCCAGTTCCAGGCCATAATGCAATCCCACTGGAATGAGACCCTCCGGCTCTTCGCCACCAGCGGCACTTCCTTCCAGCCTTTGCCCAAAGCCGCGCACCAGGAGGCTGAAGCAGACCCCAAGTTGGAATTTCTGCCCCCTCCAACCTGCACAAAAAGACCCCAAAGGAGGAGATTCTCTGCAGCAACACAAACATTCATTGCACATATCCAGCTCAGGGGCATAATTTGAGGACCCCTGATTTAGTGCAATATAAATAATGCAAATAATTTTTCTGCAGACCACCAAAATTTTCTCATAGACCACCAGTATATAGAGACTGTATATATATAGAGAGAGACTGCTGGTCTAATGGATGTAAAAATTTACATTGTAAAGTGATATTAGGATATGCCCTTTAGTAAGGTACTATAGGAACAGGAGGGAACAGAAGGCAGCTAGGACAACCTTGATTTTCTCAACTTGAGATGAAGGCTTCAAACCAGTTCATCAACAGAAAATTTTAGAAATGGAATAAATGTTTGAAAGTTAGTTTTCTGTACCAAAGCACAAATGCACAAACTTGCACTATCAAGTATCAGCTGTTACAGAAGAAACAGAAAGACAGAAATTTGAATATATCATGCATTAAATGCAATGATTTCTTTCATTAGGATTTGCAGAAATGCTTAATACTGGGACAAAGAAATCAAATCCTATATGTCTGACATCTTGAAAACAAATTAAAAGTGTGATTGGCCATAATGTCTTTAGATGTTTATCTTTGAACTTTGAATAGTCAAGAATGGAAGCCCTTCTGGAGTACACTCAAGGATCTGAACCAAGTTTCTACAATTATCATTTGAAATTTATCGCAACAGAATGATTGGGATTTTTTTTATTGCCTTTTAATGCTGTTTCACAATGTTAAAATTCCTTTGTGGAACTCCTTTGATCATTTGCTCCCAGACTGGAAAAGAAGTCAATCTTAACAAATGTCTTTACCTCATGATACTATAAAAAGGAAAAGACTCAGTAATCAACCCTAATTACTGCAAGAGGCACAATGAACTCTCCCCCACTCCACCCCAGAATTTAGGATTGGAATGAAGAATATTCTTTCTAAGTAATAATGAGACACAGGGTTGTATTTTTTCTAGGTTTATGCAAGTTTCGGTCTTCATTTACAAAAAAAAGCTTCTTCCAACATATTAAAAGCAAGAAAAAAGTCAAGGAAGCAATTGGTCCACTGGTGGGAGAAAGTATCAAGATGGTGACAAGCAACAGGGAGAAAGCAGAACTACTTAACTCATTTTTTGCTTCTGTCTTTACACGAAGGGAAAAAACAGTGCAACCTATCAAAAACAGCATCACAAAAAAGAGATTAGGATCACAAGACAAAATAGGGGAAAAAATGGTAAGTGAGCACCTGTCCACCCTAGATAAGTTCAAATAGCCAGGACCAGATGGATTACACCCCAAAGGTTCTGAAGGAACTGGCAGACATGACCTCAGAACCACTGAACTATATCTTTCAAAGATCCTGGAGCACAGGAGAACTGCCAGAGGACTGGAAAAGAGCTGATGTAGTTCCCATCTTCAAAAAAGGAAAAAAAAACAGATCCAGGAAACTACAGACCTATCAGCCTGACCTCAATACCAGGGAAGATTCTGGAAAAAATAATCAAGCAATGAATCACCAAACACCTAGAAGCAAACAAAGTAATAAGCAAAAGCCAATATGTGTTTCTCAAAAACACATCATGCCAGACAAATCTTATTGCATTCTTTGGCAAAGTGACAAAATTAATAGACCAAAAGAATGCTGTCAACATAATTTACTTGGACTTCAGTAAGATTTTTGATAAAATAGACTATAACCTCACATCCCTCACATCCTGGACATAAACTGTTTCAATTCCTACCCTCAAAACAACGCTATAGAACACTGCACACTAGAACAACTAGACACAAGAACAGTTTTTTCCCGAAGGCCATCACTCTGCTAAACAAATAATTCCCTCAACACTGTCAAACTATGTACTGAATCTGCACTACTATTAATCTTCTCATCGTTCCCATCACCAATCTCTTTCCACTTATGAATGTATGACTGTAACTTTGTTGCTGGTAATCCTTATGATTTATATTGATAGTGATTGTTCCTGATTGCTTATTTGTACCCTATGCTTATAATTAAGTATTGTATCATTAAGTGTTAAATTGTACCCTATGACCATCATTGGTGCTGTAAATGTTGTACCTTGATGAAAGTATCTTTTCCTTTATGTACACTGAGAGCATATGCACCAAGACAAATTCCTTGTGTGTCCAATCACACTTGGCCAATAAAAATTCTATTCTATTCTATTCTAACCTACTACTTAATAAGATAGAAAAATGTGGGTTAGACAGCATAATCACCAGATGGATTTGTAACTTGCTGACCAACTGCACTCAACGTGTAGTCCTCGAGGGAACTGCATCTACATGGAGGGAAGTATGCAGTGGGGGTAGCCCAAGGTTCTGTTTTAAGCCCAGTCTTTTCAACATTTTCATCAATGATTTGGCGAGGGGATAGATGGGGAACTCATCAAATCTGCAGATGACACCAAACTAGCAGAAGATTGGCTTAAGATACAGAAGGATCTTGACAGACTTGAACATTGGGCGGTATCTAACAAAATGAAATTCAACGATGAAAAAAGTAAGGTTCTACATTTAGGCAAGAAAAACAAACACACAGATACAGTATATGTGGTACCTAAGAATATCTAAGAATCTAAGAATAGAATTTATTGGCCAAGTGTGATTGGACACACAAGGAATTTGTTTTGGTACATATGCTCTCAGTGTACATAAAAGAAAAGAAAAAAAAAGAAAGAAAAAAATATACCTTCATCAAAAGTACGACATTTACAACACAAATGATGGTCATAGGTTGTAGTTTAACCAGTGGTGGGATTCAGCCAGTTCACACCACTTCGGGAGAACTGGTTGTTAACTTTCTGAGCAGTTTGGCAAACTGGTTGTTGGAAGAAATCATTAGGGCAGAGAACCAGTTGTTAAATTACTTCGAATCCCACCACTGAATTTAACCCTTAGTAATAACAACAAAAAGTTACAGTCATACAGTCATAAGTGGAAAGAGATTGGTGATGAAATTGATGAGAAGATTAATAGTAGATTTAGTAAATAGTTTGACATTGGTTTTTTTATTGAAAAAGTTTTACAAAGTTTTCCCCCCCTTTCTCCCCTCCCCCCACCCCTCCTCCCTCCCTTCACAAACCACCCTCCCCCCCCAACTTTTCAGAACAAACACAAGGTATAGTTAAAAATAAAATAAACATACACAAAAAAAATTTCCCTCCTAACTCAATTATACTCCTACAATTCTCATCAAATCCTAACCTCTCCCAAAACATTGAGAAATAATACATCCTAATCATTCAAAGGCAGTCTGATAACTCTTAGTCTGATATCTGGTTTAAATATAGTCAATCCATTTTTTCCATTCATTTAAATATCTTTCTTGTGTATTGTCTTTCAAAAAGGCTGAGATTTTTGCCATCTCAGCCAAATTGGCAACTTTCAATATCCATTCTTTATTTATTTATTTATTAATTAGATTTCTAGACCGCCCTTCTCCCGAAGGACTCAGGGCGGTGTACAGCCTTATTAAAACACATAGGTACACAATAAATTTAAAATACATTTAAAATGAAATATTTAACCGGCCAATTTAAAACTAAAACGGTCAAACGACCGATATAAAACCCTAAACTATAAAATCACCATTAAAAACCCATAACTTAAAAAACTAACCCAGTCCAGCGCAGATAAATAAGTAAGTTTTGAGCTCGCGGCGAAAGGTTCGGAGGTCCGGAAGTTGACGAAGTCCTGGGGGGAGCTCGTTCCAGAGGGCGGGAGCCCCCACAGAGAAGGCCCTTCCCCTGGGTGTCGCCAGACGACACTGTCGCGCCGACGGCACCCTGAGGAGTCCCTCTGTGAGAGCGCACGGTCGGTGAGAGGTATTCGGTAGCAGCAGGCGGTCCCGTAAGTAACCCGGCCCTATGCCATGGGCGCTTTAAAGGCGTTCACCAACACCTTGAAGCGCACCGGAAGGCCACAGGTAGCCAGTGCAGCCTGCGCAGGATAGGTGTCACTTGGGAGCCACGAGGGCTCCCTCTATCACCAGCAGCTGCATTCTGGACCAACTGCAGCCTCCGGATGCCCTTCAAGGGAGCCCCATGTAGAGAGCATTGCAGTAGTCCAGACGAGACGTCACAAGGGCGTGAGTGACTGTGCACAAGGCATCCCGGTCTAGAAAGGGGCGCAACTGGCGCACCAGGCGGACCTGGTGGAAAGCTCTCCTGGAGACGGCCGTCAAATGATCTTCAAAAGACAGCCGTGCATCCAGGAGAACGCCCAAATTACGCACCCTTTCCATCGGGGCCAATGACTCGCTCCCGACAGTCAGCCGCAGACTCAGCTGACTGTACCGGGATGCCGGCATCCACAGCCACTCCGTCTTGGAGGGATTGAGCTTGAGCCTGTTTCTCCCCATCCAGACCCGTACGGCTTCCAGACACCGGGACAGCACTTCGATAGCTTCATTGGGGTGGCCCGGTGTGGAAAAGTACAGCTGGGTGTCATCAGCGTACAGCTGGTACCTCACACCGAAGCCACTGATGATCTCACCCAGCGGCTTCATATAGATGTTGAACAGAAGGGGCGAGAGAATCGACCCCTGCGGCACCCCACAATCTTCTATTCTTCTATTCTATTCTTCTATTGTGGGTACTTCTTTTTTCTTCCAATATTGTCCTATCAGTAATCTTGCTGCTGTTATTAGATTTAAAATCAATTTAGTCTCAATTACTGTAAAGTCTGTAATAATTCCCAGCAAAAAAAATTGCGGCAGGAACTTTATCTTCTTTTTCAAAACATTTTGTAAAATCCACCAAATTTTTATCCAAAAAGCCTTAATATTCTTACAAGTCCACCAAATATGGAAATATGTAGCATCATCACAATTACATCTCCAACATTTTGCTTGCATATCTGGATACATACATGATAATTTCTTAGGATCTAAATGCCAAATAGTTTGACGAGGGAATTATTTGTTTAGCAGAATGATGGCTTTCGGGAAAAAGCTGTTCTTGTGTCTAGTTGTTCTGGTGTGCAATGCTCTATAGCGTCGTTTTGATGGTAGGAGCTGAAATGTTTTATGTCCAGGATGTGATATGTGATAGGGATCTTGGAGTCCTAGTGGACAATAATTTAGATCTGAGCCAGCAGTGTGCAACAGCTGCCAAAAAAGCCAACACAGTTCTGGGCTGCATAAAAAAAGGGATAGAATCAAGATCACGTGAAGTGTTAATACCACTGTATAATGCCTTGGTAAGGTCATACTCAGAATACTGCCTTTAGTTTTGGTCGCCACAATGTAAAAAAGACGTTGACATTCTAGAAAGAGTGCAGAGAAGAGCAACAAAGATGATTAGTGAACTGGAGGCTTAAACATATAAAGAATAGTTGGTGGATTTGGGTATGTCTAGTTTAATGAAAAGAAGGACTAGGGGAGACATGATACCAGTGTTCCAATATCTAAGGGGCTGCCACAAAGAAGAGGGAGTCAAGATATTCTCCAAAGCACCTGACGGCAGGACAAGAAGCAATGGGTGGAAACTAATCAAGGAAAGAAACAACTTAGAACTAAGGAGAAGTTTCCTGACAGTTAGAACAATTAATCAATGGAACAACTTGCCTCCAGAAGTTGTAAATGCTCCAACACTGGAATTTTTAAGAAGAAATTGGATAAACATTTGTCTGAAATGGTATAGGGCAGTGATGGCTAATCTTTTTGTCATTGTGTACCAAAAGCGAGGGGCGCACAGGGGGTTGTACGTGCACGCGTGTGCCCACATCCATAATTCAATGTGCCCTGCGCCCCCCACTTTTGGCATGTGATGGCACGGTGGGCCTGGTAGGCCCTTTTTTTGCCCTCCCCAGGCTCCAGAGGCTTTCTAGGAGCCTGGGGAGGGCGAAAACGGCCTTCCCCATGCCCCCTGGAAGCCAGAAATGGCCTGTTTCCCGACTTCTGATGGGCCCAGAAGGCCCAAAAATCAGCTGGCTGGCATGCGCATGTGCGCTGGAGCTGAGCTAGGGCAACGCTTGTATGCCCACAGATATGGCTCCGCATGCCATCTTTGGTACCTGTACCATAGGTTCGCCATCACAGGTATAGGGTTTCCTGCCTAAGCAAGGGGTTGGACCAGAAGACCTCCCTTCGAACTTTGTTATTCTATTCTATTCTATTTAAATAGAGCAACTTTCGTTGTAATCTAAATAACAGAGTGGAATTTATTTATTTAAATTTAATTTCTATAACCACCCATTTCAGGTGACTGGGTGACAATCAATCAAATTTTCTTGCATCCTGTCTTGTACCCACCTTATCACTTAACATTTCAAATATATTTTCAATATTCCCAATTTTCCTGTCTAGAGAAACATGAAACGGAGAACCCTTTTCAAATTTGCATTCCTCCCAATATATAATCTTGCAGATAGAAATGTTTTTGATGTTATGGAAGAACTTGGGTGTCATAAAGGAAAGAGTGCAAGTTTTCTTCTGGTACTGGAAGAAAAGGAGGCTACTATGAAAGGGTATATAGTGTTTTGACTAGGACAGGGAAACTAAGCATGAAGCCTCCAATACATTCTGATCAATGGTGGGATTCAATTTTTTTTTACACTAGTTCTGTGGGTGTGGCTTGGTGGCCATGGCTTGGTGATCATGTGACTGGGTGGGCATGGGTGGGTGGGTGGGTGGCATGGCCAACCCAACATCACTCATATCAAGGGGCACCTCGCTTGGACACTCCCCTCCCAGCCACTCCTTGTCACACCCGGCCTCAACGTATCTATAGTTCTGTAAAAATGTTGTTCACCTTTTTTCCACTTTATTATCTGCATCTACATACTATAGATGTACTTTCATGGACCACTGAAAGAAAGAAATAGCTCACATGCTTTGCCAAGAGTGTGATAGGCAGGTCACAAAACAGGCTTATGAGGGGCTGCCACAAAGGAGGGGTAATGTATTTTCCAAAGAAGCAGAAGGCAAAACAAGAATCAATAGATGGAAACTGAACAAAGAGAGAAGCAACCTAAAACTAAGGAAAAACTTCCTGACAGTAAGAACAATTAACTAGTGGAACTGCTTGTCTCCAGACATTCTGGGTGCTCGATCACTGGAAGTTTTTAAGAAAAGACTGGACAGCCATTTCTTTGAAATGGTATAAGGTCCCCCAAAGTTCCTTCTAAGTATTATTCTGTTATTCTGACATCTTTCCCAGGCCTTCCACTCAGATTTTGGCATCCTCAGTTTTCCTGCCTGAGCAGGGGGTTGGACCTCAAGACCTCCAAAGACCCTTTCAACTGTTATTCCTGAGCTAAATAGCTAAGACCCTCATTGGGATCCTATCTCTTTTGCTCCCTCTGGATTAATGAGTTAAAGAGCTGCCTCTTTAAAGCTAAAGAGATATTTAGAAACCTGCAGTTGAAAGTTCTTCATCCCTCCTTACCCTGAAGACCCAATTTCATTTGGAATTTAATCCCAAACTGATTGCCCTTTTAGCATTTCTCGTGATACTTCTCCAAAATGCACATCTCTCTCTCTCTCTCTCTCTCTCTCTCTCTCTCTCTCTCTCTCTCTCACACACACACACACACACACACACACACACACACACACACACACACACAAAATTTAAGCAAATTCCCTTATTTTGGAGACCTTAGAATCAGAAGTTACTTTGGAGGTCTTAGAGTTCAACTTTCTGTTCAAGACAGAAGACCTCATATGTACGCAAGTTTGCAGACATCTTGGCTTTGGCTGCAAGAACTGCAGGCAGCCTTCCCCACCACACACTTCCTCCTCCCGCTACCCCATGCAAGGCGGTAGGCCCAAGAGAAAGCACCCCAGACAGCCGTCCATGATGGAGCCCTTCCAGGGGAGCAAAGCAAGAACTTACTGATCTATCCCGAAGGCAAGGTGCAGGGTGGTGGCGGCAGCAGCGGCAGAAGGAGAGTTCCAGAGTAGCAACAACAGCACTCCAGGAGGGCAGCCCTCAGGGCCCTGGGAAAGTGTCTGGCATAGCACAGCAAAATTTACCGTATTTTTTGTAATATAAGACACACTTCCCCCCCACCCCAAAAGAGGGTGAAAATTTGGGTGAGTCTTATACATCGAACATAGCCTCGCCCACCCATCAGTCCCCATTCTTTTGGAGCTTTTGGAGGCTGCATTTGCAAACCAAACAGAGAGCTTCTCAAACAGCCTCCAAAATGTCCGTTTGAGAGGCTCCCTTTGCAAAGAGAAGCTTTTGGAGATTTGGAGGCTGCAAACGCAGCTTCTCAAACGGAGAGCTTCTCAAGTCAAATTTTTTTTTGCTAATTTTCCTCCCCCAAAAATAAGGTGCGCCTTATACTCCAGAGCATCTTATACTCCAAAAAGTATGGTAGCAGCCATGAGCTGCCGCTTACCTCTAAATCTCATCCAAAAGTTGTGCAGAGAGAAGCAGCCAGGTTGAATGCTGTTTCTCTCTGCCACCCACAGTGCTTTCTGCTGGGACTTATAGGACCCAAAGTGGCAACTTGCAGTTGCTAAATTTTGCTGTGCTGTGCCAGATGCTTTTCCAGCAAAAGCAGCAAAGGGGAGAAACAGCTGCTGACCTGGAGAGCACATGGAGCTGCTCCATGTGCTCTCCAGGTCAGTGGCTGCTTCTCTCCACTGCTGCTCTTGCTGGGAAAGCGTATTGCCAGCCAGAACCAAGCTGGCAGCAGTGCTGGTGGCTTCTTCTTTC
Organism: Ahaetulla prasina; assembly: GCF_028640845.1. Taxonomy (NCBI): domain Eukaryota; kingdom Metazoa; phylum Chordata; class Lepidosauria; order Squamata; family Colubridae; genus Ahaetulla; species Ahaetulla prasina. The sequence goes on from NC_080542.1 coordinate 71,455,157, forward strand.
AGTGAAAAGTACCAGCAGCTGGAGGCTTCTCATGCCAAAAACTACTGGTGGCTGGAGATTTTTTGTGAAAGGTGGCCAAGCCTTGCCGTGTCTCTCTCCCATCTTCGGAAGGTGAGCGAGGTGGACAGCAAGCAGGGGGCATGAGGCGGAGGCCCCAGGGAAGGTCTGATCCAAGGACTGGTGTGTACCCTGCCCCGAGGTGGAGGGTGAGAAGGCAGCATGTGGGCGTAGGCCACAGGGAAGGCCAGAGCAGGGATGAAATCCTAACAGTTCGGACCGGTTCAGGCGAACCGCTAGGAATTATGGGCATCAATTCACCAAACCAGTAGTAATTACCCTTCCTTGGCCCCACCCACGCCCGACCGGTTGCCAGTCACCTCTTCTGGCCGCTTGATATTCCACAGAATTCAATGTTAAATGCAGCAGAGAGAATGCTAACTTTTCTCCCTTCATTCAAAACGGAGCTGCTGCAGCCTGTCTCTTTAAGGTAGTCCCCAGGAGGGCGGGGGCCAGGAGGAAACTATAAGGGAGCAGCAGCTCCATTGTGAATGGAGGGAGAAAAATTAGCATTCCCTCTACCACAGAATTCAATGTTAAATGCAGCAGAGAGAATGCTAACTTTTCTCCCTCCATTCACAATGGAGCTGCTGCAGCCTGTCCCTTTTAAGGGAGTCCACAGGAGGGAGGGGGATGAGGGGAAGCAGCTCGAATGGAGCAGTTTTTGTGAAAGGCAGAAAATGGGGAACTGGATTTTCCTGCCTGTCATCCATTCCTCAATCTCAGCACAGACTGAGGGAAGGATGGTAGGTAGGAATATTCCCCTCCTTATTTTCCTGCCATTTGCAACAAGGAATGGTCAGGAGGGGAGGGACCGATGAGGACCCCCTCGATGTGAGTAATGTCAAGTAATGTCGAGTTGGCCACGGCCACCCAGTCACATGACCTTCCCCCAACAAGCCACACCCAAAGAACCAGTAAGGGAATTTTTTTAATTTCATCCCTGGCCCAGAGCCAGGGACTGTGCATCCGACCCAAGGTGGAGGGTGAGTGGTTGGCATGCCAGCGGAAGCCTCAGGGAAGGCCTGATCCAGGAGTGGTGCATCCCCGACCCAAGGTGGAGGTTGAGTGGGCAGCCTGAAGGCAGAGGCTCTAGGGAAGACCTGAGCCAGGAACTGGCATGTTCCCTGACCTGAGGCAGAGGGCAAGCAGGCAGGTGCATGCAAGTGGAAGGATGGCAAGAGCCAGGTCTGAAAGGTGGACAAATCTTACCATGTCCACCCACCTAGACCGGCTTGGGAGTAGGCACTCGACCAGGGCTTGCAGAGGCAGTTAGGCTGGGCCAAGAGTCAACTTGACCAGAGCTTGCTTGCAGGCTCATTCACCCAGGGAGATGAGGGATGCGATGGAAGGCAGGCTAGCAATGACAGGCGGGTAAGATAAGGAGTGACTGGGCATGGCAGGGTGGGGCAGGCGGGCAGGGTAGGGTGGGGCAGGCGGGCAGGGTAGGGCAGGGCAAGTGGGTGGGGGCGAGTGGCGATAGGGGATGGGGCCGGCCACAGGTGCTATTTGCCAGTTGTCTGAACTACTTAAAATTTTCACTACTGGTTCGCTCAAACTGGTCTGAATCAGCTGAATATCACCTCTGATCCTCATTCTCATTAGTGACTGTTACCTCTTTCATGGGTTTGCTTTACAAAACTATTATGAGAATAAGTAGAAAACACCATGTTTATTCTTTGAGCTCACTGGGGGAAAGACAGGATATAAATTATATAAGTAAAAATAGCCTAACTTCCTTTGTTACTCATATTTGGAATAATAAAATAATTAGAACTGTTGTAAGCGTAGATATGTTGAAACCTGGAAGTTGTTTGCAACTAGAGTCCCTCTGTTGCCTCAATAATATAGATAGCAATTATTCACAACTGGTGTGGGTGGGAGAGGTGAAAGGAATGCTTGAATGATGGGGATAACTAGGGGGCTGGATTATCATAGAAGTGTTGGTGGTGGCTGAAGAGTGAGTGCTGAACTGTGGAAAGATACTGTAACTGCTGCCAATTTTACCTTTTGCCTTATTAGTTTCCTCTCTAGGATCTGAATGCCATATTCTGGAAGAAAACATTAACACCAGTCTTTGGCCAGGGTCAGAACAGTACCTAATCCTACTAACTCCTTCACTATTAACATTGGCAAGGGTGGAACACTGATTAAAAGAGACTACTCTAAGTCCCTAATTGTTTCCAGAAGGCACTTGAGAATCTTCCAAGCAACCATTTCTCTGAACTGAATAGGAGAGCTAGTAGATGGTCTGCCAAGTAAGTGCCTAAAGCCTGTAAAGATCTGGATGGGAAACATATACAAGCAAAACTGAGTATTTGTTTGCTGCAAATCCTAAAAGGTTCTTTGCCCTTAACACACCCACAGCCGCCAGCACCACTGTGCAACAGGCTACTTTCTACTTAGAAGAAATAAGCCTGCAAATTGAGGGCCTTATAGACTTATAGCTCTTATTAAAAGGAAGTGACGTCCATGGCTAGGAGGATCTTTACCGATTATAGGTAAGTAAGCCATCCAGGGAGTAAGTCTAGCAAGTCACCCATGCTCATTACAATGGGCAAAATGGGACACTATTGCAACACACTCCACTCAGAGTTGACCATAAAAACAACTTAGAAACTTTAAATACTGCAAACCTAATACTTCTATCACTTCATAGATCAACTAAATTTTATTAACTTTGCTCCACCCCTCCTTATTGGAATGATAATGATAATGATGATTCTGTTGCTTTGCATGTACACTGAGTGTTTCTGCACCAGAGACAAATTCCTTGTGTCTAATCATACTTGGACAAATAAAGTTTAGTTCTGTTTCTGTTTCTGTTCTATTCTGTTTCTGTTGTTATAACAGTAATTGACCATTAAAGATAATGCATAAGCATCATTATGTCAAAGGTTTTGAATGTTGTTGCTATTATTGCCATTATTGTTAATGTTACAGGTTTTAAAATTTGATTTTAGTTTCTCAGCATCTTTGGAATAGAATAGAATAGAATGAATGAATGAATATGAAGTATATAAATGCAAAAACAAATGAACTCACTACTAAGATAGATCAGCAACAGTAGGGCAGCCTTCGTCGGATATGAGATGGACAACAAATAAATTTCCTAAATAAATAATTTTGCTTCTATGAAAATTCACAAAGCTATGTATGCATCCTGTGAAATGCAGTTTTTGCTTACATATTAAATGATGTTGCAAAACAGAATTGCAGCAAAAGCTTCAGCTCCGAAAGCACTAATTGCTCAACCCAGTTTGATTGTTCCATCATACTTGGAATTTGTAATAATTTTTTTAAAACCTTGCAATATGGTACACTAAAGGCAGTTCAATCTCTGCACTACCAATATGTGAATAAAAACTATTTGCCAGCTTCATGTTACAGCACAAGTATAACCACAGCAAGTATACTTTATACATAATATCCAAACTATTGGTCCATTAAAGAATACTGCTACTCATATATTCCATAAAACTCTTTATACATATTTTTTCCAGATGAAAACTGGAACAATAAACTACAACAAGCTTGCATTTTTTTGCAGCATCGAATCTGATAAATACTTTTAAGGACAAATTATTTTAACATTGTTAATAATCATACCAATGCCTGTCAGACTTGTTTCCCTTCCTGCACATCATATTTTATTTAGCAATATTGATCATTCAAACTCTCAATTTTTGTCCTAAAACATGAACTAGAATATGGCTAAGTGGATTTAAATTCTATTTGTGTAGATACATCCTTAAAACTGACTTAAGCATGAATATGTATGCAGAAGACCCTCATCATTGTTTTCCCTGCCGCCTTGAAAGAGGCGGTGGTGAGGCCCCTCCTCAAGAAGCCTTCCCTTGACCCAGCTAGTTTAGCAAATTATCGTCCGGTCTCCAACCTTCGCTTTTTGGCAAAGGTTGTCGAGAGTGTGGTTGCACGACAGTTGCCCCAGTACCTGGATGAAACTGTCTATCTTGATCCATTCCAGTCCGGTTTCCGGCCTGGTCACAGCACGGAAACAGCCTTGGTCGCGCTGGTTGATGATCTCTTGAGAGCTCGGGACAGAGGTTGTTCCTCTGTCTTGGTCCTATTAGATCTCCCAGCGGCTTTTGATACCATCGATCATGGTATCCTGCTGCGCCGACTCGAGGGACTTGGAGTGAGTGGCACTGTTCATCGGTGGTTCTCCTCCTACCTCTCCGACCGTCGCAGACGGTGTTGACGGGGACAGAGATCGACCCCAAGGCGCCTCTTATGTGGGGTGCCGCAAGGGTCGGTTCTCTCGCCTCTTCTGTTCAACATCTATATGAAGCCGCTGGGTGAGATCATCCGTGGTCTTGGGGTGAGTTGTCATCTATCGCTGATGATACTCAGCTCTATATTTCCACCTAACCACCCCAACGAGGCTGTTGAGTGATGTCCCAGTGCCTGGAGGCCGTGCGGGTCTGGATGGGAGGAACAGACTCAGACTCAATCCCACCAAGACCGAGTGGCTGTGGATGCGGCGGCCCGGTACAGTCAGCTAATTCCATCACTGACCATTGGGGCGAACTATTGGCCCCCACGGAAAGGGCTCGTAATCTGGGCGTCCTCCTGGATGCACGGCTGTCTTTAGAAGATCATACGATAGCTGTCACCAGGGAGCCTTTCATCAGGTTCGCCTGATCGCCAGTTCGCCTTTCTGGATCGGGCTTCCTTATGCACGGTCGCTCATGCCCTTGTAACATCCCGCCTGGACTACTGTAATGCTCTCTACATGGGGCTCCCCTTGAAGTGTGCCCGGAGACTCCAACTGGTCCAGAATGCAGCTGCGCGGGCTCCCATGTAACACCCCTCCTGCGTAACCTGCACTGGCTCCCAGTGGTCTTCCGGGTTCACTTTAAGGTACTTGTCATCACCTTTAAAACGCTCCATGGCCTAGGGCCGGGATATTTACGGGACCGCCTACTGCCACCATTAGCCTCTCACCGACCAGTGCGCTCCCACAGAGAGGGACTCCTCCGGATACCGTCAGCTAAACAATGTCGGCTGGCGACCTCTAGGGGGAGGGCCTTCTCTGTGGGGGCCCCTACCCTCTGGAACGAGCTCCCTCTGGGGCTTCGTCAACTCCCCGATCTCAAGTCCTTCCGCCGCGAGCTGAAGACGTTGCTGTTTCGAAGAGCAGGACTAGCCTGAATGTAGTTTTTTAAATTGGGATTTTTAAAAAAGGGGTTTAAATGAGGTTTTAAATTTGTATTCAAAAGTTAGAGCATCAATTGAATTCAACTATCTATTCTTTAGCTGTTTTTAATCTATTATATGTTTTCTGTTGTTTTTTGTCTGTGAACCGCCCTGAGTCCTTCGGGAGAAGGGCGGTATACAAATATAATAAATAAATAAATAAAAATAAATAAATAAATCTGTGCTATAGACATCGGCGTAAACTGGCATTACAAGCAAATGTAGTTATGTGTATAGTTTTTACACTAGCAAAGTCACCTGAGTATTGAGTACTAATATGCAAACAAAAATGCTATTGCCTAAGGTTTTTTATCTATATCCAGAGATCATAAATACCTAAATGAGTGAATTCTTTAGAGGTTTTTCATGGAGATTATCATATTAAGTCCATCCTTAAATGTATCAAGATGAAGAAGCCTCTACACTTTGCACTCCAAAATACATTTGTTATGTCATAACCTCTAATAACTCATACTCAAGTAGACTTTAGAACAGTGTGCTCCAGTCACATTAAAAGCCATAACCCATATCAAGGGCTAAGGTGTGATAGAATTTCAACCTCCTCCCACCTCCTCAAATGCTATTGATCCAACTATGCCTCCTTGCAATAATAAAAGAAAAATAATACAGAAAACTGAACTTTCAGGGACACTACGGTATCCTTTAAACTGACATTACCACACTTTGCTATTGCATGCTACTAGGACTGAACTTCCAGGGACACTACAGTATTCTTTAAATGGACATTACCACATTTTGTTATTGCATGCTACTAGGACAAAGTCATGCTGAGTCAACTTGATTAATCTCAAAAAGTTAAACTGAGTCAGATTTGGCAAATATTTGATGGACTCTATCAGAAAATACCAGGCGTGTAAATAGATTGCAATAGGAAGGAAGGAAGGAAGGAAGGAAGGAAGGAAGGAAGGAAGGAAGGAAGGAAGGAAGGAAGGATGGAAGGAAGGAAGGACCCCACTTCCATATTGTTGCAAGAACAACTGCATGAATATATCTATAAAAATGTCATAATATGAGAGTTTTTGATTACCAATTAAAATCAATATATATCAAAATCAGCCAGCTTTAAGTTTGTGGTGCTCTGTTTCAAACTGCAATCTACAGATCAAAAATAAATAAAAGCTAAAACATCAAGAAAGATAATCTGGAAAAGAGCCATTAAAAGGGAAGAATATATAGAAATGTGAAATACAATACTCCAAATATCATATTAAACTATCTACAATTACCCTGGAACGCCAGGAACAATTAAAAATGTCATTAAAGAAACCTCCTGTAAAGTGCACAAAGAAATGATCCTATTTATCTACATACAACATTGCATTAGTGGGATATAGGTCCATTAAACAATTCACTGAATAGAATCTTGCATATTTCCACAATTGTTTACATTATACCAACAAGTTGAAAGCCTTGGCTGCATTATAAATTAACAAAGTTAATGTCTTGCTTTATGGAGTAAGCCAAAACAAACATTTTCTGCTTAGAAAAAATTATTAATGTAGACAAAATGTCCTAAAGCAACTGTTCAGCAGCGTTGTACATGACATAATGGCTCTTTTAAACTTGAAACATTTTTATGTGGTTTACAGATTAAAAGGGATTGCATTCATCTCCTCAGTTATATTTTGTTTGTTAATCCAAGAGTAGGCCACCTGAGCTGAATGTCCCCTGCAGAGCCATGTTGGATCACAATTGTTGAAAGCTGACAGTATGATTTCCTGTCATTTTGTAACCAAAACAATAAAACTGTAGTACCAGCCCTAAAAACATCACCCTAAAAATATAATGACTTGGTAAATTCATAAGTAAGCTATGAATCATCACACTGATTTTTCTTTTTTTGCCATTCGATCATATCTGATTCATGAAATATACCTGACAAGTCCCTGAAATTTCTTGGCAAAGGTTTTCAGAAGTGGTTTGCTATTGCCTCCTTTCTACGATTCAGAGAAAGTGACCAGCCCAAGATTATTCAACTTGTTTTGTGCCTAAAGAGGGATTAGAATTCATGGTCTCCCAATTTCTAACTTGATGCCAAACTGGCTCTCAAACACAATGAATAATTATATATCAATACCAGTAAAATGTTGGGCATTCTCTTACTATTAGGATGGACATGCAGGATCTAAGGAAGCAGCAGAAAAGAAACAAACAAACAAAAAATCAATATTCCTCGATCTTGCACCATACCTGTTCTCCAGCAAAGTCATGCACACAACCTCTCGCACACCAGGATTGTTGGCTTTTTCAACAGAGCAGTTTTGCAGATTCCAAGTGGCCACTCTCAGCACAGGTCGCCCATCACGCACCCCACCAAACATTTCTACTGCGGGTCGTGTGGAGATCATCTGTGTTGGCCCTCCAGGAGGAAAATCCAAATCCTCACTCTGGAGGCTTAGGGATGTGGGGCTTGGATGAGGCTTGACAGTGAAATTAAGGCCACCATTAGTATTTGTGGAAGGGGGTCTTGACCGTTCTGCAAAGATCTGATGTCGGATTTTGTCCAAGAATGAAGAGTTGATACAGTCCATCTTGACCAAGTCCTCAATACTTTTGAAGGGCCCATGCTCTCTGCGGTATTCTACAATGCTGTTGGCAATCTTTTCTGTGATACCACGGATGCTCATGAGCTGAGCAGGTGTAGCTGTGTTAATGTTGATTTTAGTAGCTGAAAGGTGATCCAGATTCTGGTCTTTTCTTAAAGAGTTGGGTGAATGCTGTGCAGAATTTCCTTTGCTGCTCACACAGATCTCAAATTTCACCTGCTCCAGCTTGGCAGCTCCAACTCCACTCACCAAGGCCAAGTCTTCAACTTTCTTGAAACCACCAATATACTCACGATATTCCACAATGTTTTGGGCTACCATCCTGGTGACCCCAGGAAGAGTCATGAGCTCCTCTTCTGTGGCTGTGTTAATATTTAGCCTTTCCTGGTTCACAAGGATATTGCTGAAATTGCATGCAGCGCTGAATTTACGGCTATGGCAAAGATCTGAAGGGTCTCTGGGTATGGAGCGGTGGCAGCCAAGATTACCACCCATGTTTCTTCTTTTATCTTGCAATAATCAAAGTGGATTGTTTTCAAGCTCAAACAGGACAAGCAACTTCCAGGCAGAGATGGCTTGGCCCTCAGGTTGAGAGAAGTCTGCAGAGAAGTTCTGAAAAAAGAAGACAAACGGCAAAGCGCCTTTCAGAAAACCCTGGTAACATCAGGGGAGAGTGAGACAGTAAACACTGTTTAAAATCAGAGTTGCGAGGCTGGAGTAAACGCTGGCTTCCGAAGGTACTTCAGCAGCCAAGTGGTGAGGAAAGTTAAAAATACGCTAAACACACGCACGCAGCCACGCTCGCAGGATGAAAGACCAAAAATAAAAGCCGCGCGGGTCAACAAGCCAGCCTCCTTTTTCTCTCCCTCTCTCTCTTCCCTTGAACGGAAGAGAGCCTTTCTCGTCCCTCTTGTTTCGATCAGGCTGAGGAAGCTTCCAGTTGCCCAAGACTATCCAGAGCCTCTGCAGCGCTGCGGTCCCAAGCAAAAAGCCCTTCCTACAGTAGCATCTCGCCGGGGAGCATCCTAGCTCCGGGAGGCAACGCAGTTCCTTTTCTAGTAGTTCGTCGCCACCCCCACCCCCACGTGGGGCTTTTCCTTTCCGACCTCCGCCAGTGGATTTCTCAACCTCGCTGCCTTTTGCAAAGCCAAGTAGGCGGGGAGAAGAGGAAGAGACCCAACACCTCGCCCGCCTTGGGTTTTCGCAGTGCTCTTTCCCCACAAGGTCGCCGAGCGTTTCTGCTTTCCTCCACTCTCGCTCCGGCAACGGCCTTCTTCGCGATCGCCCTTGGAGGGCTCCAAAACGTCTCCCGCTTGCGGACGACTGTACCCCAGACAACCAGCCTCCAGGGCCAGCAGCTACGACACAGCTCGACTTGTTACATGAGCGAGCTGTTGAACTTAGGGGCGGCGCGGAGAGCAATAGCCGGGACTGCCTCAAAGCACAGCAGAGGCGGGGCCTGTGCTCTCGCGCTGGGGTTGTCCGGACTGTTGCCGCTGGGCTAACCGGTTGCCAATCAGCCAAAGCCGCCTGCCAAGGCTAAGAGTTGCGTTTATGCCGAACTTTGGAGGGTCAGTTGCCCCCTTCCCACTTAATCACCCCCCTTCCCGTCCTCGCATACATACACCAACCTTTGGCCTTGTGAGTCCAGGCTGCATCTGACTGACGGTCCCCCAAGAGTACTTCATCCCTCTGGCCTCTGCACACGGCGTGACTTGCACGTTAAGTGCCTCTGTATGCTAGGTATGTGAGCGCTTCCGTGCGCTCGTGGGTGGAGGAGGATTTGCCTGGCGGAGTCTAGGTTTCTAGGGATGACGGGAGATAGGGACTGCTACAGGTCAGACATAGATAGAAACAGGAGGTTATCACGTGCTTTTTCAGCAAATGAGTCCAAGAGCTTTTGGCATTTGGCAGGTTACTGAAGCTCTTTGGACTTGAAGAGTTTTCCGATGGTTAATCAGTTAATGCTTTTGCACTTTTTTGCCGAAAAGTGCAAAAAAGTCTAGAAATATATCTCCTGGGCTAAACAAATGGGTCGTCACTGCTAGGTAATAGGCTGCTGATACTGCAGAAAGTTCCGGGGTTCTTCCGGAGGAGGTTTTATGAGGAGATTAGTCAAAAAAAGGCAACTGTGTGTGGAGGGGAAACGTTCAGATGTTTTCACCTTTCCTTTGTGAAGCCTGGGAAAAATAGGGGAGGGGGGACTTATGAAAGTAAGTGACTTTTCTTTACCGGTTGTATGGCACTTGGGAAACTGCAGAGGTATCAAATAAGCATGAAGCACGGAATAGTGATTATATTAAGTTTGTATACTGGTCGACTCCCAACCATTTTAGGGGATCACAACAATCCAACAAAGCTATTATAATGAGCCGCGGTGAGGTAGTGGTTCGGGTGCAGTATTGCAGGCTACTCCTCCTCACTGCCAACTGTGTAATTTGGCCGTTCAAATCTCACCAGGCTCAAGGTTGACTCAGCCTTCCATCCTTCCAAGGTGGGTAAAATGAGGACCCAGATTGTTGGGGGCAATATGCTGATTCTGTAAACAGCTGAGAGAGGGATGTAAACAGAGGTGGTATTCAGCAGTTTCTGACCAGTTCTAGAGAACTGGTAGCAGAAATTTTGAGTAGTTCGGAGAACCAATAAATACCACCCCTGACTGGCTCACCCCCATCTATTCTCTGCTTCCCGAGTCCCAGCTGATCTTGAGGAAATGGGGATTTTGCAGTAAACCTTCCTGTAGGGCGGGGTGAGAATGGAGATTTTACAGTATCCTTCCCCTGCCATGCCCACTAAGCCATACCCACAAAGCCATGCCACACTCACAAAGCCACGCCCACAGAACTGGTAGTAAAAAAATTTGAAACCCACCACTGGATATAAAGCACTGTAAAGTGGCATATAAATCTAAGTGCTATTGCTATTGCTATAATAAAATCAGTAACAAAGATAAAAGGTGGTGGATTCCATGACGCAGAAATCTCATTCTCACCCATTTTTTCTTTCTCCTCCCACACCAACTACATAAAAACAATTGCAAGCCTACCCAAGGAAGGTTTCACTAGGAACTGATCACTAATATTAAAGCCAACTCTAACTTGGGTTCATGAGGAAACCTTCCTTAAATGACACAAAATGTTAATGGCAGTGTGGTGTGGTTGGTGTGGTGAGGTGAGGTGAGGTATAGTATGGTAATATTATTGTAATATATGGAGATACTTATAGCGTTACGGGTACACGCTTGTGCCCCCACCTCTAACTTCACTAGGATGATGGAGAAGATTGAAAGAGCTGTTGGGTGGCCAAAAAAAAAATTTTAAGGATTTTTTTAAAAAAATTCAGATCTTTCTTTATAATATTGAAGGCAACAGCCAATCAGTGTCATATTTTTTCTCAAGCAGACGGTAGATTTAATCAACTTTTTTTCAGAGCTAAAAATGCCTGAAAAGAAAAGATCAATTTCAGTTATCAAAATGAGGCAATTTAATAGTGGAAAGCCATTCCTGAATTCAAATTTTTGTTCAGTTCTGAAGCTCACTTAATATAACTCAAGGACTGACTTCATGGAAAGCCAGAATAGAATAGAATAGAATAGAATTTTTTTATTGGCCAAGTGTGATTGGACATACAACGAATTTGTCTGGGTGCATATGCTCTCAGTGTACATAAAAGAAAAGATATCTTCATCAAGGGTACAACATTTACAACACCAATGATGGTCATAGGGTACAATTTAACACTTAATTATACAACACTTAATTATAAGCATAGGGTACAAATAAGCAATCAGGAACAATCAATATCAATATAAATCATAAGGATTACCAGCAACAAAGTTACAGTCATACATTCATAAGTGGAAAGAGATTGGTGATGGGAACGATGATAAGATTTAATAGTAGTGCAGATTTAGTAAATAGTTTGACAGTGTTGAGGGAATTATTTGTTTAGCAGCGTGATGGCCTTTGGGAAAAAACTGTTCTTGTGTCTAGTTGTTCTGGTGTGCAGTGCTCTATAGCGTCGTTTTGAGGGTAGGAGTTGAAACAATTTATGTCCAGGATGTGAGGGGTCTGTAAATATTTTCACGGCCCTCTTCTTGATTCATGCAGTATACAGGTCCTCAATGGAAGGCAAGTTGGTAGCAATTATTTTTTCTGCAGTTCTAATTATCCTCTGAAGTCTGTGTTTTTCTTGTTGGGTTGCAGAACCGAACCAGACAGTTATAGAGGTGCAAATGACAGACTCAATAATTCCTCTGTAGAACTGGATCAGCAGCTCCTTGGTCAGTTTAAGCTTACTGAGTTGGCGCAGAAAGAACATTCTTTGTTGTCCTTTTTTGATGATGTTTTTGATGTTAGCTGTCCATTTTAGATCTTGTGATATGATAGAACCTAGAAATTTAAAGGTTTCTACTGTTGATACTGTGTTGTCAAGTATTGTGAAAAGTGGAAGTATGGAAGGGTTTCTCCTAAAGTCTACCACCATTTCTATGGTTTTGAGTGTGTTCAGTTCCAGATTGTTTCGGCCGCACCACAAGGCTAGTTGTTCGACCTCTCGTCTATATGTGGATTCATCATTGTCTCGAATGAGACAATGTTGTGTCATCTGCGAACTTCAGTAGTTTAACAGATGGATCGTATACAGAGAGAAGTGGGGAGAGCACACAGCCTTGGGGGGGCCCTGTACTAATTGTACAGGTATCTGATGTGATCTTCCTTAGCTTCGCCTGCTGCTTCCTGTTTGGTATGAAGCTTGTGATTCACTTACAAGTCTGTTCAGGTACCTGTAGCTGGTTTAGCTTAGTTAGAAGAATGTCTGGAATGATGGTATTGAATGCTGAACTAAAGTCTACAAAGAGGACCCTTGCATAGGTCTTTGGAGACTCAAGATGTTGTAGGATGCAGAGCCATATTAACAGCATTATGTGTTGATCTATTTCCTCAGTATGCAAATTGCAAGGGGTCTAACAGCAGATCCATGATGGTTTTCAAGTAGGAAAGCACTAGCCTTTCAATTATAATATAATATATGATAATTAAATTATCATAATTTAATTATACAGTAGTTTACTAAATAAAACTACTGTATGAGTTATGAGTTGAGAGCTCACTAGATATTAATTCAAAAGATACTATTTAGAATAGAATAGAATAGAATAGAATTTTTATTGGCCAAGTGTGATTGGACACACAAGGAATTTGTCTTGGTGCATATGCTCTCAGTGTACATAAAAGAAAAGATATCTTCATCAAGGGTACAACATTTACAACACCAATGATGGTCATAGGGTACAATTTAACACTTAATTATACAACACTTAATTATAAGCATAGGGTACAAATAAGCAATCAGGAACAATCAATATCAATATAAATCATAAGGATTACCAGCAACAAAGTTACAGTCATACATTCATAAGTGGAAAGAGATTGGTGATGGGAACGATGATAAGATTTAATAGTAGTGCAGATTTAGTAAATAGTTTGACAGTGTTGAGGGAATTATTTGTTTAGCAGCGTGATGGCCTTTGGGAAAAAACTGTTCTTGTGTCTAGTTGTTCTGGTGTGCAGTGCTCTATAGCGTCGTTTTGAGGGTAGGAGTTGACACTGTTTATATCCAGGATGTGAGGGTCTGTAAATATTTTCACGGCCCTCTTCTTGATTCATGCAGTATACAGGTCCTCAATGGAAGGCAAGTTGGTAGCAATTATTTTTTCTGCAGTTCTAATTATCCTCTGAAGTCTGTGTTTTTCTTGTTGGGTTGCAGAACCGAACCAGACAGTTATAGAGGTGCAAATGACAGACTCAATAATTCCTCTGTAGAACTGGATCAGCAGCTCCTTGGTCAGTTTAAGCTTACTGAGTTGGCGCAGAAAGAACATTCTTTGTTGTCCTTTTTTGATGATGTTTTTGATGTTAGCTGTCCATTTTAGATCTTGTGATATGATAGAACCTAGAAATTTAAAGGTTTCTACTGTTGATACTGTGTTGTCAAGTATTGTGAAAAGTGGAAGTATGGAAGGGTTTCTCCTAAAGTCTACCACCATTTCTATGGTTTTGAGTGTGTTCAGTTCCAGATTGTTTCGGCCGCACCACAAGGCTAGTTGTTCGACCTCTCGTCTATATGTGGATTCATCATTGTCTCGAATGAGACAATGTTGTGTCATCTGCGAACTTCAGTAGTTTAACAGATGGATCGTATACAGAGAGAAGTGGGGAGAGCACACAGCCTTGGGGGGGCCCTGTACTAATTGTACAGGTATCTGATGTGATCTTCCTTAGCTTCGCCTGCTGCTTCCTGTTTGTTATGAAGCTTGTGATTCACTTACAAGTCTGTTCAGGTACCTGTAGCTTGTTTAGCTTAGTTAGAAGAGTGTCTGGAATGATGGTATTGAATGCTGAACTAAAGTCTACAAAGAGGACCCTTGCATAGGTCTTTGGAGACTCAAGATGTTGTAGGATGCAGAGCCATATTAACAGCATTATGTGTTGATCTATTTCCTCAGTATGCAAATTGCAAGGGGTCTAACAGCAGATCCATGATGGTTTTCAAGTAGGAAAGCACTAGCCTTTCAATTATAATATAATATATGATAATTAAATTATCATAATTTAATTATACAGTAGTTTACTAAATAAAACTACTGTATGAGTTATGAGTTGAGAGCTCACTAGATATTAATTCAAAAGATACTATTTAGAATAGAATAGAATAGAATAGAATTTTTATTGGCCAAGTGTGATTGGACACACAAGGAATTTGTCTTGGTGCATATGCTCTCAGTGTACATAAAAGAAAAGATACGTTCATCAAGGTACAACATTTACAACACAATTGATGATCAATATATCAATATAAATCATAAGGATTGCCAGCAACAAGTTATAGTCATACAGTCATAAGTGGAAAGAGATCAGTGATGGGAACTATGAAACGATTAATAGTAGTGCAGATTCAGTAAATAGTCTGACAGTGTTGAGGGAATTATTTGTTTAGCAGAGTGATGGCCTTCGGGAAAAAACTGTTCTTGTGTCTAGTTGTTCTGGTGTGCAGTGCTCTATAGCGTCGTTTTGAGGGTAGGAGTTGAAACAGTTTATGTCCAGGATGTGAGGGATCTGTAAATATTTTCACGGCCCTCTTCTTGATTCGTGCAGTATACAGGTCCTCAATGGAAGGCAAGTTGGTAGCAATTATTTTTTCTGCAGTTCTAATTATCCTCTGAAGTCTGTGTTTTTCTTGTTGGGTTGCAGAACCGAACCAGACAGTTATAGAGGTGCAAATGACAGACTCAATAATTCCTCTGTAGAATTGGATCAGCAGCTCCTTGGGCAGTTTGAGCTTACTGAGTTGGCGCAGAAAGAACATTCTTTGTTGTCCTTTTTTAATGATGTTTTTGATGTTAGCTGTCCATTTGAGATCTTGCGATATGATAGAACCCAGAAATTTGAAGGTTTCTACTGTTGATACTGTGTTGTCAAGTATTGTGAGAGGTGGAAGTATGGAAGGGTTTTTCCTAAAGTCTACCACCATTTCTACGGTTTTGAGTGTGTTCAGTTCCAGATTGTTTTGGTTGCACCACAAGGCTAGTCGTTCGACCTCTCGTCTATATGCGGATTCGTCATTATCTCGAATGAGACCAATCACTGTTGTGTCATCTGCGAACTTTAAATTAGCATGTTGTGTGAACCAAGCTTAAATCTCAACCTACCCCTAATAGGGTACATAGCATAAATTACTTGTGAGAAGGGGATGGGAGATTCTCAGGAATGATGTCATAGGGCAGGAGCCCTATAGTGAAATATACTGAGGATTAGCAGAGACATGATTAGGATGAGAACTAATCATGTCGTTGCTTCAGATAAGCATCCAATTGGGTGAAGTCATCCAGGGTGAGGATTTTTTTTTCTTTAATAATTTATTTGAACACTGGGTTAATTGTGAATTGAATTGAACACTGGAATGCAACACTTTCCATTCCTTGCAACAAAAAAAGATAAAATTGCAACCTGTGAATTTGTACTTAGAAGGGAATGTCAGGCAGTGAGATATCCAGAATCATTCCAAATTTTAGTTATTTGGAGGTGATTGCTGTTTCTTCTCAGAATACTTAAAAGTTGAAGAAGACAAGTTTTTTGTAAAACTCCTGTTCAGATCTTTGCCAAGACAAAATAAAAATAGCTATCACTTAACTTTATGAGTGAAGCTACAAAGTAAAAAAAAAAACATGAGCAGGTAAATGAATTAAAAGAATTTATTTAATTCTTTATTTAATATGAATTAATATTTATTTCATACCATCTTGCTTTTGCAAGATAATGCTAGCTGAATTTTTGCATGAAGAAATTGGAGGGCAGTTCATTTTTAAATTCTGACAGTTAACCAGTAAATTTGCATCCATCTATACTTGATTTGATAGTTTAGACCAAATTTCAAATTTGATATTTTCTCAATTCAGTTGCTAAAACATTGGTCCAAATCTCATTAATTATGCCTCTATTCCTTACATTTATACCCAATTTATACAGCATATGCATCATATTATGCTGGATGCTGTTCTCTGACATCATACAGGAACACAATCAAAAGTCACTAGATGACAGAAAAATCAAGTGTGAAAATATTGCAGTGCTATTTATCAGGGTGACTGTTTACCTAAGATAGCTGAATGACTAAGTCCCAGCTGTTCTAATTATAGTCTAAATCATGTTAGATAACTAACTTTACCAGGATATGCTCTGTTAGCCTTAGGGAGAAATAGTTGCTCAGTTGTGATAACATTGCCTTATTTTGGGAAGAGGGTTTTTGCAATCATATTGAGGCTATAGAACTTTGTTCAACAATTTGGATGGGGAGAGGTTGTATAAATGACATCCGGAAGATCCCCATTTTACACCTTCAAAATGTTCTGTAGAGTACTATAGAGTTGCTCATTGTTTACATTTCTGTTGTTTCTGAAAAGTTACATTCAGTGCAGAGGTGGGTTTCAGCAGATTCTGACCAGTTCTGGAGAATCGGTAGTGGAAATTTTGAGTAGTTCGGAGAACTGGTAGTAAAAATTCTGACTGGCCCTGCCCCCATCTATTCTCCATTTCCCAAGTCCTAGCTAATCAGGAGGAAATGGGGATTTTGCAGTAACCTTCCCCTGGATTACAAGAAGAGTTCTCCATTCCTCTGAAAACAACAAAATATCTTATCCCACCAGACTCGAAATCCTAGGCTTAGAAAACTTGGAACTCCGCCGCCTTCGACAAGACCTAAGTTTAACTCATAGAATCATCTATTGTAATGTCCTTCCTGTTAAAGACCACTTCAGCTTTAATTGCAATAATACAAGAGCAACCAATAGATTTAAACTTAATGTTAACCGCTTTAATCTAGATTGCAGAAAATATGACTTCTGCAACAGAATCATCGGTGCTTGGAACACTTTACCTGATTTTGTGGTCTCTTCCCATAATCCCAAAAGCTTTAACCAAAAACTTTCTAATATTGACCTCACCCCATTCCTAAGAGGACCATAAGGGGTGTGCATAAGAGCACAAACGTGCCTACCATTCCTGTCCTATTGTTTTTTTTTCTTTTTTATATATATATATATATATATATATATATATATATATATATATATATATATATATATATATATATATATATATATATATATATATATATATATATATATATATATAGTATAAGCCGAGTTTTCAGCACGTTTTTGTGCTGAAAACGCCCCTCGCTTATACTCGAGTATATACGGCTTATACTCGAGTTTTTTTTTTTAAGCCTCGGCTTATACTCGAGTATATACGGCTTATACTCGAGTTTTTTTCTTTTTCACATTTTACGGACGGAAGCCCTGCGGTGCAGTGAGAGGCGGGCGGGAGCCGCCAGCCTTCTCAGCTGAGGAGGAGGCTTTCCCCAACCGGTAGGTGCCTCATTTCCCACCCTCGGCTTATACTCGAGTCCCCAGTTTACCCCAGTTTTTGGGGTAAAATTGGGGACCTCGGCTTATACTCGGATCGGCTTATATTCGAGTATATACGGTATATGTTTTCTGAGGTTTTCACGGGTGTTTGTATATAGGTCTTTGGTTGTTCGGGTTTTCTCCCGTGTAACGTGTAACAACCAAAGTGTAACAACCCGTGTAACAACCAAAGACATATATATATATATATATATATATATATATATATATATATATATATATATATATATATATATATATATATGCTTATACCTCCTAATATTTACTTATATATATGTTTATATACTATATAATCTTTTGTATGATACCTATATATATTGTTGTGACAAAATAAATAAATAAATAAATAAATAAATAAATAAATAAATTAAAAAAATAGAGTGGGGACGGAATGGAAATTGTAAAGTATCCTTCCCTGGCATGGGGTGGGAATGAAGATTTTACAGTATCCTTCCCCTGCCACGCCCACCAAGCCACATCCACTAAGTCACACCCACAGAACCAGTAGTAAAATTTTTGAAACCCACCACTGATTCAGTGGCTATATTTGGGCAAGCCCCTCCAATTCATACCAACTTAAAGAAAAAGGTGAAATTTGAAAGCAGTTGTATATTTCTGCTGAGGCTGGAGAATTAAAGAGGGTTTGGACTTATTTCTTTATTCATTGATGTACAGTGGTCCTAAGAGCTAGATTGCAATTGGTGTAGGTTGATGAGGGCTGGTTTTTCAGCTTAGGTAAAGACAAATTAGAAGTAAGGATACCTGACTATAAAAACAGGAACCCAGTCAGCTACCTCAAGTCTATGTAGCAGACTGCTGCTTTACCTCTGAACATACAATTGTTGGCAAAATGTCAGGAAATCTAGTGTTCAAGGTCACTAAACCCTAAAGCCCAATGCTGCCCAACAGCTAAGGGATGTGAAAGCCCCAGTAAATTAATGTTTTAGTTGTCTATATTAATAAAATCTTGCAACAATTTATCATAAGAGATTGTGAAGTAGAGATACAGTGAGGAGGAAGATTTCGGAAAAGACCTTGTCCAGCTAAACAGTAGAACATGTTTTAATAGGGAAAGCAACTGATAGTAGTAGTTTTTGCATGTTTTATATTCTGTTTAAATTACTTGCATCCTTGTCATTTTTATTCAATTGTTTAGCTCTGAGAAAATATATGAGTATATAAGGAGGGAAGATTTTTAATATGTTTCCCCTACATTGTCGGGGGAAGAAGGAATAACTAACTGGCATACAGCATTTGAAATCAAATAAATGAGCGAGTTCAGTCCAGTGTTAAGGCACCGTGATAGAAAACTGGAGACAGTGTGTTCAAGTTTTTCCTTAGCCACGGAGACCAATTTGGTGGTTTTAAGCCAGTCACCCCCCTCTCAGCCCAACTCACCTCACCAGATTGTTGTTATGGAGAAAATAACAATGACTGTATATTGGATATGTTTGTCACCTTATTTGTAAAAATAATAAAGGTGGAATATACATAAATAAATCAATATAAACTGCCTACATCTGGACATTGATCATCTGGCATTTTAGAGGGGGTTGGGGATGGATTAGGATAGATAAACAGCTTGATCTGTTCCATGCTCCTGAATGCATGCTATACAATTAGTCTGCAAGCTTGAGAAAACATTGCCATATAGACATAGTACTTACATGGGATCACACAGTTTTCACATAATTAGGCATTACACTGCTTCTCCTTAAACCTTTACTTGTTTTGCTTCTTAATTTGACTAGCTGACTTTGTAGCAATCATCCTGGGGGGAAAATGTGCAAATTATACTGTACAACACTCACCTTCACTAGTTACTGATGGATGTCCTATTATTCAGACAGGATTCAAACTGTGATCATTGTTTATATACACATAGTGTCTCTAAGTACCATTTCTATAACTTCATCTGACCCATACTGATGACTTCTGGATATACGGACTCCTGGAATCCCCCAGCCTATTGCCACAAATAGGACCAGGGGATTTTGAAAGTTGACTTCCAACACATCTGTAGAGCACCAAATAGGGGAAAGCTGATTAAGTTCATTGTTGTTTTCTATTGGGATATGTTTCACAGCCATGTCGTTGATCTGCTTGCTAACTTGGTGATATCTCCACCCTGTTTCTTATCTCTACCGTTTGGAGAAAGTATGCATGAGAAAAACAAATGAATATTAGCCAAACCCACTGCATCAGACAAGTAGCAAATACATCGTGTGGACATTGGAAATTGTCTCAAGTTTAATTGTGTTTAATGAGGAAGATGGGCATTTTCCATTTGCTTAGAAAAACTATGCCTCACATGAGATTTTTTAACCTAAAAAAAAGTTCTGCAAAATTATCTAAACCTGAACAGAGGACCATAATAGGAACAAATACTGTCAAAAGGAACAAATTCTGACAAACTAATTATTACTGGCAAATACCTTCTTTTTTGGAATCTAGGCCAAACTCCTTTTAAATCAAAAGAATATTCATAATGACATATGACAGATAACAGCCAGGAGCCCTGGACTGCAAAACTGATAGAAATTCTGGTTATTCTTTTATGAGATATCAATCTGACTTTCATACTGCTGATACCAACTTTTCTCTTACGAAAAGGTAAAGAAACATTTCATCATAGATGTTAAAGGAGTAATGCCTATTAGGGACAGACTGTTTTGATAATTGATAATTATCAATTGATCATATTCATAAGGCCATATATTCTACAATAAATGCAGTCATAGCCACATTCATCTGAAACCAATTAAGTCCTCTGGATGATCTTGCCCTTTTCTTATGAAGTTTCTGTCCATTGTCAGAGAAGGGCCCACAAAGATAGCTTAAAATTTAAATGTCTTGTGTGAAAACATTCAAAGATAATGGTATCAGATTTTTAAAAAGTTCAGATCAGGGGTGAAATCTAAAAATTTTCCCTACCGATTCTGTGGGTGTGGCTTAATTGGTGGGCGTGGCTTGGTCGTTAAATGACTGGGTGGGTGTTTATTATTATAAAAATAATAAAATATAAAAAACAATAAGAGGTGTCAAAAACCAACTTTCATAGTTTACATACACACAACACAACACAACACAACTGACTCACACACAATGTAAAAGCAGCTGCACTTCACACTTCACACAGCCACAAAAAGCTCAAAAACCAACTTTCACACTTCACACACACACAACTCACACACACACACACAAAATGCCACATACAGCTTTCTGAGATTTTGTGTGTTTGTGTAGTTAGAGTGAAACACTACAGAAACACACCAAATCTCAGAAAGCTGCACAAATATTTTATTTTATTATTTAATGTTATTTTATTGTGGACTTCAAATCCCAGAGTTCCTCAGCCAGCAAAGCAGGAAGTCAAAGAAGCTTTTTTTTTCTTCAGTAGCTGAAGAAAGCATGGCATTGCCAGCCCGAAAGAGCAGTAATTATAGGTAAGTGAGGAGGGGGAATTGGCTGGGCATGGGTGGGGGCTCTTGTAAGTGGGGGCTGTTAAAAAGTGAGTTTAAAAGCCTGTGAGGATCAGGAAACTCCTCTGCAATCGCCAGAGGAGGTTTTTAAAACCTCGGGGTTTTTTCTTTTTTCTTTTCCCTTCATCTGAAGAGGGTTTTTAAAAAAAAACTTTTAAAGTTTTTTAGTTTAAAGTTTAAAGGATTTTGATGATCTCTGCTCAGCCCCATGATCATCAGAGGGTGTTTTTTTTTACTTTTAAAGGCATGTTTCGGCTGAAGAAAAACTTTTAAAAGTAAAAAAAAAACTTCTGCTGAGGGATTTTTGCTACCGGTCCTCCAAACCAGCAGCTGCCATCGCTATCTAATCGGGCGAGCCAGTGCGAACCAGGAGCATTTCACCCCTGGTTCAGATCCATATTTAAGCTCAGTGTGCAATTGGAATCCATCCTGTACTGTTTATCATACATCTCAGGTTTGTCCTTTTCCCTCTTTCCCATTTTCATCTGTTTCCTATCCCTCTCATATTTTTGTTTCCTTCTCTTGCAGTCTCTTCTATCTAAGGCTGAGCTATTTTCTATGAATTAAAGACTAAATAATAAGCCACTTAAGGAAAATATTTAACTTTCTACAGCAGTAAGTTAAATATTTTGTTTAAGTAGCTCATTATTTATGAAAAATTCCACAGGCCATCTGCTTTTGTTGGAGTCAAGCGGAAGCTTTTAGATCTTGAAAACTTCTAAATCTTGAAACATTCGTTTATGTGCTGAAGAGAGCCAGTTCCACTAACAATATTACTGGGTATTGACTGGATACTTTGATGAAATCTCTGGAACTGTTCTTGGAAAATGGGTCCTGGTTAGATAGCTTTATGTAGGTTGTGACATTTCAAACAGGTTGTGACATTTTAGTAAACAGAAAATGTAAGGCTACCATAATTTTCAAGGTGGTGAACAGGATTTCAGAAACCTCTATCGCAATTTATGTTACCTAAGTACCGGGCATGCTTTAATTAATTGTACACATGTACCACAGTTATGAGAGCTGAAACTTGTTTTACAGGTAGTCCTCAACTTATGATCACAATTAAGCCAAAAATTTATGTTGTTAAGTGAGAAATTTGTTAAGTGAGTTTTACCTAATATTACAACATTTTTTGCCACAGTTCTTAAGCGAATCACTGCAGTCGATAAGTTTTTAAGTGAATCTGGCTTCCCCATTGACTTTGCTCGTCAGAAGGTTGCAATAGGGGATCACATGACCTCAGGACACTGCAACCATCATAAATATGAACCAGTTGCCCAGTGTCCGATTTTTGATCAGGTGATCACGGGAATGCTGCAAAGATTGTAACTATGAAAAAAGATCATAATTTGCTTTTTTCATTCCGTTATAACTTTGAACAGTAATTAAATGAACTGTTGTAAGTTGAGGACTACCTGTATTTATTGCTGTTGTTTCCTTATACAATTTAAACTATAATGAAAAATTTAATTTGGATATGGATTTTTTTTAACAAATACAATGAAACGCGCATTTAAAACTGAGCATGAGGATGATGTAAACTGAGGATCCTTCCCCCAAAAAGATAAAATTTGGTATATGTATGCATGGGCATATGTGAGCATACATGCATAACTGATTCAATTATTATTATTTTTAGTTTTTCATGCTTTGCAATAACAAATCTGGCAGTTAACAGCATGAACTGAACATTCTTCACCTGTTGTATCAGTTTATCTGCTTTATGAACTATGGATAATTTACCAGCTACAGGATTAATTGGGAGAGGTGGTTGGGTGATTGTTTTTTACAATGTCTTTTGTATTTCTAAAAACATTGACCAAACAAAATCTATATGTAATGATTAAGGTACTGGCCTAGAAAGCAGTAGGTTGTGAATTCTAGGCTTCCCATAAGCATAAAAGCTGGCTAGGTGAATTTGGGCTGGTCACTTTCTCAGCAACCCACCTCACAGGGTTGTTGTTATGGAGTTTTGCTGGTAATTTGCAAGTATAATTTATATTTATTTATTTTATTTATTTATTTAATCACATTTTTATACCGCCCTATCTCCCGAGGGACTCAGGGCGGTTTACAGCCTATTAAAAACACAAATACACAAATATAAATAAAAGATAAAACACTAATTAAAAAACTTATTGAATAAGGCTGAATTTAAAATTATAATTAAAATAATAAAACCCCATTAAAAACTAAATTAAAATTAAAATCCTAGCCCAGTCCTGCGCAAATAAATAGATGTGTCTTAAGCTCGCTGCAAAAGGTTCGAAGATCAGGAAGTTGACGGAGTCCCGGGGGAAGTTCGTTCCAGAGGGTGGGAGCCCCCACAGAGAAGGCCCTTCCCCTGGGTGTCACCAGTCGGCACTGCCTGGCGGATGGCACCCCAAGGAGTCCCTCCCTGTGAGAGCGCACGGGTCGGTGGGATATAGATGTAATAGGCTTTGTTGATTTCTCTGAAATAACTTAGCTACTAAGTGCACTGCAGGAAAAAAAGGGTATGAACTTGATGGTGTTTTTTTTTTAAAGAAGTCTGAGATGTGTTGTAAAATATTTTCCAAATTGTTAAGAACATTATTTGAAAGGGATTGGAGAAACATTATGGTGTAGTGGATAAGGCACTAGGCAAGAATCCAGGCAACTGTGAGTACTAGTACTGCTTTAGGCATGAAAGCTGGCTGGGTAACTTTAGGCCAGTCACTGTCTCAGCCCATGACATGAGGCAAAAAGCCTGTTGTTCAATTTCTGTCAATTTTTTTTAATTAATTTATTTATTTTGTCACAACAGTATATATAAGCATAAGCATGAAATAGCTATACAATATATAAGCATATATATAAGCATAAGTGTAAGTCCTCAGACTTACGACGCCAGCTCGAGCCTTGCCAACAGCAGACAGCTGCTGATTGGCTAAGGCGCGAGCTGGCTAAAAAGCGGGAAATCCGAGGCGCGGCTATTGGAGCTGCCTTCTGACAACAGCTTATTTAAGAGCTGTCAGAGTTCTCTCAGCCAGTTCTCCATTCAGCTGTTGATGTTCTCGTTGCTCTCGTTCAGCGCCTGTTGCGCTAGTTAATAAAGTCTGTTGTTTTGATGCCTGTCTGCCTCATCTCTGCCCACTCCTCACAGTATTTAATACTGGCAATGAAAGATGGGATGTGGAGGTTTTGAGGTTCGACAACAGTAAAGTACAGATTACGTCAGCTAAATTCAATCGCTTGAATGGGAATGGCAACCCAACCTTCTTTTGGCCCATTTGAGCCAGCCGCTGAAACTTGGGACATTTTCCTCGAGCGCTTTGAGTGTTTCTTGCAGGCTAACGATTACACGGAAATGTCCAACCTGCAAAAGAAGGGGTATTTCCTTAGCCTGTGTGGCCGAGAAATGTTTAAAACAGCTAAAACCCTAGCTGCTCCACAAATGCTATGTGAAGTTCCTTGGGATGTCCTGCTGGACAAGTTAAAAAATCATTATGTCCCTGCTCCATCACGAATAGCCCGAAGACATGCTTTTCGCCGGCGGTTTCAGAAAAATGGGGAATCCGTGGCTGATTACGTAGCCGCTCTCAGGTCAGCAGCATCACAATGTGATTTCCGTGACCTGGACGATGCCCTGGTAGAGCAGCTGGTCAGCGGAGTGCACGGCATGAAACTCCAACAGCAATTATTGGCTCGCAAAGAACTGTCACTAGCAGCCGCTATTGATGAAGCCCAGGCGACTGAAATGTCCAAGAGATCAGCAACTGAATTACAGAGTTTCCACACTCCAAGGGGGACCCAATCAGGGGGATCTGCAGTCAATCAGGCAGTCTCGGACTGCACTGAATCATCTGATGAGTGTGATAGTGTGAGTTGCCACAGAACCGCGCCAAAAAAGAATCGGCCTCAAGCGGCTAGACCTTTCATTCTCAAGTACGCGGGCTGCGGAGAAAATCACAACAGGGCAACCTGTCGTTTCAAAACCTCGATCTGCCTGCGGTGTGGAAAAAAAGGCCACCTGGCGAAGGTCTGCCGGGCTGTTTTGCTGGCCGCTGATGCCTGGCCAGGAGCAAAAAATCACAACAGAAGCCTTTTAATCGCCCTGACGAATGCTATGACATTAACCATGCCACCACGACAAAGCCCAGCAATTTACCTCACGGTAAATCTTGAAGGGGCACCCTGTAAAATGGAAGTGGACATAGGGTCCTCTAAGTCCTTGATCTCCTGGACCACCCTGAAACGCCTGCTGCCGAAGTTATCGAAGAATCACCTCAAGCGGTGCACCGTTCGCCTGAGGGACTATCAGGGTCACCCCATTCCTGTTGTGGGGCGCGACCTGTTCAAAGTCAGCCAAGGTTGTTTCACGGGACGTCTTCCCTTGATTGTAGTGAGAGGGAGTTTGCCTAGCCTTCTTGGGCTTGATTGGTTTGAGGTGTTCGGCTTCAATGTGTTAGGGATCCATTCAACTGCGGCAGACCCCTTTGATGACGTCCTCCAGGAGTTTTCTGATGTCTTTGATGGCCAATTAGGTGAATATAAGGGGATGCCCATCTCTTTTAATTTGGACCCTCAAATTGCCCCCATTCGCTTGAAGGCTAGAAGGGTACCCTTTGCATTGCGACACAAAGTCGATCAGGAGATTGATAGACTCATTTCCCAGGGGATCCTGGAACAGGTGGATCATTCCCCTTGGGAAACTCCTATCGTTGTTCCTATTAAGCGGGACGGATCCATATGGATCTGTGCTGATTACAAAGGGACCATTAATAGGTCTTTACAAGCGAACCTGTACCCGGTCCCGTGGTGCAACACCTGTTGCACTCACTGGGACAGGGTTCCCTTTTCACCAAACTAGACTTAGTGCAGGCCTACCAACAGTTGCTGGTCGACGAAGTGACGGCCATGGCACAAACCATTGTCACTCACCGGGGAGCTTTTAAGTGCAAACGCCTCCAATTCGGCGTTTGCGTTGCCCCCGGGTTGTTTCAGAGCTTCATGGAGCGTTTGCTTCATGGGCTTGAGGGTGTCATCCTTTACTTTGATGACATCCTCGTCTCTGCCACTAACCAAATTGACCTGTGCGCTAAACTTCGAGCAGTCCTATTGAGAATCAGGACGGCGGGGCTTAAACTAAAACATAAAAAATGTTTATTGGGGGTGCCCAAGGTGGAGTTCCTGGGATTCCTTGTGGACTCCCAGGGCATCCACCCCACACCCTCCAAGATAGAGGCCATCCGGGACACACCCACTCCAGCCAATAAAGCCAAACTGCAGGCCTGGGGGTTACTTATTTTTTATGCCATTTTTTTGCCCCATAAGGCATCCGTAGCGGAGCCACTGCACAGGCTCCTGGATGCCAAATCCACATGGCGTTGGGGGCTGACGCTGAAGCCCTACACCCTCCAAGATAGAGGCCATCCGGGACGTACCCACTCTGGCCAATAAAGCTGTTGTGTCTCGCTTGCTCCCCCTGCCGCAGCCAGGCCCCTCTTATCTCCTGCCGGATGCTGATAGTTCAGAAGAATGTCCTGGCATGCCTCCAGCCCCCAGCCCTGGCACCATGCCCAGACAGGCCGAGCAAGACGAAGGCCCTGACGTGCCTTCAGCCCCCAGTCCTGGCACCATGCCCAGGCAAACGGAGCAACTAAACCCCTCCCCCACAGCATGTGAGCCTGAAGAATGTGAGGCCAGTCATGAGCTCAGATTACCAACAGCTGGAGGCTGGAGAGATCCTCGCTTCCGGAGAATTGAGAGGCAACGTCAGCAAAAAGAAGGGAGGGGCAGGCCTGGATAAGTGCTGAGTCATGGAGCCATACCCCATGGCCTATATAAAGGATCTGCTTTCTGGCATTCTCTGAGTCAGGCAAAGTTTAACTTGGATTGCTGAAGTCATTTCCTGGTCTCCTGCCTGCCTTGAGAACTCTGATAGGACTTTGGCAGAGCTGCAGAGGCATGCTTGATACGGACTTCCCCGACCCGGCCGTCAGCGGAGGAGTGGGACATGACAAAAGCTGAACTGCAGGCTTTCCTGGGGTTACTTATTTTTTACGCCATTTTTTTGCCCCATAAGGCATCCATAGCGGAGCTTTCGGGCTGTGCTTTCCGGGCTGTGAAATCCTTGCTCATATCATCATCTGTTTTGGTTCAGTATGATCCCCTGCAGCCTCTCTCTCTTTCCTGTGACGCGTCTCCCTACGGGATTGGCGCCGTATTAAGCCACATCCTACCCAATGGCTCCAAGGCTCCAATTGCCTATTATTCCAGGATGCTATCTGCGCCCAAATGGAATTATAGCCAATTGGACAAGGAGGCATTGGCAGCTGTGGCAAGAGATTCCATGAGATCCATGATTATGTTTACGGGCGTTTCTTCCTTTTGGTCACCGACCACAAGCCCCTTTTGGGCTTGTTGGCGGGCGACTGCCAAACGCCTCCCATTCTTTCGCCCCGCATGTCCCGATGGACCGAGTTCTTGGTGGCATACAATTACCGGCTTGTATACCGTCCGGGCCGGGCACTAGGCCACGCGGACGCCCTTAGCCGCTGCCCGCTTCCCGCAGCCGTGGTGGACCCGGCTCCCGTTTCTATGGTGTTGCTCATTGATGAGTGGCAGGGGCCGATATCGGCCTCTGACATCGCCAGAGACACATCCTCGGACCCTACCCTGTCCCATGTTCTGGACTGGGTACGCAGGGGGTGGCCGTCCTCGGCCATGTCTCCTGAATTCCTGCCCTTCCAGTGCAGAGAGCATGAGCTGTCTGCACTGAAGGGATGTCTCTTGTGGGGAAACAGGGTGGTGGCGCCCGCGGCGCTAAGGGCGCCAATTTTAAACAGCCTTCATGATGCCCATCCCGGCATTGCACGTATGAAGGCCCTGGCCCGCAGCTATGTGTGGTGGCCCAAACTGGACCGCAACATAGAGCTGTGGGTAGGAAGATGCCAGCACTGCCAATCGTCTAGACCGGCTCCTGCAGCAGCCCCAGCCAGGGACTGGGATGTCCCCAGGTCGCCTTGGTCCCGGGTCCATTTGGACTTCGCGGGACCATACCAGGGTCAAACCTTCTTAGTTCTGGTCGATGCCTACTCCTGCTGGGTGGAGTTGGCACGTATGCAATCCACCACAGCGGAGGCGACCATTCGGGTTTTGGAACAAATTTTTGCCACCATGGGTTGCCCGAGATCATAGTGTCGGACAACAGTCCCCAGTTTGCAGCGACACCCTTTCAGACCTTCCTGGCCAAGCATGGCATTCGCCATGCACCCACGGCGCCATTCCACCCGGCCGCCAACGGCCAGGCAGAACGGACCGTGAGATCAGCCAAAGAAGCATTGGACCATTTAGGGCCTGCAAATTGGCATACCAAAATCTGCCAGTACCTTCTGGCACAGCACGCTACTCCCTGCCCACTCATGAACCAGACCCCTTCTAAATTATTGATGGGGCGCCGGATCAGAACCAATCTGGATCGGCTTCATCCCTCCTACTGCCCAGAACAGTGCACTGACTGGGGGGTTGGCACAAGGTCCTTCGCATTGGGGGATCCAGCCTTTGCACAAAACTATGGTTCGCCTCCCAAGTGGGTGGCCGGCCGCATAGTAAGCTTAACCGGACCCTGTTCTTACAGGGTCCGATTGGAAGATGGACGAGAATGGCAGCAGCATATAAATCAACTTCGCAGGTGGCTATCAATGCCCCCGGATGCAGACCAACAACAACATCAACACCCCGCGCCCAACAGAGACCATTACCAGGCCTCCGACTCACTACCTCCCAAGCCCGTCGACGACCAGGCCCCTGCTGTACCACAAGCTGTTCTGGAGGGACACCAACCCTCAAAACCCGGAGCGTTCTCGGCGGAGGACTTACCAGAGGCACCGGGTTCCAAGGCGGCAACTGGTCCTCCGTTGACAGCAAGGGCGGCTTCCCTGGCGAGGCCCGACAAAGCCTCCACAACTCCTCCTCTGCTGGGTGCCGCCCCTGTACTCAGGAGATCTGGACGGAGCTGACATTGGCCAGCGTATTTGTCTGACTACGCATGCGCTAACTGGGAGGAAAGGAGTGTAGAGTCCTTTGGAGTTACGACGCCGGCTCAAGCCTTGCCAACAGCAGACGGCTGCTGATTGGCTAAGGTGCGAGCTGGCTAAAAAGCGGGAAATCTGAGGTGCGGCTAGTGGAGCTGCCTTCTGACAGCAGCCTATTTAAGAGCTGTCAGAGTTGTCTCAGCCAGTTCTCCGTTCGGCTGTTGATGTTCTCGTTGCTCTCGTTCAGTGCCTGTTGCGCTGGTTAATAAAGTCTGGTGTTTTGATGCCTGTCTGCCTCATCTCTGCCCACTCCTCACAGTATTTAATAATAAGTATGTAATAACTATATTAATTACAATAGGACAGGACAGGATAATAGGACAGGAACGGTAGGCACGCTTGTGCTCTTATGCATAACTGATGGATCAACATTGGTTGTTGTAAGGGAGAAAAAAAAATAATGTTGTACATGCAAAAAAACAAACAAACCCAAACAAACTAGGAAGAACAAAACTTACTTGAAAGGCATTTAAATTAAGGATTTTCCTATAGAGTCCCCTACTTTCTTTTTGATGATTAAATTTCCATAAAGCTTACAGGAAGCCCTTATTCCATATAATATTGTGCACTCCTGTTAGATTTGGTGGATCAGTCTGCTATTTTGATGACATTGTCCCAACATGTATGCTTGCGCATAGGAGTTGTATGTGCAGGTCTGTCTAGGACCATAATCTTGTTAGGTCTGAATCACTGCTATTTTGTTCAAAAGAACAGTTGATTGGTATATGATCTATAATATCTATTTTTATATCAGTTTTTCCTGCTATGAAGACAATCTTGAATTTAAGTAAATTTTCACCAAAAGAGGAATAGGAATACCTACCTAAATACATACCTATTCCTATCTATTTCTCTTTTGAATGGGGTGTGTGCCTGTGTATGTGTGTGTTTCTCAAAGTGTATAAAAATTACAAGGATATCTAAAAGTTACAGACAAAAGTCCCTCCTTCCTTATCTTTCAAGTTAGGTCTACCAAGTGCAGCTGAAACCAGTCCTAGAAATTTGTCACACCCTAGTAAATAAGTCTACCTGTCCCACTAGTGTGTGTGCATATATGTATGCATCTCTGTGCAACTATACTCCAAATAAAGAAATGACAGAGTGGAAAAACCGGAATAAATAACTCCTGATTAAAATAAGCTGCCTACAAATAAAGTGTCATTTACAAATCTGATCCTCAAGGGAAGATAATGCTGAATGGGGTTTGTGGGCAAAACTCAGATGAACGCGAGGAAATAGGGAACTGGCCAGGTAGGGAGGAAAAGAGGGAGAGAGAAAGAGAGACTGTTTTGATAAAACCAATAAGGCAGAGGTGGTATTCAGCAGGTTCTGACCAGTTCTGGAGAACCAGTAGTGGAAATTTTGAGTAGTTTGGAGAACCGGTAAATACCACCTCTAACTGAAGGCAAATATATGGGTCCCAGGATAATGCTGCCAGAATGAATCTGGGTTGGTCTCTGGGACCATTACACAGACAAAAGTGTTGGCTGTGCTTACTCTTCCGAGCTTTCGGACTCATGCCGGTGCCAGGGATGAAATCCAGCCGGCTCTATCCAGCTCGGACAAACCAGAGTCTCCGCCCACCCATGTGGACGTCATGACATCACTTTTTTGTGACATTTTAAGCTTCTGCGCGTGCGCAGGCTTTGCGCATGTGCAGACGATGCACGCACATCGGTGAACCAGTAGGGAAGGTAAGTAAATTTCACCCCTGGCTGAAGCCCATCTTCAATTCCCCCCCCTTCTTTACTTATCAATAGTGATAATGGTTACAAATGGTGGAGAATTATTTGGATAGTGAAATCTTTCTTTCATTGTTATGTAAAAGGTATGAAATATGTGATAGTCAGTCTGGGTTAATGGTTAAAGAAGCTGGACTAGAAACTGGGAGGCTGTAAGTTCTAGTCCTACCTGAAGCATGAAACCAGTTGGGTGACCTAGAGTAAGTCCTTCTCTCTCAGTCCTAGGAAGCAGGCAACAGCAAATCACTTCTGAAATCTTACCAAGAAAGCTTCAGGGGCTTATCTAGACACTCACCAAGGATCAACATTACCCTTATACCTAATATTACACACATATGCACAATATGTATATAATTATACATACAGACACACATGTAAAAATTTGGTTTTGTTGAACCTGGGGGGGGGGAGTCAAGCAGCCAGTCAGGGAGGGGGAAGGGAGGGAAGGGAAGGGAAGAAAGGAAAGGGAAGGAAAGAAAGGAAAGGAAAGGATTACTTGTTCACTTGGATTTATTTCAACTCATTTGTATTTCTTATCTGTTTAATTTTTTTGCTACCCAATTTGCTTGAAAAGTGTTAATTGGATGCTAAAAATTACACCAGTTTTTTCTGATACTCATTAAACACCTCGCCTACAAATTCTGCAACACATTTGTGAACGAAATGTCACGTTTTCAAATAAAGAACAGAAAACTATGTGGCATTTATTTACCGTGTTTCCCTGAAAATAAGACCCTGTCTTATATTTTTTTTTGAAAATTTTTATTTATTTTTAGACAGAGAAAAAAAAAACCCTCATCAAATCAATTCCATTACAACGTGCTGCATGGGTGTTAACATATCTTCCTGTGCATTCACAAAATAAACATCTCTTTCATACATATACTCATTTTTCCTAGCATATCTTTCCATTTAACCAATTGTAGAATAAGTCACATATTTTATAGTATTGCTTATCTTCTTGTTCTCTAATTACAAATGTTAACTTACTCATCTCTGCACATTCCTACATTTTTCTAATTATTTCATCTTGCGAAGGTAATTTTTCATTTTTCCATTTTTGCAAATACAATCCTAGCTGCTGTAATAATATTCACAATCATAATATTCACAATCAAAAATTTTATATCTCTAGTATATATCTCCAGTATAATTCTAAACAGAAAGACTTCTGGCTTAAAGTCAATATGCTTTTTAATCATTTTTTCCAACCACATGTGTATTTTAGTCCAGTATCTTTTAGCTTCAATGCATGTCCATCACATGTGGTAATATGATCCAGGTATTTGATGACATTTCCAGCATTTTTCAGATTTATCCATAGACATTCTGGCAATTCTTGTCAGGGATAAATGCCACCTGTAAAACATCTTATACAAATTCTCTTTGAATGCTGTAGACAGCGTCATTTTATAATTATACATCCACAATTTCTGCCAATCCTCTAAGTCTATCCCATAACCAAAATTCCTCCCCCAAGCAATCATTTTCTTTTTAACTTGTTCTTCCTCTAATTTCACCATACAATTTCTTTATCAGGTTTTCATCTGAACCTGTTAAGATTTCATCAAAACTCGTTAAGTTATTATAAAAGCCTTCTGTTTTAACATCATTATCATATCTGGATTATATTTGCAAATATGCAGACCAATTCTAGTTTAGATTTTAACTCAACCTTTTCATTCAACAATTCATTATATCTAACAATATGTTCCTTTTTAAATGTTATTGAGTGAGAGAATGCCTCAATAGGTGAAACCGGCATTGGAATTTTTAAGAAGTGACTTTTCTTAATCTTTTCCCAATTTAACAACAACGTTTCTCTGGCTATATGTCTTCTAAAATAGCCCTGTAATTTAGCTTGTCCATACAAGGTTGTCCAAAAAGGCGTGCCATCTCAACAATAAATCATGGCCTTCCAAAGTCAATATTCTATTGTTTTTTAGGGTTATCCATTCTTTAATCCACATCAAATTTGCTACTTGATAATATAATTCCCAATTAGGTAGCCCAAAATCTCCTCTAACTCTCTTGTCTTATAATAGTTTTATTTTTATCCTTGCTTTTTTCCCTTGCCAAATATACTTCAGCATCGCTTTATTCAATTCCTCAAAGTACCCTCTGGTCAATTGAATAGGTATAGTCTGAAACAAATACAAAATTCAAGGTAATATATTCATCTTAATTGTAAATATTCTTCCCAACAAAGACAATTGTAGGTGTTCCCACTTAGTCAAATCTGCCACAATCTGCTGTTTGAGTTTACCATAGTTAGTTTCTTTTAAAGTGCCACACCTTGGGGTGAGATATATCCCCAAATATTTAACTTTATTTGCAATCTGCATCCCAGAATGTTCTACCAACTCATTTTTTTTGCTTCATCAACATATTTTTATCAAAATTTTCATTTTGTTTCTATTAATTTTTAAGCCTGCCACTTTCCCATATTCATCAATTCTTTCTATCAAACAAGTTATAGATTCTAAAGGATCCTTAATAATAAAAAACCAGATCGTTGGCAAAAGCTTGAAGTTTATATTTATATTCTTCCTTCTGGATTTTCATGCCTTTTATTTCCCTTTCCTCTCTAATATTTCTATTCAATACTTCCAAGGTCAACACAAACAGCAGCGGTGACAGTGGGCAACCTTGTCTTGTACCTTTTTCAATTCGAATCGCATCAGTCAATTCACCATTTATCATTATCTTAGCTGACTGTTTATAGTATATGGTTTCTATTGCTTTAATAAATCTTTCACCAAAGCCCATTTGCTTCAATTGTAGGAAGATAAAATGCCAATTAATGTTATCAAATGCTTTTTGTGCATCTAAAAAGATCAACGCCATCTGTTTTTCGGGATGAGCCTCATAATATTCTAAGGTATCCAAGACTATTCTCATATTGTTCCTAATTTGTCTTTTAGGCAGAAATCCATTTTGATCCGAATGTATAAATTCATTCAAATATCTTTTAAGATGTTCTGCAAGTATTGGAGCAAAGATTTTATAGTCTGAGTTCAACAGGGATATAGGTCTATAGTTTTTAACTTGATTTAAGTCTGAGTCCTCTTTCGGAATCAGAGTCTCTATCCAGATCTCGGGTATTTTCCCTTTCTGCATCACTTCATTCATAACCTCTAGAAATGGGAGACCCAGTTGTTCTTGAAAGGTCACGTAATATTCAACTGGCAATCCATCTGGGCCTGGAGCTTTTCTTTTTTTGTTTTTTGTTTTTTCAGCGCTTGCATTAATTCCATCATTGTTATATTTCTCTCCAACATAACTTCAATATTTTAGGAATCTGGGGTAAATTTGCTTTATTCAAATATTGTTGCACATTTTCCTTATCGATTCCCTCTTTTTTATATAATTGCATATAAAAATTCTGAACAATTCTTTTCTTCTCTTAATTGATGAATTGAATCTGCTGTTATGGTCTTCTAATTGTAGAATTCTATGCTTTTCTTTCTCTTTTTTAAGTTTGTAAGCTAGCCATCTACCTGGTTTGTTAGTTTTTTCAAAATAATTCTGTTTTGCCCCTTTAATTTTGTTGTCTTATATTTTTTTGAACCCCAAAATAAGAGCTTGGCTTTATTATCAGGGAGGTCTTATTATTTTGGGGAGGCAGGAGGTGCATAAATTGTAATTACATATACTTGTACAGTATCTTATTTCTCCCCCTTTATTTAAATTCTGTTTCCTGCATGCCTCTTTGAAAATTTTTTATGTAGGACCAGTCCAGGGCATAGAAATAGATAAAATAAATTTCCACCTCTTGTTAGAATGCAATGTAAGTCAAGCCTTTGCTTTCTAAGTCAGGTATCAATATCTGAAGAAAATTCAAAACTAATAATAATAAGTGAGCTGTCAGTATATTTATGGCTGATGTAGATTAGAATGAAGAATTTATTGCTTATTATATGCTAAATCAGCTTCAAACTATTGCATATATAATTTTAAGTTATTATTTGGATTTGTGACAATTTCCCAAAGAATAGGAGACCTAAGAGCTTTAAACTTAACTAACAGTCTGATTTTCAAGATTATATAATATTTATTTAACTTTTATGTAACCACAGCAGGAATTACATTCATATGAGTAACTATGAAAACCATTCATTTTATCTAACGAGTGAAAAAAGAAAATTATACTTGCCTAGTATGTTCTTGATCCAAAAATTGTATGCTACTTGTACAACAAGAACACAGATAACTTTTCCTAAGTTAACATAGTAGTTCTTAAATAGAACTATATGTTGACTTTGATGTATTGAGCTGTGAACTGATGATGCATAAGCAAATTAGTAGAAACATTGAATTAATCAATTACTAAATTAATATGGAAGCAAGTTCTATATAATTTCAGTGGGATATTCCTATACTCCAGTATTC
Source organism: Ahaetulla prasina (assembly GCF_028640845.1). NCBI lineage: Eukaryota > Metazoa > Chordata > Lepidosauria > Squamata > Colubridae > Ahaetulla > Ahaetulla prasina. The sequence goes on from NC_080542.1 coordinate 71,490,662, forward strand.
TTGAGAAAGGCCAACTGGAGTAACCAAAGAAAGTGAGGCATGCTGCAATATTCAGATTAAATTAATTTTCTCATTAAATGTTACTTTTCTTGAAGCCCAATAATATGAACAGGAGTCGGCTTGGTGTAGTGGTTAAGGCACTAAACTGGAAACTGAATGCTAGTCCTGCTTTAGGCACAACACCTGCTGGGTGACTTTGGACCAGTTAGTCTCTCTCAGCCCTAGGAAAAAGCAATGGCAATGGCAAGCCACTTCCAAAATCTTGAAAAGAAAATTTCAGAGACTAATCCAGGAGTCAATAATGATTTGAAGGCGATACACAGATGTGTAAAAATTAAAATGAAAATTTAACAGGAAGTAGATTCCACTGAATTCAATTGGATTGCAACAGGTGAAATGAGAGAGAGAGAGAGAGAGAGAGAATACAAATATTTTTAATCAAATCAGTGGTACCAAGGGATGATTTTTAGAGACATATTTCCATGAACCATTTCTTCACATTAAGTAATTTCAAAATAAAAAATCAAGAACCTCCTAAAAGCCTCAGTAATTGGCAGAAAAAATAATCATGTTTCCAGAAGTTGCTTGCTGCTCAAGAGAGAATCACATATGCTATTGCTGTATTTATATTCTAATTGTCCTACTACTATTATTCTGTTACTATAATTAAGTAAAATACAGTTGACTGCCTCTTTTGCAGAAAAGGAAAGGAGGCATATTTTCTCCTTTAGCACTGTTGTTTCTGTTAACAGTGCCAGAAGAGTCTTGCAGTTTCTTTAAAATAAAAAAAAGGAATTTAATAGAATTTAAACTTAAAACAACAACTTAAAACAACAATTGAGAAGAAAGCCCATAATAGGAAATATGAAACTTTATACTGGCTGTTGTAAATTTTGAAATCTCACAATACATTAATGATCTAAAATTAGATTAGAGGCGTATTCATGCCTACAGGTATGATAGCATTATGTAACGTTAGCAGGGTGGTATAACATTGTTTGGGCCTTGGGTATTTATATAGCAATTGTTAAATAAGAGTAGTGCAAATGTCTCTATAGCGTAGGTCCTGGAGAAGTACATGTTATGTTGTTCCTACATGCCCAGAGTCACAAGGGCATTGTCTCTCTGACTAAGGAAACTTCTTCAAGAACAGCTGGGGGGAGGTGTGACAACATGCCAAAAAAATACCCTTTGATGATTAGATACTTTAAGATTGTTGAATTTGCCATAGAAAAGACTGTACTGTTGGATTCACTGGTGATAAAAGTTGGGAACTTGGCTACATTCAATTGACACTCTTTGTCCACTATGCCCAGTTTAATAAGAGCATTGGCCTGATCATATCTAATGCTAAGTAGAAGATCTGGAGAGAATTCTAAGGATGAGATGGTAGTTGTCACTGTCTTTTTCCATGTGACTGAAAATCATCCCTCATACTAGTAGGACAAGGCCAAGAGGATAAAATAATTGTTTAGAATATTGTGCAAAAGTTCATTTATTTCAGTAATGCAACTTAAAAGGTGAAACTAATATATGAGATAGACTCATTACATGCAAAGTGAGTTCAAGCCTTGATTTATCATAATTTTGATGATTATGGCTTACAGCTCATGAAAACCCCAAATTCACAATCTCAGAAAATTAGAATATTACATGAAATCAATAAAACAAGGATTGTACATAGAACAATATCGGACCTCTGAAAAGTATAAGCATGCATATGTACTCAATCCTTGGTTTGGGCCCCTTTTGATGGGCATTACTGAGACCTGGTTGGGCACAGAAGGGGGTGTTCCCCTCGTCGAGATGTGCCCACCGGGTTTCCGCGCATTTCATCAGCCGAGGGTTCAAAGCAGGGGTGGGGGGGTTGCGGTTATTATAAATGAAAGTTTGGATCCGAGGGAGGTCTCTGTCCCGCAGACAGCTGGCTGTGAGTCTCTCTTTGTGCGGTGGGGCCATGGGGTACAGATGGGTTTACTGGTCACGTACCTGGCTCCCTGCCACGTGACAGCAGCCCTGCCCGAGCTGCTCGATGTGATAGCCGAGGCGGCAGTTGATACCCCCAGGCTTATGGTCATGGGGGATTTCAATCTGCCGTCAGTAGGTGAGTCATCGTCGTCAGCTCGGGAGTTCATGGCCTCCATGGCAGCCTTGGACCTGACCCAGTTAGTGAATGGTCCCACACACACTGGGGGACACACGCTGGACTTGATTTTTGTCTCGGGACAGTGGCTGAATGATCTGGATGTGGGGGATTTAGTCATTACTCCCCTGCCATGGACAGATCATTCTCTCCTTCGCCTGGACTTTTGGACCGCAGACCCTCACCGCAGGGAGATGGAGCCAGTTTGCTGGTTCTGTCCCAGGCGCCTGATGGACCCGAGTAGGTTCCTGACGGAGCTTGGGCCATTTCCTGAGGAGCTGGCCCACGGCTCGGCTGAGGAACTCGCCGCCGCCTGGGAAAGGGCGGCGGCAGGGGCTTTGGATCGCGTCGTGCCGATGCGGCCTCTGACCCGGCGCTGCTCTCGACCAGCTCCTTGGTTTACTGAGGAGCTGAGAGAGATGAAGCGCCGGAGAAGATGCCTAGAGAGCACCTGGAGGGCCAGCCGCTCCGAATCTGACCGAAAACTAGTACGGTCACACATTCAGACCTATCTAGTGGCAATAAGGACGGCAAAGCAAGTATACTTGGCTGCCCTTATAGCATCGGCAGATAACCGCCCAGCCGCCTTGTTTAGAGCGACCCGCTCCCTTTTGTTTCAGGGGGCTCGGGAGGACCCCTTGCAAGGTCGGGCTGAGGAATTTGGAAGTTATCTGCACAATAAAATCGCTCAGATCCGGGATGGGTTGGACACGGATTGGGTAGATCTGGACGGGATGATGCGGGCACGTCTTGAGAACATTGTTTGAGCTGAGTTTGATCCTGTGACTCCCGATGACATGGACAGGATACTGGGGAGGTTGAATGCCACCACATGTTTATTGGACCCGTGTCCCTCCTGATTAGTACTGGCTACCCAGGAGGTTACACGAGGCTGGCTCCAGGGAATTATCAGCGCTTCTCTGAGGGAGGGAGTCTTCCCAGCCTCCTTGAAAGAGGCGGTGGTGAGGCCCCTCCTTAAGAAGCCTTCCCTGGACCCAGCTATTTTAGTTAATTATCATCCAGTCTCCAACCTTCGCTTTCTGGCGAAGGTTGTAGAGAGTGTGGTGGCTTGGCAACTCCCCCAGTACCTGGAGGAAACTGTTTATCTAGACCCGTATCAGTCTGGTTTTGGTTGCGTTGGTTGATGATCTCTGGAGGGCACGTGACAGAGGTTGTTCCTCTGTTCTTGTCCTGTTAGATCTATCAGCGGCGTTTGATACCATCGACCATGGTATCTTGCTGCGGCGGTTGGAGGGTTTGGGGGTGGGAGGCACCGTTTTACGGTGGTTCTCCTCCTACCGCTCCGACCGCTCGCAGATGGTGTTGACAGGGGGGCAGAGATCAACCCCTAGGCAACTCACTTGTGGGGTGCCGCAGGGGTCGATTCTCTCGCCCCTCTTATTCAACATCTATATGAAGCCGCTGGGAGAGATCATCCATGGTTTCGGGGTGAGCTGTCAGCTTTATGCTGATGACACTTAATTGTACATCTCCACCCCAAACCACCCCAACGAAGCCGTCGATGTGATGACTCAGTGTCTTGAAGCTGTTCGGGTCTGGATGGGGATGAACAGGCTCCGACTCAACCCATCCAAGACGGAGTGGCTGTGGATGCCGGCGTCCCGGCACAGTCAGCTTACTCCATTGCTGACTGTGGGGGGCGAATCATTAGCCCCCAGGGAATCGGTGTGCAATTTAGGTGTTCTCCTGGATGCACGGCTGTCATTTGACAGCTGTTGCCAGGGGAGCTTTTCATCAGGTTCGCCTGATTCGCCAATTGCGCTCTTTCCTGGACCGGGACACGTTATGCATGGTCACTCATGCCCTCGTCATTTCCCGTCTGGATTACTGCAATGCTCTCTACATGGGGCTCCCCTTGAGGAGCACCCAGAGGCTCCAACTGGTGCAGAATGCAGCTGCGTGGGGGATTGAGGGAGCTCCTCGTAGCTCCCATGTAACACCTCTCCTGCGTAGGCTGCATTGGTTGCCGGTGGTCTTCCGGGTGCACTTCAAGGTGTTGGTTATCACCTTTAAAGCGCTCCATGGCATTGGACCGGGATATTTACGGGACCGCCTGCTGCCGACAGTTACCTCCCATTGTCCGATACGTCCAGTGCGCGCCCACAGGGAGGGTCTTCTTAGGGTGCCGTCGGCTAGTCAATGTCGGCTGGCGGCTCCCAGGGGAAGGGCGTTCTCTGTGGGGGCCCCGGCTTTATGGAATGAGCTGCTGGTGGGACTCCGTCTCCTCCCTGATCTCCGGACCTTTAAGCGCGAGCTCAAGACTTTCTTTTTTTCACCAAGCGGGGCTGGCCTGATTGATTTTAGTATGGGGATTTTAGTGGGTTTTTTATAGGGTTTTACCTAGGTTTTAGTTTAGGTAAATTTTAGCTAATATTTTAATGTTTCAGCGATTGAATCAGTTTTTTAAATTTGATAGTGTATTTTAAATTTTGGGGGATTTTTGTTGTTTTATTGGCTGTACACCGCCCTGAGTCTTCGGAGAAGGGCGGTATAAAAATATGAATAAATAAATAAATAAAATAAATAAATTACTGCCTCAATGTGGCGTGGCGTAGATGCTATCAGCCTGTGGCACTGTTGAGGTGTTATGGAAAACCTGGATGCTTCAATAGCGGCCTTCAGCTCTTCTGCATTATTCAGTCTCATGTCTCTTATCTTTCTCTTGGCAATGCCCCATAGATTCTCTATGGGGTTCAGGTCAGGCAAGTTTGCTGGCCAATCAAGCACAGTAATCCCATGGGCATTGAACCAGGTTTTGGTACTTTTGGCAGTGTGGGCAGGTGCCAAGTCCTGCTGGAAAATGAAGTCAGAACCCCCATAAAGCTTGTCTGTGGAAGGAAGCATGAAGTGCTCCAAAATCTCCTGGTAGACAGCTACGTTGACCCTGGACTTAATGAAGCACAGTGGACCAACACCAGCAGATGACATGGCTCCCCAAATCAACACAGACTGTGGAAACTTCACACTGGACTTCAAACATCTTACAGCGTGTGCCTCTCCATTCTTCTTCCAAACTCTGGGTCCTTGGTTTCCAAATGAGATGCAAAAGTTGCTCTCATCAGAAAAGAGGACTTTGGACCACTGAGCAACAGACCAGTTCTTTTTTTCTTTAGCCCAGGTAAGACACTTCTGATGTTGTTTGTTGTTTGAGCAGCTTGACAAGAGGAGCAGCTTGACAAGAGGAATACGACATTTGAAGCCAATGTCCAGGATCAGTCTGTGTGTGGTGGCTCTTGATGCACTGACTCCAGCCTCAGTCCACTCCTTGTGAAAATCCCCAACACTTTTGAATGGCCTTTTCCTGACAATCCTCTCCAGGCTGCAGTCATCCCTGCTGCTTGTGCACCTTTTTCTTTCACACTTTTCCCTTGCACATGACTTTCTATTAATGTACTTTGATACAGCACTTCGGGAACATCCAACTTCTTTTGCAATTACCTTTTGAGGCTTTCCCTCCTTATGGAGGGTGTCAATGGGTATAAATTCAAATTTTAAAAAATGGTGGTTTTTTGCACAACTGTCAGGTCAGCAGGCTTTCCCATGATTGTGATTCCTACTGAACCAGACTGGGAGACCGTTTAAAGCAGTGGTTCTCAACCTTTATAGTGCTGCGACCCCTTTAATACAATTCCCCACGATGTGGCGACCCCAACCGTAAAATTATTTTCATTTTGAATTTATCGTGCCTGAAGCCGTATTGGCTAGCGATCTGAACTGCTTGCGATTGCCTTGAGGACAGAGGCATTAAAGTGGAGACTCCTCCCCTATTACGTTTATCGCGCCTGAAGCCAGATTAGGCTAGCTAATTGGGAGTGATTGCAGCTGGCTTGAGAGGGAGACATTAGAGCAAAGATTTCTCTCTTTTTTAATTCATCGCGCCTGAAGCCGAATTCGGCTAGCGAATTTTTTTTATTTTATTTTGTCACAACATAAACAATAACCCAACACAATCATCAACATAAACAATAACCCATCATGAGAGAAAAAGTATATATAAGTAAAAGTATAAGTAAAAGTATGCATATAATACTATAATGAAGGGAACAATAGGACAGGAACGGTAGGCACTTTTGTGCTCTTATGCACGCCCCTTAAATTTGAAATTTAAGTTTAAATTTGAAATTTAAGTTTAAATTTGAAATTTAAATTTAAATTTAAATTTGAAGAGCCTGCAGCTGGTTTGTGGAGTCAACCATTGGAGCACGATTCTTCGACTCGTAAGTATACTTCCCATATTTCCGATGGTCTTAGGCGACCCCTGGCAAATCGTCATTCGACTCCCAACGGGGTCCTGACCCACAGGTTGAGAACCGCTGGTTTAAAGGCTCAGGAACCCTTTGCAAGTGTTATGGCTTAATTAGCTGATTAGGATGGGACACTTTGAGCCTAGAATATTTTCACAATATTCTAATTTTCTGAGATTGTGAATTTGGGATTTTCATGAGCTGTAAGCCATAATCATCAAAATTATGACAAATCAAGGCTTGAACTATCTCACTTTGCATGTAATGAGTCTACAACTTTGTGGAAATTATAAATTAGGTGGATGGAACAATTCTGGATTAATATTTTTTTGTTCTTTAATTGCTTGATTTTTTTTTCAGCAAGCAAGATAATTTTAGTATACTACAATATTAACAACAGCAAGTCGTTACTGCTGTTTTTAATTCCAGTACCTAAACTTTGTTAATTGCTTATGGAATTTTTAAGTGAATTATTGTCAGCTTGCACTGATAAATTTTGTTTTAGTTATTTATATCCTGCCTTTGTTATTTTTATAAATAACTCAATGAGTTGAACATTCTTACTACTCCCTGTCCTCCTATTTCCTTTTGTGTTAGTTATGATTTTTAAGCCACTATGAAAATCTTCTTAAAGAATAGGAGGAACATATATTTTATATCACCTCTTGAACTCTGAATTTTTCTTCTTCTTTTGCACATATGTGTATCTCTATGGGATATGCTTTAAAAGTGATTTTTTTAGCCACACATATAGGCCAATCCAAGGCACTTTTTTGACCACAATAGAATTTACTTGGATGTAAAACCATACTTTGGACATACTTTCAATGACAGCACATAAATAATATGGCCAAACAATTCTATGAAAAAGACATCATTAGAAATATATAGACATACAGGTTGGAATCAGATGCGTCAAGGGGCCAAGAACGACTCTGGATTATTTTTAAAAAATTTTGTCAAGTACATATTAGATAATATATATAAGTATAAGCATGAATTGAATACATAAAGTGAATACAATTAAAGGGAACATTAGGACAGGGACAGTAGGCACGCTGGTGCTCTTATACACGCCCCTTATAGACCTCTTATGAATGGGGTGAGGCCAACAGTAGACAGTCTTAGGTTAAAGTTTAACCTAAATAATTATTTAACTATTTAATTATTTAAATTACTATTTAATTTAATTATTTAACCTAAATAACCTAAATTATTTAAAATAATAACATCATCTATAAGTAGCAGATACCAACTACCTAAGCAGTCACATTGTTTTTGCATAATAGTATGCAGTAAGATGTTTTACTATTACAAAACATCCCCCACCCCCAAATCTTAGAAGTTTTTAGGATTTCTTACCTGTAAAGATTTCTTTCAAGTGACTGTGAAAAATATTAATACATTTATTAGTTTCCTGTTTTTAACAGTGCTGTTTTTAGAATAATTTTGATGTAATATCATATTTTAAATGGCATCTTTTCAATTCTTTTCAGTTAGGCCACCTTGAAATATATTAATGAGTGAATAAATTGATATCAGATTTTTATTATTATAGTATTGTAATAATACTAGCACAGTCAGTTTCTCACAAAAAGGTGAGATATGCTATATTTTTGTTAACATTGTTTTAAACATATTTATACATATAAACTCAAACAAATCTTGGTTAAAGTTATGTCTTGTTTTGTTTCTTTTTTTAATAATCCAAAAATAGACAGTCTACGTGCAACATACAGTAATTCCTGCAAGTCAAAGTGGGAGTCATAGTGGTATGAAGGTACATGTGCACATCTAAATATCTTTTATTCCCTGCTTTTGTGTTGAATATAAATAGATTAATATTTAAGGAATGGGAGAAAGGAATTGCATGAAGGAAATAGCTAATGACATCAACTATTAATAAAGCAAAATGGGAAACAGTAAGAGCGAGAAATGCTTATTGGGTCACATTAATCAAGAATATACTCTGTTTATAAATTACTTTTGCATGTTGTAGTTAGTTTCAAAGTTGTACCCAACCCATCGTAATCCCATGGACAACGTTCCTCCAGGCCTTCCTGTCCTCTACCATCCTCTGGAGTCCATTTAAGCTCATGCCTACTGCTTCAGTGACTCCATCCAGCCACCTCGTTCTCTGTCGTCCCCTTCTTCTTTTGCCCTCAATCTTTCCCAGCATGGAAAGAAATTATAAATTTACAATGGGAACAGCTTATAAAGAAAATCTGTATAAGATGTTTTATAGATAGCATATGCCGCCTGAAAGTTAGATAAGATGTTTAAAGATAAATCAGTTAAGTGTTGGAAATGTCACCAATTGCCGTGATCATACTATCATATGTGGTAAATCATACTATCACATGTAAAGAAGCAAAGTATTATTGGGTTAAAATACAGACATGGTTAAAGGGAATCCTGCAACAACATATAGAGTTAAGACCAGAGGTATTTCTACTGGGAATATTACCAGAGAAATATAGTAAAGAAGATATATATTTGATTATTCATATAATAACAGCAGCCAGAATTGTATTTGCACAGAACTGGAAAGCAGATAAAATCCCGCCAGAAGGAGAAATTATAAAGAACATTTTAGAATGCACAGAAATGAACAGATTAACATTAAGAATAAAAGATAAAGAAGACTCAATGTATTTCAAGATATGGGGAAAATTTTATGATTGGTTAGAAAAGAAATATCAATAAAGATATGGAGATAAAATAGACAGGGAAAAGATGAATAAGAGAAAAAATAATTAGAAGAATAGACACCCATACAGGTATTTCTCCTTCCCCCCCTTCCCCCTAGGTAAAAGGAAAAGGGAAGGAGAAACGTATGACTATTATAAAAGTGTACACAAATGATGGAATAGATGTAATTACTAATCAAATAAGAAACTTATTTGAAATGAAGAGAGATGTAAATAGAAAATCAGGGCTGCTCCAATACCATTCTAGATTGAATTGAAAAGGGAAATGTAATGTATCTTTAAAAGTTTTGGCGGGAATTAGCACGATGCTGATTGGTTGAGGCCACCGGCCGAACTGTATATAAAGAGAGGTTTGCCTCAGTACTGGTTGCTGGGTTCACTGTATATTAAAGAGCTGTTGTCACTACCCTGGTCTCCTGCCTCGTTATTGCCCAAACTTAACACTGGCGACGAAGGTGGGATTCCGAGGCTAAAAGCACCAGGAAGAGCTGAACGCACGACAAGGACCGAACCCAGCAAATTCAGGGCGGAAACGCAGCAATGGCCGGCTACACACCGCCCGCGCCGTTTGACCCATCCAAGGAGAAATGGGGGACATACATGACCCGTTTCGAGAGCTTCCTCGAGGCGAACGAACTGCAAGGAGTTCCAGACAACAGAAAAAGGGCATATTTCCTGAGCCACTGCGGTCCCGAGGTCATCGACATCGCAGAAGCCCTGGCAGAGCCAACGCCGGTACAATCGGTATCGTGGCAAACTCTGCAGAACCTATTGAAGAACCATTTCGCCAACACCGCCCAAATACGTGCAACGCTTTGAATTTGGAGAGCGAGACAGCAAGAGGCGAGTCCATCAGCGAATACATGGCCGCCCTAAGGAAAGCCTCTAAATATTGTGGGTACCGAGATTTGGATGAGGAACTGTTGGAGCAACTCATCCGTGGGGTCAGGGACATTCGTTTGCGGAGGCGACTGCTATCCAAGAGCAACCTAACGCTGGCAAACGCTCTGGACGAAGCCAGAGCTCATGAGATGTCCACCCAAGCAGCGGAAACCCTACAAAAGCCGCTCACACCAATGGCGAGCGCGAAATCAACTCCGGTACACAACGAGGAAATCCAGACCGAATCAGACGGCGAGGATGAGGAAGGAGTTTTCCACACCGGGAGACTGAGAAAAGAAGACCGGGATGACTGCGGAAGTTGCGGAGGGCAACACCAGCGTCAACAATGCAAGTTTAAGGACGCTACATGTCGGCAGTGCGAGAAGAAGGGGCACCTGGCTCAAGTCTGTCGAGCACCCCAACCTTCCCGCCGAAAATTCAAACCAACCAATCAGAGCGCGGGATCGGCAAGGCGACCCGTGATTGGTCAGAACAAAAAGGGCGCGAAGTCAAATAGAACGACCGTGATAGTGGGTCGTGCAGCGACCCGGGTAGAGAAGAAAATCTTCACAAAACCAAAAATCGAAGGAGTGCCGTGCCGACTGGAGGTGGACACAGGGTCAGCGATCACAATCATGTCCTGGGACAGTTTTGCGAAAGCTTTGCCGAACATCGCCAAGCGCAATCTGCGAACACAGCGGCTGAAAGTTCAAGACTACCAAGGGAATCGCATCCCTGTTCGAGGGACAACATCCGTCCGTGTCGAGTACGGACCACACAAGAAAACCCTGCCCATCACGATAGTCGAGGGGACCCTGCCAAGCTTGTTGGGACTAGACTGGTTTCGAGCATTGGGCATGGGAGTGACTGGCATCTACAGAAACGACTTTAACCTAAAGGACGCCCTCATGGAAGAATTCGAAGATGTTTTCAAAGACTGCCTGGGCAAGTACAAGGGGACCCCTATTTCTTTCAACTTAGATCCTCAGGTAGCCCCCATACGGTTAAAAGCGAGGAGGGTTCCTTTCGCCCTTAAGCCCAAGATTGACCGGGAAATAGACAAACTAGTCAGTCAAGGGATACTAGTACCAGTCGACCATGCGAAATGGGAGACGCCAATCGTCACCCCAGTAAAACCAGATGGGTCAGTTCGAATTTGCGCTGACTACAAGGCGACCTTAAACAAAGCCTTGCAAAAAAGCGCTTACCCGGTTCCAGTGGTGCAACACTTGCTGCACTTGCTGGGGCAAGGGCACATTTTTGCCAAATTAGATTTGGCCCAAGCCTATCAACAGCTGCCCGTAGATGCCAACACAGCCGAAGCCCAGACAATTGTAACACACAGAGGTGCCTTTAAATGTACCAGATTACAGTTTGGAGTAAGTGTGGCACCTGGCCTTTTTCAAAATTTAATGGAGCGACTTCTGCAAGGGCTCCCGGGGGTGGTACCATATTTTGATGATGTGTTGGTATCCGCCGAGAATTTGGAAGAACTAGGAGAGCGTTTGAGAAAAGTTTTGGGCATTTTCCGGTCAGCCGGTCTAAAAGCCAAAATGAACAAATGCCAAATAGGGGTAGAATCCGTAGATTTCTTGGGTTACCGAATAGACAAGGAAGGAATTCACCCCACAGAGAGCAAAATCAAGGCAATAAAAAAGGCCCCAGCCCCCAAAAACAAAACAGAGCTACAGGCGTTTTTGGGTCTATTGAACTTTTACGCGGTCTTTTTAAAAAATAAGGCAACTGTTGCCGAGCCGCTACATAAGTTACTGGGAAAGAATGCTGTTTGGTCTTGGGGAAAGGCAGAAGCTAGAGCATTCGAGGCAGTAAAAAACCTACTATCGAACGATAGTTTACTGATCCAGTACAATAGCACAATGCCAGTGGTGTTAGTTTGCGACGCATCCCCCTATGGGGTGGGGGCTGTGCTCAGCCATAGACTCCCGAATGGCACAGAAGCCCCAATAGCCTTCTACTCCAGAACGATGTCCTCGGCAGAGAGGAACTATAGTCAGTTGGATAGGGAAGCCCTAGCCATAGTTTCAGGAGTGAAAAAATTTCACGAATACGTTTTTGGTCGAGACTTTGAAATTATTACAGACCATAGACCACTATTAGGGTTGCTGGCTGGCGACCGGCCAACACCCGTGGCACTCTCGCCCCGATGGACTATCTTTCTAGCTGCCTACTCCTATAAACTGCGGCATCGGCCAGGAAAGGAGTTGGGGCATGCGGACGCATTAAGCAGATGCCCACTGCCAGGGGCGATCGAGGACCCCACTCCGGGGACACCCATACTGTTAATTGACTCTCTGGACTCTGGCCCAGTCACGTCTAAGGAGGTGGCTCGGGCTTCATACCGGGACATTACTTTGAGAACTGTAATTGGTTGGGTTCAAAGAGGGTGGCCCGCTGCGCCGGGCGAACGTTTCAAAGAATTTGTTAAGAAAAGCGGGGAATTATCAGTGCAACGGGGTTGCCTGCTCTGGGGAGATAGGGTGGTTGTTCCAGAGAAACTGAGGGGAAAAGTTCTGGGACTTCTGCACGAAGGTCACCCTGGGATCGTGAGAATGAAGGGTTTAGCTAGGAGCTATGTGTGGTGGCCCCTAATGGACAAAGAGATTAGCGACAAGGTTGGCAGATGCCAAGTGTGCCAGGAGTCCAGACCACTACCACCTACGGCCCCAATTCGGGAGTGGGAGAAACCCCAAGGCCCATGGTCCCGTATACATATAGACTTCGCCGGCCCCTTCCACGGCCAAACGTTTCTAATAGTGGTGGATGCATTCTCCAAATGGTTGGAGATCATCCTAATGAAATCCACAACCGCTGAAGCTGTCATTTCAGCACTAAGGCACCTTTTCGCAACACACGGGTTGCCGGACACTCTAGTGTCAGACAATGAGCCACAGTTCACTGCGACACTTTTTGAGGGGTACTTGGCCGAAGAGGGCATCCGACATGCCCTCTCGGCGCCTTTCCACCCTGCGACGAACGGCCTTGCTGAACGTTTCGTCCGGAGCGCGAAAGAGGCATTGTCCAGAAGTGGCCCGGGCGATTGGCAATCACACATTGATGCATTCCTAACGGTACAACACAGAACCCCTTGTGTGGCCACTGGCCACAGCCCAGCAGAACTACTGATGGGACGAAAACTAAGATGCCCATTAGACCGTTTAAACCCGAATTACACGCCAGACGGGTACAAAACAACACCAGGCAAAACAAGAGAACTGGCCATAGGAAGCTATGTATGGGCACACAATTACGGTGATGGCCCAAACTGGCTAAAGGGAACAATCATAGACACCACGGGCCCCAAGTCATACCTCGTGGAGATAGAGGACGGCCGGGTGTGGAGACGCCACATAGATCAGCTAAGAAATAGAATTAACACTAGACCAGAGATAGATGTGACGGGCCCTGACTACTCATTGATTGAACCCGCAGCTGACTCAAGCCGAGAAAAAACGGGGGACTTATCTGGCTCAGACGAGGTCCAGCGACACCATCCGATCCTTCCTGAGGACAGCGGGCACGACTCGGCAAGTAATCCAAGGCCGGATGGCCCGGAGGAGGAGCTGAGAGGAACGAGCAGTCCCTCCCGTCAGCTCGACTCACTCCCAGAAAATGAACTGCGCAGGTCCGGGAGAGTTAGGAAACGCCCAGCGTACCTGTGCGATTACGTAGAGAAATAATATGCTAAATGTATGCAAATATGAGTAAAGTGTTTTCTGGGAGGGAAGGAGTGTAATGTATCTTTAAAAGTTTTGGCGGGAATTAGCACGATGCTGATTGGTTGAGGCCACCGGCCGAACTATATATAAAGAGAGGTTTGCCTCAGTACTGGTTGCTGGGTTCACTGTATATTAAAGAGCTGTTGTCACTACCCTGGTCTCCTGCCTCGTTATTGCCCAAACTTAACAGGAAAAAACAAGAGAGAGGGAAAAGAAGAGTAGAGAGAGAGAGAGAGAGAGAGAGAGAGAGAGAGAGAGAGAGAGAGAGAGAGAGAGAGAGAGAGAGAGAGAGAGAGAGAGAGAGAGAGAGAGAGAGAGAGAGAGAGAGAGGAGGAGAAGGGAAGGGGAAGTAGAAAAGGGAAGGAGAGGAGGAATGAAGAAAGTAGGAAGAGATGGAATAAGGAAGAAAAGGGAGAAGAGGAAAGGTTGCGGGAAAATAAAGGAGGGTAAATGGTAAAAGAGCAGCCCCGAACAAGGAAAAATGAAAATAAAAAGATAAGGATGAATGGAAAATGATGAGTAAGATACTGTACATTCAAAAGGCTCTGCGCATGCGCAAGATGGCTGCTTAACCGGAGAACAGAGACGACGATGACTATGTGAGGAGGGAGATGGCGACGCCCAGGCGGCCTGCCAAGCAGTCTGCGCCCCCCGGTTAGGCGTACCATCTCTCGAGCAGCCGTGAGAGGGGTCTTTGGACCTCCTTGGACTCACGGCTGCCGAGACCGAGGCTGGGGAAGGGCGAGCTGCGAGCGGCGGCCATTTTACCATTCGGCCGGGCGGGAGCCGAAGATGGAAACAACTGGACGATGGAGGAAAGGACGCCGGTACCCAGGTGGCCTGCCAAGGCGGTTTTCGCCCCCCGGTCAGGTATATCATCTTTCGGGCAGCCGGGGGAGAGGTCTGCAGGCCTCGCTGGACTCCCGGCTGCCGGGAACGAGACCGGGGGATGGGCGAGCTGCGGATGGTTGCCACTGGGCTACGGATGAGGCCGCGGCTTGGATTTGGCTGTTGGGAAGCCGCGGCTGGGTCTCTCTCCCCGTTCTTTAGACATCTGGCTTTCGGATTATGTCGGGGCTTTCCAACTCTTCTTGGTTTCCCCGGGTCTGCCTTTGGATTTGGTGGATTTGGTGGAGTTGGTGGATGGGCCTGGGGTGAAGGGCTGTGAAGGATCCCCCTTGTGGCCCCTGCTGGAGGCGTCCTGGCCTAGTTTGGCCTGGTCTGGCCTAGCTGGGCCTGCTTCTTCCCGGACTAGGAAGTTACATGGTCATCTGTAACATGGGTCATCTGCATTCGTCATCTTGCACTTTATATGGCCGGCTGGAGTTTTTGGGTTATGGCCATTTTTTGGAACTTTCCGGGAAGATGATTGGAGACCGACTGGTGCATTGGGGCCCTGTGCTGGAACATCTACTGCGGAAACATCTATTTTGGAAATATCTGCGACGCCATGGACGGGGGGAGATGAGTACCACCTCTATTGGGTTATGGATTTCAGGACTGAGCTTTGTGCAGAGTAACAATAACTTTTTACCATCAGACTGCATCTGCCTATTATACCATCTTGTGTCAGCTTTAAGCCAGCCACCATCTGAAGATATTCTGGAAGATGGGTATCCACTTGGACTTGGCATTACATCTTGCCACCCCAGACATTACATTACTACCTCGCATCGTCTTCTTTCTCCTGTTTATGCTCTTAATTTATTTATGCGATATTCTGCTTTAGAACTCTTGCGCCTGCGAGGTGCCCCCGCCTCGCAGGAATGGCCCGCCGCATTATCAAGGGCCGGCCTCAATGACGGGTCTTGGGACCCACAGAGATGGCATGCGAAAAAAAAGAGCCTTTGGGGGTTTTTAGATAGGGTTTTTTTAAGGGGTGGGAGGGTTAGGGCGGGCGTTGGGGGTAGCCCGTCGGGTGGGGGGCCAGTCCTCGCGTGTGCTCGTGACGGTTCTTTAATGGGTTCGGAGGCTAGGGGGGGAGATTGCGTTCCTGTTGATGAGGGTGGTCTGATTTGCACGGTAAGTGGGAGGGGCAGATATGGCGGAAGGGGGGGACCATATCGTTCTGAGGGGGCGCGCGTTCGATGTTTGCAGGCGATCGTGCGCCCCGATCCCTCGTCCTTTTCCCGTTCCCCGGATGGTCAAGACCCTCAGAGCCTGGGCCTTCGGCTCATGTTATGCAACGCACGGTCCGTAGTTAATAAGGCCCCCCTAATATACGACCTTATTCAGGGGGGCGCCGCGGACCTTATAGGCGTTACGGAAACCTGGCTGGGCACGGAAGGGGGCGTGCCCCTTGTTGAGATGTGCCCGCCGGGTTTCCGTGCATTCCATCAGCCGAGGGCTCAGGGTAGGGGTGGGGGGTGGCGGTTGTGATTAGAGAGAGCCTAGAGCCGAGGGAGACCACTGTACCTCAGATTGCCGGGTGCGAATCCCTCTTTGTGAGATGGGGTCATAGGTGTCAGATGGGTTTGCTGATCACGTATCTGGCTCCTTGCTGCGTGACAGCTGCCCTGCCCGAGCTCCTGGAGGTGCTGGCTGGGGTGGCAGTTGAGACCCCCAGACTTTTAGTCATGGGGGACTTTAACTTGCCATCTTCCGGCTCATCATCGACGGCAGCTCAGGAGTTCACGGCCTCCATGACGGCCTTGGACCTGACCCAAGTAGTTGATGGCCCTACTCACATTGGGGGTGGCACTCTGGATCTGATTTTTGTCTCTGGTCAGTGGTTGAGAGATCTGGACTTGAAGGAAATAGTCATTGAACCTTTGTCATGGTCAGATCACTCTCTTCTTCGCCTGGACTTTCTGACCGCCATTCACCACCGCAGGGAGACGGAGCCGATACGTTGGTTCCGTCCCAGGCGCCTGATGGACCCGGAGGGGTTCCGGACGGAGCTTGGGCCATTTCCTGAGGGTCTGGCTCGCGGCTTGGCTGAGGAACTTGTTGCGGCCTGGGAACGGGCCGTGGCGGGGGCCTTGGACCGTGTCGTGCCTTTGCGGCCTCTGACCCAGCGCAGGTCCCAACCGGCTCCTTGGTTCTCCGAGGAGCTGAGAGGGATGAAACGCCGGAGAAGACGCCTAGAGAGTTCCTGGAGGTCTAGCCGTTCGGAAGCTGATCGGACACTAGTGAAGTCCTATACTAGGGCTTACCTAGTGGCATTGAGGGAAGCGAGGCGTAGCTACACCTCCTCCCTCATTGCATCGGCAGATAACCGCCCAGCCGCCCTGTTTCGGGTGACTCGCTCCCTCCTACACCAGGGGGAGCGGGATGACCCGTTGCAGGGACGTGCTGAGGAGTTTAACGGTTATCTATACGATAAAATCATTCAGCTTCGGGATGGTCTGGACCAAAATTGCGGTTACGCGGGTGAGACGGCTGAGGGTGGTCTTGGTGACATTTTATGGGATGAGTTTGACCCTGTGGCTCCCGAGGACATGGACAGGTTGTTGGGTAGGTTGAATGCCACCACGTGTTTACTGGACCCGTGCCCCTCCTGGTTGGTGCTGGCCACTCAGGAGGTGACACGAGGCTGGCTCCAGGCAATTACGAGCGCTTCCTTGGTGGAGGGAGTCTTCCCGGCCGCCTTGAAAGAGGCGGTGGTGAGACCCCTCCTCAAGAAGCCTTCCCTGGACCCGGCTGTTTTAGGTAATTATCGTCCGGTCTCCAACCTTCGCTTTGCGGCGAAGGTTGTAGAGAGTATGGTGGCATATCAGTTTCCCCTACACCTGGATGAAACTGTCTATCTAGACCCGTTCCAGTCCGGCTTCCGGCCCGGTTACAGCACTGAGACGGCTTTGGTCGCGTTGGTGGATGATCTCTGGAGGGCCAGGGATAGGGGATGTTCCTCTGCCCTGGTCCTATTAGACCTCTCAGCGGCTTTCGATACCATCGACCATGGTATCCTGCTGCGCCGGTTGGGGGGATTGGGAGTGGGAGGCACCGTTTATCGGTGGTTCTCCTCCTATCTCTCCGATCGGTCGCAGACGGTGTTGACAGGGGGGCAGAGGTCGGCTCCGAGGCGCCTCACTTGTGGTGCCGCAGGGTCGATCCTCTCGCCCCTTCTGTTCAACATCTATATGAAGCCGCTGGGTGAGATCATCAGTGGCTTCGGTGTGAGGTACCAGCTGTACGCTGATGACACCCAGCTGTACTTTTCCACACCGGGCCACCCCAACGAAGCTATCGAAGTGTTGTCCCGGTGCTTGGAGGCCGTACGGGTCTGGATGGGGAGAAACAGGCTCAAGCTCAATCCCTCCAAGACAGAGTGGCTGTGGATGCCGGCATCCCGGTACAGTCAGCTGAGTCCTCGGCTGACTGTTGGGGGCGAGTCATTGGCCCCGATGGAAGGGGTGCGCAACTTGGGCGTTCTCCTGGATGAACGGCTGTCTTTTGAAGACCATTTGACGGCCGTCTCCAGGAGAGCTTTTTACCAGGTCCGCCTGGTGCGCCAGTTGCGCCTTTCTAGACCGGGATGCCTATGCACGGTCACCACGCCTCGTGACGCCTCGCCTGGATTACTGCAATGCTCTCTACATGGGGCTCCTTGAAGGGCATCCGGAGGCTGCAGTTAGTTCAGAATGCGCTGCGGGTTATAGAGGGAGCCCCTCGTGGCTCCCGTATGACACCAATCCTGCGCAGACTGCACTGGCTACCTGTGGCCTTCCGGGTGCGCTTCAAGGTTTTGGTAACCACCTTCAAAGCACTCCATGGCATAGGGCCGGGTTATCTACGGGACTGCCTGCTGCTACCGAATACCTCTCACCGACCCGTGCGCTCTCACAGAGAGGGACTCCTCAGGGTGCCGTCAGCTAGGCAGTGTCGTCTGGCGACGCCCAGGGGAAGGGCCTTCTCTGTGGGGGCTCCCACCCTCTGGAACGAACTCCCCCCAGGACTCCGTCAACTTCCGGACCTCCGAACCTTCCGTCGCGAGCTCAAGACACATTTATTCATCTGTGCAGGACTGGCCTAGATTTTAAATTTATAGGGGTTTTTAATTGGTTTTAATATTTATATTTATATTTTAAAATTTGGCATTAGAATAAGTTTTTTAATGGTTATCTTAATTTGTATATAGATGTTTTATTTGCCTGTGAACCGCCCTGAGTCCTTCGGGAGATAGGGCGGTATACAAATATGAATAATAAATAAATAAATAAAATAAAATATGTTTATGAGAAATAAAAATAAAAACTTTATTTAAAAAAATCTTTCCCAGCATTAAATCCTTCCCCAGTGTGTCCTTCCTTCTCATTAGGTGGCCAAAGTATTTCAGTTTCATCTTCAGGATGTGGTCTTCTAAAGAGTAGTCAGGGTTGATCTCCCCTCGGACTGACCAGTTTGATCGCCTTGCAATCTAATGGACTCGCAGGAGTCTTCTCCAGCACCAGAGTTCAAAGGCCTCAATTCTTTGGAGCTCAGCCTTTCTTATGGTCCAAATTTCACAGCCATACATTGCAACTGGAAAAACCATAGCCTTGACTATACGCATTTGGTCCAGAATGCAGCTGCACGGGTGATAGAGGGAGCTCCACGTAGCTCCCATGTAACACCTCTCCTGCGCAGACTGCACTGGCTACCTGTTGCCTTTCGGGTGCATTTCAAGGTTCTGGTTACCACCTTTAAAGCGCTCCATGGCTTGGGGCCTGGGTACTTACGGGACCGCCTGCTGTTACCTCATGCCTCCCACCGACCCGTACGCTCACACAGAGAGGGACTTCTCAGGGTGCCGTCCGCCAAACAATGTCGGCTGGCGGCCCCCAGGGGAAGATCCTTCTCTCTGGGGGCTCCTACTCTCTGGAATGAACTTCCCCCCGGTTTACGCCAAATATCTGACCTTCGGACCTTTCGCTGCGAACTGAAAACATATTTGTTTGTTCGCGCGGGGCTTTCTTAAATTGTTTAGATTTTAAATTTAATTGCTATTTAGTTTTTAAATTGGGGTTTTTTAGATTTTATATATTTTAATTTATCAGCCTAACTGTATAATAAGTTTTTAAATTTATTTTTAATTGTACATTGTTTATTTTTATCTTGGCTGTACACTGCCCTGAGTCCTTCGGGAGAAGGGCGGTCCAGAAATCTAATAAAATAAATAATAATAAATAAATAATTTTTGTTGGCAGGGTGATATCTCTGCTTTTTAGCATGCTGTCTAGATTTGCCATAGCTTTCCTCCCCAGGAACAAGTGTCTTTTAATTTCTTGGCTGCAATCCCCATTTGCGGTGACCTTGGAGCCCAGGAAAATAAAATCTGTCACTACCTCCATTTCTTCCCCATCTATTTGCCAGGAATTGAGAGGGCCAGATGCCATGATCTTAGTTTTCTTAATGTTGAATTTCAAGCCAACTTTTGCACTCTCCTTCTTCACCCGCATCAAGAGGCCCTTTAGTTCATCTTCACTTTCTGCCGTTAAAGTGGTATCATTTTCATATCTGAGGTTGTTGATATTTTCCTGGCAATCTTAATTCCAACTTTTGATTCATCTAGCTCCACCTTTCTCATGATGTGCGCTGCATATAAATTAAATAGGCAGGGTGACAGTATACAACCTTGCTAGACTCCTTTCCCAATTTTGAACCAAACAGTGGTTCCCTGTCCAGTTCTCACTGTTGCTTCTTGACCCGCATATAGGTTTCTCTTTTGATTAGATATCTGCAATAAAATATAGAAAGAGCAGACTAGGAGGAATAATGTTTCATAAGATTGACACAGGAGACTGGTAAAATTAGATCCTCAATGAGTAACTTTCTTCTTTTAACTTGGCAATTCACTCCTAAAAATAGACTGTTTAATCCCGCTTTTTCAAACATGTTGTTGCAATTCAGCCTGGCAATATATCATTTTCTAACAGCAGCACATTCCATAGGGTGTGAATCTAGCACTGCTGAAAATTCTTGAATTACAAAACTATATCTCCAACTGAATTGCTGCTAAAATTAAAATTAGCTTTCAAAGGACATCCAGTTCGGCATGGGTTAATGTTTGTGCTACTGATCTAAGCATAGATAAGGACCCTACTGATAAGGTTTCATTCTGTGGATGGTAATACTGCTTATATAATGCAACTAACTCAGCCTGCTAAGATTTCACCTAGGAGAATTTTTACAGATTAACAGAGTTGGAAGAGACCTTGTAGGTCATCTAGTCCAACTCCCCGCCCAAGCAGGAGACACTACACCCGTGATGGCAAACCTATGGCACACATGCCACAGGTGGATTTGAGTTGTAGTCTTGGGTCCTTCTGAAATTCCCATTATAAACCTGCTTAAACAGAATATATTTATTTATCATTAAACTAGATACTTCATGAAATAAAGTAACTTGTGAACCTAAGGCATAGCTTTTATAGGGTACCATGTGAAAATAATTTATATAGAAATTAATCTTAAATTCAGTGCAATTAATATAATAAACACCGTGATTTTGCATGTTTTTGGCAAAAATCTTATAGTTGCCATTTTGCAAAAAGGGGAGACATGTTGGACCATCTCTGCCTTATGCCTCTTTACAAAATATAGGTTTAGATTACTGATTATCCTCTAGAACAGGGATGTCAATTTCATTGAGGGCTGCATCAGGGTTGTGTTTGATCTTGGAGGGCCAGGGGCATGGCTGGGGGGCATGGCTGGGTGGGCTTGACAACATTCAGCTTCTTGAATGACCACCATCAAGGAACTGAATGACTATAGATCAGTTGTTCTAACATCTGTAGTCATGAAAACCTTTGAAAGGCTAGTGCTGTCCCACTTGAAAACCATCACGGATCTGCTCTTAGACCTCTTGCAATTTGCATACCGAGCAAATAAATCAACAGCTGATGCTGTTAATATGGCTCTGCAGTACATCCTACAACATCTTGAAACTCCAAAGACCTATGCAAGGGTCTTTTTTGTAGACTTTAGGTCAGCATTCAATACCATCACTCCAGACACTCTTCTAACTAAGCTAAACCAGCTATAGGTATTTGAACACACTTGTAAGTGGATCATAAGCTTCCTAACAAACAGGAAGCAGCAGTTGAAGCTAAGCAGAATCACATCAGATACCTGTACAATTAACACAGCCCCCCCCCAAGACTGTGTACTTTCCCCACTTCTTTCTGTATACCAATGACTGCATCTCTAACAATCCATCTGTTAAACTACTGAAGTTCACAGATGACACAACAGTGATTAGTCTCATTTGAGACACTGATGAATCTGTATATAGACAGGAGGTTGAATAACTAAGCACCAGCATGCCTATCGTCCCTGTCCTAATGTTCCCTTTAATTGTATTCACTTTATGTATTCAATTCATGCTTATACTTATATATATTATCTAATATGTACTAAATAAAATTAAAAAATTAAAAAAATTAAAAAAAACTAGCCTCGTGGTGCAACCGGAACAATCTGGAACTGAACACACACAAAACCATAGAAATGGTGGTAGACTTTAAGAGAAACCCTTCCATATTTCCACTTCTCACAATACTAGACAACACAGTATCAACAGTAGAGACCTTCAAATTTGTAGGTTCTACCATATTTCAAGATCTAAAATGGACAGCTAACTTCAAAAAGTCATCAAAAAAGCACAACAAAGAATGTTCTTTTTGCACCAACTCAGAAAGCTCAAACTGTCCAAGGAGCTGCTGATCCAGTTCTACAGAGGAATTATTGAGTCTGTCATTTGCATCTCTATAACTGTCTGGTTTGGTTCTGCAACCCAACAAGACAGACACAGACTTCAGAGAATAATTAGAACTGCAGAAAAAATAATTGCTACCAACCTGCCTTCCATTGAGGATCTGTATACTGCACGAATCAAGAAGAGGGCTGTGAAAATATTTACAGATCCCTCACATCCTGGATATAAACTGTTTCAACTCCTCCCCTCAAAACGACGTTACAGAGCACTGCACACCGGAACAACTAGACACAAAAAGAGTTTTTTCCCAAACTCTGCTAAACAAATAATTCCCTCGACACTGTCAAACTATTTACTAAATCTGCACTACTATTAATCTTCTCATCGTTCCCATCACCAATCTCTTTCCACTTATGACTGTATGACTGTAACTTCGTTGCTAGTATCCTTATGATTTATTGCTTATTTGTACCCTATGACTGTCATTAAGTGTTGTATCATTAAGTGATAAATTTGTACCCTGTGACTATCATTAAGT
The DNA here is from genome assembly GCF_028640845.1 of Ahaetulla prasina. NCBI lineage: Eukaryota > Metazoa > Chordata > Lepidosauria > Squamata > Colubridae > Ahaetulla > Ahaetulla prasina. The sequence continues at coordinate 71,513,576 of NC_080542.1, forward strand.
GTTTTAAGTGTTGTACCTTTTTTTTATGTACACTGAGAGCATATGCACCAAGACAAATTCCTTGCATGTCCAATCACACTTGGCCAATAAAATTCTATTCTATTCTATTCTATTCTATTCTATTCTAGACCCATGCATCTCAACTTTGGCAACTTAATAACAACAACAACAACAACAACAACAACAGAGTTGGAAGGGACCTTGGAGGCCTTCTAGTCGAACCCTACACCATCTTAGACAGATGGTTATCCAACATTTTCTTAAAAATTTCCAGTGTTGGAGCATTCACAACTTTGAGGTGCATAGACTTCAATTCCCAGAATTCCCCAGGCAGCATGAAATTTGCCATCTTAAACTTGCCAAGTCTGAAAAATGCTGATCTACAGATAGGGATTTTCCATTTCTCTTTTACTGATTCTTACTTAAAGTTTGTGATTCTCTCCAAAATGGAGTGCCTCCCCTGCATGGCCTGTTTTGACCTGCAAAACCCTCACTCTCACCCCATCCCAGAGCAATCATAATGCTAAATCCTCACTCCCACTCCCTTCCAGAGCAATCATAAGGTAAAACCCTCACTCCCACCTCACCCCAGAGCAATCATAATGCAAAATCCTCACTCCCACTTCACCCTAGAGCAATCATAATGCAAAATCCTCACTCCCACCCCAACCAAGAGCAATCATAATGCAAAATCCTCACTCCCACCCCATCCCAGAGCAATCATAATGCAAAACCCTCATTCCCACCCCAACCAAGAGCAATCATAATGCAAAATCCTCACTCCCACCCCATCCCAGAACAATCATAATGCAAAACCCTCCCTCCCACCCCAACCAAGAGCAATCATAATGCAAAACCCTCACTCTCACCCCAACCAAGAGCAATCATAATGCAAAATCCTCACTCCCACCCCATCCCAGAGCAATCATAATGCAAAATCCTCACTTCCACCCCATCCCAGTGCAATCATAATGCAAAATCCTCACTTCCACCCCATCCCAGAGCAATCATAATGCAAAATCAATCATAATGCAAAATCCTCACTCCCACTTCACCCTAGAGCAATCATAATGCAAAATCCTCACTCCCACCCCATCCCAGAGCAATCATAATGCAAAACCCTCACTCCCACCCCAACCAAGAGCAATCATAATGCAAAACCCTCACTCCCACTCCAACCAAGAGCAATCATAATGCAAAATCCTCACTCCCACCCCATCGCAGAGCAACCATAATGCAGAATCCTCACTCCCACCCCATCCCAGAGCAATCATAATGCAAAATCAATCATAATGCAAAATCCTTACTCACACTTCACCCTAGAGCAATCATAATGCAAAATCCTCACTCCCACCCCACCCGACCCCAGAGCAATTGTAATGCCAAACTCTCACTCCCACCCCAACCAAGAGCAATCATAATGCAAAATCCTCACTCCCACCCCATCCCAGAGCAATCATAATGCAAAATCCTCACTCCCACCCCATCCCAGAGCAATCATAATGCAAAATCCTCACTTCTACCCTGCAGCGTCTGCAGCCACGCCTCTTTTTGGCAACAGAGAATCGTTGCCTACTGGCTGTGACATTTCCCCTTAGCCGGCGGGAGAAATGAACGGCTGTCATTGGCCAATAGTTGACTGCTGCTATATAAATAGCAGCTGTGAGAGAAAGTTGCGTACTCTTGGTAATACTGCCTTTTTTACTAGTCGTTCGTTTGTTCCTTTTGCCTGTTAGTCGTTAATAAAGAGTTATTGCTTTACTGTCAAACCTCCATTCCTTCCTTCATTCCTTGAATGAAGCACTGGCAACGAAGGTGAGATTCCGGAGGCGACGGTACAGCGCTGGTCACGGTAGGGGAATTTACTCATACTCTGTTCCTGTCAATCCGCATCGTTCCATGGCTAATAAGGCATCTTTCGCTCCATATGAACCGGTCTACAACACATGGGACGTGTATGTCGAGCGATCTGACTGTTATCTCCAAGCCAATGATTTCACTAAGCTCTCAGGAGATACGAAACGTGCCCATTTTCTGAATGCCTGTGGCCCACAAATATTTGCAATGGCCAGAGCTCTGTTGGCTCCTCAATCGGTTTCTGCGGTGCCTTGGGCCACCTTGATGGACACAGGCTCCTCTAAATCTATTATTGCCTGGAACACTTTACAAAAGATAGCTCTAAACTTCACTAAAAGTCAATTGAATGCCTGCACCATCAGGCTGAAGGACTATCAAGGGAACAACATTCCCATTCTTGGGGGTGCCCACTTCCGGGTGGAGAAAGGTATTTTCTCTGGTCACCTCCCACTGCTTGTAGTTAAGGGTAACTTACCCAGCTTATTGGGATTGGATTGGTTCTCGGCACTGGGCCTCAACATCACAGGCATTCATTCTACCACCACACCAATCAGGGTTTGAGGCCCTGATTTCTGAGTTTGCTGAGGTATTTGATGATTCCCTGGGTCAATATAAGGGCAACCCTATCTCCTTGAACCTTGATCCCCAGGTGTCCCCTATCAGGCTTAAGCCTCGATGGGTGCCTTTTGCGCTACGTCCAAAGATGGACAAGGAACTGGATAAGTTGATTGCGCAAGGGGTGCTGGAGCCCACCGACCACTCTAAGTGGGAGACTCCTGTCATCACTCCCATTAAGCCGATGGTTCAGTACACATCTGCGGTGATTTCAAATGCACATTGAACCGTGCTTTGCAGGCACACCCTTATCCAGTTCCTGTATCCAACACCTTCTCCACTCTTTGGGCCAGGGGTCTATCTTTGCTAAGTTAGATAGGGAACAAGCATATCAGCAGCTTCCTGTGGATGATGCCACGGTGGCTGCCCAAACCATTGTCACTCACAGGGATGCTTTTAAATGCTGCCGCCTGCAGTTTGGGATTAGTGTGGCCCCTGGGTTCTTTCAGAGCCTTATGGAGCGGCTCTTGCAGGGCATACCTGGAGTTGTTCCATATTTTGATGATGTGTTGGTCTTTGCCACAATCCAGGCTGCCCTCATTAGCCGCCTGCAACAGGTTCTTGCCCGTTTCCAAAAAATGGGCCTTAAGCTTAAAAAGTCTAAGTGTAAATTCGTGGTGCCTAGGGTTGAATTCCTGGGGTTCCTAATTGATGCTGATGTGTTGCATCCCAATTATACCTCTGATACCCCATTGGACTCGACCAGCAGTATCAGGACCTTTACTGAGGGGGAACGGATTTTTGTCCAGAACCATGGGGATAATCCCTTGTGGTTACCAGGCCGAATTGTCCAAGTAACGGGGCCCTGTTCTTACAGGGTGGAGCTCGAGGATGGGCAGATTTGGCGGCATCATGTGGACCAGATCCGGGGATGTAAATTCACTGCCCCTGTAATACCCCGAGATTCGCCGGGCAGGACTCCTGATGGATTACCTTCGGTTCCTACTCTTCAGCCAGTCGAGCCTCCATTCCTTCCTTTATTCCTTGAATGAAGCACACCCCATCCCAGAGCAACCATAATTTCCTCACTAACTTGCTTTCCAGCTCTATTCTCCTGCATGCAGAGAAACAAAAGACCATGGGACTACTAGTTTAAAAAAAAGTGCAATCAGACCTTCCAATTTATTGGGGAAAAAAGATCTTGCAAAGTTAGAAGGTCTGGTTGAACTTTTTTAAAACTGGTACTCACATGATCAATGATTCTCACATGAGCAGAGAATCCAAAGCATGAGACATATCAAAGCTGGATTGTACTAAGGGTGGGTCACGATCTGGTCCCAAGTCTCCAGGTCTGAGTGTACCTTTTGGAGAACCTGTCTGCCAAAGGCTGGTTCAGCCAAAGTGTACATCGATTTGTTGGTCTTTATCAAGAAAGACTTTTACAAAGTATCATCAAAAATTTGCAGAAATGACTGATGGACTGTGAGCATTTAAAAATTGGGAACCAACTGCAAGACACCACAAATAAACTACAGTTTCTACAGTTTTTGGTGCCAGAGTACTGGGATTTTGAGGAAATAGGGCAGCAGCTGAAGCACATTTAGTGACATTTTCAACTACCAAAATTGATATCAATGACTACAGAGAATTTGTAGAGAATGTCTTGAAAGATTCAAAGAGGTATGCAATTCCTGACAGTATCAAAAAAAGCAAAAGATATTGTCAGAACAATTGCAGTGAGTTCTGCAGAAGTGAAAAGATTTTTTTCTAAAATGAACCTGATATGTTCAGAGAGCAGAAGTCTCCTAGCCGTTTCCAATCTAATGAACCTCATGACCATCAGCGTTACTGGACTACCTCTTCCAAAATGGGACCTACTCCTACAGTGAAAAAATGGTTCAGAGAACACCATCGCTCAGCCAATGATCACATCAAGTGCAAGAAAAGTGGAAGTGAGGAGAGTGCCACTGAAATAGCTATGTGGAAACATTTCAAAGCTAAAGACGACTAACAGTTTTATGTAAGTATTTAAGTACCTCTTTTATTGTTTTTTTACTGTTTTCTGTACCTCTGTTATTCTTATTTACGTATTAAATGGCTAAATTTGTCTATCATGTTATATCTCCTTGCAGGTTGTTATTATCCTTGGTGCAAGAAGCGTCATTGAAGACAGCACTTTTATTGCTCTTCTGTTAGTATTTGTGTACCTCTTACTGTTTTGTGTACCTCGTTGATTATTTAACTATTGATGGCATGAAATAATTGGTATGTTTTCTTTTTGTAGCTCAAAAAAGGGCAAAGAAATGATGTCGACTTGGCCATGTCCACCAGTCACCTGACCACCAAGCCACGCCCACCCAGTCATCAAGCCACGCCCACCAATTAAGCCACACCCACAGAACCAGTAGCAAAAAAAAATAGATTTCACCCCTGTTTCACACTAGTAAAGTTATGCTCAAAATCCTACAAGCTAGGCTCCAACAGTATGTGAATTGAGAACTACCAGAAGTACAGGCAGGATTTCAAACAGGTAGAGGAACTAGAGATCAAATTGCCAACATACACTGGATCATGGAAAAAGCTAAGGAGTTCCAGAAAAACATTACTTTTGCTTCATTGACTATGCTAAAGCCTTTTTGTTGCATGGATCACAACAAATTGTGGCAAGTTCTTAAAGAGATGGGGGTACCAGACCATCTTATCTGTCTCTTGAGAAACCTATATGTGGGTCAAGAAGCAACAGTGAGAACTGGACACAGAATCACTGATTGGTTCAAAATTGGGAAAGGAGTCTGGCAAGGCTGTATACTGCTGCCCTGCCTATTTAACTTATATGCAGAGCACATCATGAGAAAGGCGGGACTAGATGAATCAAAAGTTGGAATTAAGATTGCCAGGAAAATATCAACAACCTCAGATATGAAAATGATACCACTTTAACGGCAGAAAGTGAAGATGAACTAAAGGGCCTCTTGATACGGGTGAAGGAGAGTGCAAAAGTTGGCTTAAAACTCAACATTAAGAAAACTAAGATCATGGCATCCAGCCCTCTCAATTCCTGGCAAATAGATGGGAAAGAAATGGAGGTAGTGACAGATTTTATTTTCCTGGGCACCAAGGTCACTGTGGATGGGGACTGCAGCCAAGAAATTAAAAGATGTTTGCTCCTGAGGAGGAAAGCTATGGCAAATCTAGAGAGAATACTAAAAAGCAGAGACATCACCCTGCCAACAAAAGTGTGTTTAATCAAGGCTATGGTTTTCCCAGTTGCAATGTATGGCTGTGAAAGTTGGACCATAAGAAAGGTTGAGCACCAAAGAATTGAGGCCTTTTAACAATGGTGCTGGAGAAGACTCCTGCGAGTCTCTTGGACTGCAAGCTTTTTTTTTCTTCTTCAGTAGCTGAAGAAAACATGCCGTTGCCAGCCCGAAAAAGCAGTAATTATAGGTAAGTAAGGAGGGGGAATTGGCTGGACTTGGGTGGGGGCTCTTGTAAGTGGGAGCTGTTAAAAAGTGAGTTTAAAAGCCCGTGATGATCAGGAAACTCCTCTGGGATCGCCAAAGGAGGCTTTTAAAACCTCCGGTTTTTTTCTTTTTTTTCCCTTCGGCTGAAGGGTTTTTTTAAAAAAAAACTTTTAAAGTGTTCTGATGAGCTCTGCTCAGCCCCGCGATCATCAGAGGTTTTTTTTTTAACTTTTCAAGGCATGTTTCAGCTGAAGAAAAACTTTTAAAAGTTAAAAAAAAAAACCTCTGCTGATGATGCGGCTCAGCAGAGGCAGAGGGGTGGGGCCAGGGATTTTTGCTACCGGTCCTCCGAACCTGCAGCTGCCATCGCTACCTAATCGGCAGAGCCGGTGCAAACCGGGAGCATTTCAGCCCTGATATACACCTTGTTATCCCAAATAAAATATTAACCATAAGAAAAAGCCTTAGAAATATTAGCCATAAGGAAAAGCCTCAGAAAAGCCAAAAAGACCAAGACGCTAATAAAAACCTGCCTGAAGCCCATTCCGCATTCCAGCCAGATGCCTAAAGAAAACATTGTAACAAGAAGCTAACTGTGGATGGATGCCAGCACTTAAGGAGATAAAGAGCTTATTCAAAGAGGAAGCCAACTATCTAGATGGCTCCATTCATAAGCAAGCAAATACTGCTGGCAGAATTCCATTCAAGAAAGGATATTTCGAAACACTTTGCAGCAATTTTGACAACTAACGAAAGCAGACTGATAGGATTAGAACAGGCAGCCCGTCACCCAAAAATCTAACACAGGACATAGCAATCAGCCACAATAAAATTACTTAACATCCTTTTAGAACACAAAGCCCATATTGGAGAAATCCCAAACTTCAAAGTTACAGAACCATAGAAGAGCCCTTGCACTTACCCAGTTAGTTGTTCAGCTGATCCAGAACCAAACTGTTGAATGTCACTTTGTTTCTACAAATAAAAGCCTCTTTCTGAGCATCTGGCTTTGGCTCTTCAATTTCAAACAATGGCATCTTGTTTTCCCCCCTTTTCTTCTCTGAGCAATCCCCCAGCTGGAAAATGAGTTGCAACCTTTTTCTTCTGACAATTCTTGCAACCACAAAGGGACTCCCAGCTAACCCAGCCACTGGACCAGGTCCAGAAAGCCATTGCGCTGCCGGCAACAGGTTCTTTTACCTGTGGGTAAGCTCTGCAGACCCTGCCCAGGCGGCACAGGGGTAGTAAAGGGAGGCTTAAGGCTTGTGCACTTGATGGCTGCTCAAAAGGAGGTAAATACCCTAGAAATTTTCTGATTCATTTTAGAAGCCCAGGAGTTGAGTTTATGTGTGAGTATGTGAATACATATGAGGAAAAATTCATTCTCTGCCACAGCTGATCCTGTTCTCTCTGTGCTTTTTCTAGCCACAGATTCACTGCTAGTCCCACTGCTAGTGACCAGTGAATTCTGGAGAGCAAGATGGTTGAGCCAGATCTTCTATAAAGAAAGGGAGAGAGTATGTGGGAAATTATTGAAGAAAGGGAAAGTGAGAGGTTCACTCCTGGGCAACTAGTTAGGAATCACTAAGCAGTGCCCTGTTTTGGAAAGGAGGTACACTGTAAGCCACCCTGAGTCTTCGGAGAAGGGCGGGGTATAAATGTAAACAAAAAAAAAAATGCTGATTAATTTTGACAAACAGAATCCTCCCAGGCCGTTTGTCTGAAAACTGAGGGGTAGACCACAGATTGAAAGGTAACTTCACCTGTTGGGGCTGTTAGGAAATTGTTATTTGTCTAATTAGTTGGTCAGGCAATATATAAACCAACTATGTATATTTGCAGTAAGAAAGGTATTATATTGCTTTAAGACTGTATTGCATCATCATACATCCTGATTGGCTGAGAGGGAGAGCCCCTCCTCTGAGGTCCCTGAGAATGATGAAGAGTGAGAGGAGGAAGAGGCAGTGAACCAAATATACACGGAAAGAAGAGTAAGCCAAAGAGACAATTATTTTAAACAACCATTGCCCAGGTGCATGGATTTCCTTGCTAGATCAGTTTGTCAGTTCAAAGATGCCATATGACACTGGTGCCAGCAGAAGGGCCACATAGCAAGACCTGCAGGGCCACCCAGCCTATACCATATCAACCCAGATCCCAGGCTGGTCAGGGGAGGCAAGGACACATGAGACCAGGGCCTCAAAGAAACAAGTGCAAGGAAGAACCTACCCAGAAGCAAGAGGAATAAATCAAACAACTGTGAGCCATTCAAATGCATGTGATGCTTATAAATACCATGTCGCCATTCCTATAGAGCATGGAAGTAGACACGGGGTCCTTTTTCACCATCGTGTCATGGCAGACACTAAAGAACCTCATCCTGACAATTAAGGAAAAACAGCTCAAACCGCAAAATATCATCTTAAATGATTTCCAGAGAAATAACATCCCCATGCTAGGAAGAGCATCAGTGCAAATCAGGTTCAATGACTTCAGTGGACAGCTGCCCTAACCGTCATCAACAATGACAGACGAACTCTACTGGGCCTGGAGTGGTTCAAAATTTAGGATTAAGGGTCACTGGCATCAACAAAATCAGTGGGTGTGAACTAGATCAGGTGCTGGTAAAGTTTGGGGATGTTTTCAACAGGAGCCTAGGTAAGTATACCAAAAAACCTATATCTTTTAACCTAGACTCTAGTGTTACCCTAATCAGGTTAAAACCCCACAGGGTTCCATTTGCACTTCAGCCCAAGATAGATGAGCAATTAGATAAGCTAACTGCCCAGGGGGTTCTGGAGCCAACTGACCATGCCACGTGGGAGACCCCCATAGTCATCTCGATTAAATCAGGTGGGTTGGTGCACATCTGTGGGGACTTTAAATGCACATTGAATAAAGCATTACAACAGAGTGTGTACCCCATGCCAGTAGTGCAACATCTGCTACATTTGCTGGGAAATGGAAAAATATTTGCCAAATTAGATTTAGCCCAAGCATACCAACAATTGCCAGTAGATGGCGCAACCGTGGAAGCCCAAACCATTGTGACACACCATGGGACATTTAAATGCAACCGATTGCAGTTTGGGGTAAGCGTGGCCCCAGGCCTATTCCAAAGCATGATGGAATGCCTTCTACAGGGCATCCCAAGAGTAGTCTCCTATTTTGATGATGTCTTTGTGTTGGGAGAACAAAGAACAATTGATCAACCATTTAGAAGAGACATTGGCCAGATTTCAAAAGATGGGACTGAAAGTCAAAAAGGAAAAATGCCTGATTTGTTTTTCAGAGTGAAGAATACAAAAATTTGTTCTAGAACTTTGTCTGATCATAGCCCAGTTTGGATTGAGCTAGATCGGGAAAAGGAGGCCAGGAGGTCGTGGAGAATGAATGAGAATTTGTTTAAATATGAACAAAATGTAAATGAATGTAAAACTCAAATGAAGGAATTTTTTTCTTTGAATATGGATAAGGGGACACCTATAGAGATAGTTTGGGATTCCAGCAAGGCTTATATGAGGGGAATTTTATTGGATATGAATAATAAATATAGAAATAGATTGCAGAAAAAGCGAAAAGAATTAGAAGAGGAAATTAAAAGGAAGGAGCAGTTATTGGTATGTAATCCAGGAGATAGTAAATAAAAGAGTCAATAAATATATTAAGAGGTCAATTTAATATGTTAATGGCAGATCAGGTGGCAACTAATTTACAATATGCAAAGCATAATTTGTTTAATAATACTAATAAACCTGGAAGGTGGTTAGCATATTTATTAAGAAAGAAACAGAAACGACATATAATTGATAAAATAGAATATAGAGGTAAGGAACTATATCAGCAAAACTTGATTAAAAAAGCTTTTTTAGAATATTATACTAAGTTATATTCTAGAGATGTGATTAATGATAAAGATATAGATAGATATTTACAGGACCATGGTATCTTAGAAATTATAGTAGATCAAAGGGAAGAGGTGAATCAATTAATTTTTTCAGAGGAAATAGTGTTTGCAATTAAGCAGCTTACAGCGAATAAAGCACCAGGTACAGATGGTTTGACAACTACTTATTATAAAAATTTACAAAATGAGATGATTGTACCACTTAAGGAGTTATTTAACAGAATACAAAGGGGAGGAGAAATTCCTCCCTCATGGAGGACAGCTTTTATTTCATTAATACCTAAAGAAGATCGAGATGGTGTTAAACCAGAGAATTATAGGCCAATATCGCTTTTAAATACTGATTATAAGATATTTGCTAAGATACTAGCGAATAGATTGATGCCACTGATGACTCAATTAATACATAATGATCAAACAGGATTTATCAAGGGGAGACAGATGAGATATAATATGAGACAAATTGTAAATTTACTTGAATATTTGGAAAGAAACAGCCAGGTCTTAGCAGCACTCTTCTTTTTGGATGCGGAAAAAGCTTTTGATAGATTGGATTGGCAGTTTTTATTTAAAGTAATAGAAAAAATGCAATTTGGGGATTATTTTATTCAAGCAATTAAGGCTATATATCGAAAGCAAACAGCTCAAATAATAGTAAATGGTGGATTAACAGAATCCTTCAAGATTGAGAAAGGGACTAGACAAGGATGTCCCTTGTCACCATTATTATTATTATTCTAACTTTGGAAATATTATTGAGTAATATATGGTTCAGATCGAATAAAAGGAATTAGAATTAAAAATCAAGATTATAAGTTAAGAGCGTTTGCAGATGATCTGGTTGTTACTTTATCTCAACCAATACATCTAAAGGAGACAATTGATCAGTATAGTAAGGTATCTGGGTTTAAAGTGAATCAACAGAAGACAAAAACAATAATTAAAAACATGAATATACACCAGAGAGAAGAACTAGAAACAATAACTGGATATGAAGTAGTTAAAAAGGTTAAATACTTAGGAGTATACATTACAGCATCGAATGTAAAATTATATAAAAACAATTATGAGGTATTGTGGGGAAAAGTAATTAAAGAAATGGAGAAATGGAAGAAGTTACAATTATCATTGTTGGGAAGAGTGGCAGCTATAAAAATGAATGTTTTGCCTAGATTTTTATTTTTGTTTCAAATGATTCCAATTTTGAAGAAAGATGCAAATTTACAAGAATGGCAAAAAGGGATTAATAAATTTGTATGGAAGGGTAAAAAACCGAGGATAAAGTTAAAAATAATGCAAGACGTTAGGGAAAGAGGGGGTTTAAAAATGCCTAATTTGAAATTGTACTATGATGCAGTTGTTTTAACTTTAATTTCTGATTGGATTAATTTAACAGAGGAAAGGATTTTGAATATAGAAGGTTATGGTTTGTTATATGGTTGGCACGCATATGTAATATATGACAAGAAAATTGATAAGACATTTAAGAATAATATGGTCAGAAGTGCGTTGTTGAGGATTTGGAAAAAATATCAATATAAGTTAGATGGAAAGATACCAATATGGACCATCCCCAGACATATGATAGAGAATATAAATATATTACAAAAAATGGAAGTTATCACTTACAAAGAGCTTTTGACTATGGAAAAAGGGGAATTACAGTTGAAATCTAGGGAGAAATTGAGGGATGAAGGAAGAAATTATACATGGTTCCAGTATGGACAATTGCAATCTAGATGGAAAATAGATCAGAAAATTGGTATAAGGCAAAGTGATGATAATCTGGTAAAACAAATAAAAGATCAAGGTCAACAGCATATAAAGAGATTATATAATGTATTGGTTGAAATTGATTCAGAAATGGAGTTGGTTAAAGATTGTATGGTAAAATGGGCACAAAATTTTCAACAACCTATAATGTTAGAAACATGGGGAAAAATTTGGGTGAGGAATGTTAAATTTACGCAAGCACAAAATTTAAGAGAAAATTTTTATAAAATGTTTTATAGATGGCATTTAGATCCTAAAAAACTGTCATGTATGTATCCAAATGTGAAAGCAAAATGTTGGAGATGTGATTGTGAGGATGCTACCTATTATCATATATGGTGGACTTGCAAAAAAGTTAAAGCCTTTTGGATTAAAATATGGTGGATTATGCAGAACATTTTGAAAAAGATCAAGTTTGTTCCACAGTTCTTTTTATTAGGAATAATCTCAGATTGCACTGTTATAGAGACAAAACTGATTCTGAATTTAATAACTGCTGCAAGATTATTGATTGCACAATATTGGAAGAAAGAAGACTTACCTACAATTGGAGAATGGATTAGTAAAGTATCAAATTTAGCAGAAATGGCAAAAATTTCTGCCTACTTGAAAGACTGTACACAAGAAAAATATATATTGGAATGGAGGAAGTGGATTGATTATATTCAAAATAAGTATCAGATTAAAAAATATCAATTAGTTTTTGAGTGAAGTTAGGAATTGCTATGTATTAGTTTAAGAAAGAAGGGAATTGATAGTGTGATGGTGTGAAATGGAATATGTTTTATGTTATATTTTAGATTATGTTTGTTAGTTACAATACCCTGTATTCTGTTCTGGGAAGTCTGGGCGGGGGAAGGAGGGGGAAGGAAGGAAGATTATAAATTGATTGGTTGCCATTGTACAGGAATAATGGTAGAATTAAACAAGTTGGAATGGTGTATGGTCGGACTGCTCGGTAACCACTCCGAAGGAAAGGTAAGGAAAGAGGAGTAAAGAAGGAAGAAAGTAGGTAGGTAGGTGGGTAGGAGGAAAGAAGGAGGAGAAGAAAGGATAGGAGGAGAAGAAGGAGAGGAAGATAGAGGTTAGAAAGGATGGTAGTGAGAAGTGGGAAAGAGGAGGAAGTAGGAAATGAGGAGAAGGATGGTGGGGAAGTTTAAGAAGGATGAGAAGGAAGAAAGGATTAAGGAAGGGAGTGGCAGTGAGCAGGCCTGATTGAGCATAATCTGAGTATAGGATTGATTGTTGGATAAGTGATTGTATTGTACACTGGTTAAATTGTAGGAATTATTATGGAAAATAAAATTTTTTGCAAAAAAAAAAAAAAGGAAAAATGCCATATTGGGGTGAAGAAAGTCAAATTCCTGGGATATTTAATTGATGATTTAGGATCCATCCCACAGATAGTAAAATCAAGACAACTAAAGATGCGCCAATCCCAAAGAACAAAACTGAACTCCAGGTATTTCTTGGGCCGTTAAAGTTTCATAATATTTTCTTAAAATAGAAAGGCATCATTGCTGAGCCATTACACAGACTACTAGAAAAGACGGCCATGTGGACCTAGGGAAGGAAGGAAGCCCACATATCTGCAGCTGTTAAAGACTTGTTATCTTCAGACAGTGTTCTTGTTCAATACAATGAAACTCTTCCTCTCATAGTGACTTGCAATGCTTCTCCTTTTGGGGTGGGAGCAGTCATCAGCCATAGGCTTCCAGATGGCATAGAAGCCCCAATTGCGTTTTACTCAAAAACATCACCCGCCAAAAGGTATTACAGCCAATTAGACAGGGAAGCCCTGGCTGCAGTGGCGGGTATTAAACAGTTCCATGAATGTTATGGGAGGAAATTTGAACTCATAATCGACCATAAGCCGCTGTTGGGTCTTATTGCTAGGGACCAACAAACACAGAACTGCATGCCCCCCAGGATAGCCCAATGGGCAATTTTCCTGTGGGGTATGACTACAAGCTGGTGCACAGACCGGGGAAGAACATTGCCGATGCCCTCAGTAGGTGCCCCCTACCGGAGCATGTAAAGGACCCAACTCCAGCCACACATGTACTACTTATAGACATTGGATTAAACAGCCTAGTCACCTCCAACAGAATAGCAGAGTATACAAGGAAGGATAAATTGTCGTCCAAAGTTTTAAACTGGGTGATGAGGGGATGGCCGCAAGAGAAACTGAGTGAAGAGTTCAGAACATTCCATACTAAACAATTAGAATTGGCAACACTAAAAGGATGCCTGTTATGGGGGGAGAGAGTGATTGTGCCATAAGGGTTAAGAAAACAAGTCCTGGAAACATTACACCTGGTTACCCGGGGATTTTACAAATGAAGGTACAGAATTATATTTGGTGGACAAACTTGGACAGAGACAATGCAGAATAGGAGGCAACATGCTTGCCATGGCAGGAAACCCAGCCAGCTCCACCCCGGGCACCCATCAGGGAGTGGGAAACCCCTAAGAGTCTATGGTGATGGATACATATTGACTTTGCTGGGCCGATAGGGGGACAAGCATTTCTAATTGTCATTGACATGTATTTAAAATGGCTAGAGGTAGTGATAATGCCCAGTCTGACCATAGAAGCAATGATAAAGGCATGAAGGAAATTGTTTGCAACCCATGGGTTACTGGACGTCCTTGTTTCTGACAATGGGCTACAGTTAACTGCAAAGGCAATCAAGTCATTTCTAGCAGAGCAAGGAATCAGACATGCCCTGGTTGCCCCATTTAATCCGGCTAGTAATAGTCAGGCAGAACAAGTGGTGAGACTGACCAAAAAAACACTCACCAGAATGGGCCCAGATAACTGGCAGGAAAAGGTAGACAAATTTCTCTTAGTCCAACATATCACTCCCAATGCCACCACTAATAAAAGTCTGGCTGAGCAATTAATGGGTCAGAGACTAAGGTCACCATTGGACCAGTTGCACCTCCATTACCACCCAGAAATACCCCTGGACTCAACCCAACAACTCAGGGGATTTGAAGAAGGGGATTTGGTGTTTGTCATAATTATACAGGTTACCCCACGTGTACAAGCAAGGGTAGTAGCCATAATGGGGCCTAAGTCATACCAGATGGAACTTGAGGATGGCAGGGTATAGAGGAGGCATATTGACCAACTCCGAAATAGACTAGGGGAGACCTGGTTAAGACAACGCAAAAAATCCGCCATCCAACAAGACCAGAATCCTGAGAGTCTGCTAAGTGAGCCTCTGCCCCAAGAAGCTTACAAAACAACAAGTGGGAACCAGCACAATAAAAAAAAACCCTGTCCCTAGCTTCAAACTACACAGAGACCCTAGACTCACACCCAAGGAAGGCCACAAACATCATAGTCCCCAGATTTGAAGTATCAAGTGCCCTGAACATGGACAGAGGAACCCAAGTTATCACCTATGTCGTCCAGGCCTTGGGGACCTCTCAGAAACTTCATACCTTTCACATCCTTGCTCATCTGGGGGGTGGGGTGGAGAGAGAAAACAAACATCTTAGGACTTGACCCCAGAAAGACTTAGGCATTTCCCCTTTTGAGCTCCTGTTTGGTTGTTCACCAGACACCCTATAAGGCTTGGACCCTCAATCCCTTAGTCCAGAGAGGGGGGAGGTGATTTTATCATCATATCTTTCAGCCTTGCAACAACAGCTCCACAGATTTTGGAGACAGAGTGCCCTGACCCAGATCCTGTCACATGAAGAAAACTTCCATCCCTTCAAGCCTGGAGACTAGATCTGAATCAAATCCTTCACCAGGAAATCACCACTGCTACCCAAGTGGAATGGATCTTTCCAGATCCTTCTCACAACCACACCACTGTAAAGGTAGCTGAGAAAAATGCCTGGATACATTGGATTCACAGCAGTCTTCGATTACAGCACAGACCCAGCCTCAACACAGAAGGTCCCATCCCTGCAGTTACACAAAGACCCAGAGGCTGATAAGTGGGCAATAAAGACTCTATTTTGCAATGAAGATTATTGTCATTCCACCACCACTAGGAACGCTTTTGGCCGTGAAAGGGCCAGCAAAGTCAATGTGGATTCTTGACCAAGGCCCTTGGGGCTTTTCCCATTCTCTGACTGGGGCTGTTGGGGTAGCGGTCTGGACTCTTGGCAAGCTTGGCATTTCCCTACCCTCTCAGCAATCTCTGTCCATGAGTGGCCACCATACATAGCTTCTAGCTAACCCCTTCATCCTTACGATGCCTGGGTGACCCTCGTGGAGGAGGTCCAATACCTGCCCTTAACTTAACAGGAATTATTACACGATCACCCCATAACAGGCACCCCCTTGAGCCGAGAGCTCATCACGTTTCTTAACAAATTCTTTGAACTGCTCGCCGCGCGGCACACCTCTCTGTACCCAACCGAGTACAGTCCTTAACACAATGTCCCGGTATGATGCCCGAGCCACTTCCTTTGATGTGACTGGGCCAGAGTCCAACGAGTCAATAAGGAGGATGGGCGTCCCGGAGTGGGGTCTTCGGTCGCCCTGGCAGTGGGCATCGGCTCAACGCGCCTGCATGCCCCACTTCTTTCCCGGTCGATGCTGCAGCTTGTATGAGTAAGCGGCTAAAAATATAGTCCATCGGTCAAGCGTGGCGAAAGTGCCACAGGCGTTGGCGGTCGCCAGCCAGTAATCCCAGTAACGGTCTGTGGTCAGTCACGATTTCAAAATTCCGCCCAAAGACATACTCATGGAATTTTTGACCCTGATACAATGGCTAGTGCTTTGTCTAATTGGCTGTAGTTCCTCTCTGGGAGGACATCGCTCTAGAGTAGAACGCTATAGGGGCTTCTGTGCCGCTTGGAAGTCTATGGCTGAGTACAGCCCCACCCCATAAGGAGGATCGCAAACCAGCACTAGGGTAGTGAGTCGTGATATTGGATGAGCAGGCTATCACTTGAGAGCAGGTTCTTTACTGCTTCAAAAGCCCTATTTTCTGACTTTCCCAAGACCAAACAGTATTTTTCCTAAGAGCCTATGCAGCGGTTCCAACGGTTGCTTTGTTCTTTAAAAGACCGCGAAAAATTAACCAATCCCAGGAATGCCTGCAGCTCTGCTTTGTTTTTGGGCGCTGGAGCCTTCCTAATTGCCTTAACCTTGCTCTCAGTAGGGTGAATTCTTTCTTGTCTATCCGTAGCCCAAGAAATCAGATTCGACCCCTATCTGGCATTTATTTGTCTTGACTTTTAATCCGCTGTCCGGAAAATGCTCAAGACCTTTCTTAACCGCCTCCCCCAATTCCTCCATGTTTTCCCTGAAATTAGGACATCATCAAGTAGGGAACTACCCTGGGAGCCCTTGCAGTAGTCGCTCCATCAGGTTTTGAACAGCCCTGGTGCCACACTAACCCCAAATTGCAATCGGTGCACTTGAATGCCCCCTGTGCGACAATCGCTTTGGGCTTCGGCTGTGCGGGCGCTCACTGGCAGTTGTTGGTAGGCTTGGCCAAGTCTAACTTTGCAAAGACTTGCCTTGCCCCAAGGAGTGCAATAAGTGTTGCACCACGGAACCGGGTACGCGCTTTTCTGTAAGGCTTTGTTGCCGCCGCCTTGTAGTCAGCGCAAATTCTAATTGACCCGTCCGACTTTGATTGGGTGACGATTGGCGCCTCCCACTTTGCGTGATCGACTGGCACCAAAACCCCTGATTTATGAGCTTGTCCAGCTCCTTATCAATTTTTGGTTTTAGGGCAAAGGACTCTCCTCGCCTTAAGCCTAATGGGGCTACCTGGGGTCTAAGTTGAAGGAAATAGGGGTCCCTTGTACTTGCCCAGGCAGTCCTTGAAGACATCTTCGAACTCGTTAAAGAGAATGTCTTTCAAATTGCAGTCACTTGTAGATGCCAGTCACCCCATGCCCAGGGCACGAAACCAGTCTAGTCCCAACAGACTGGGCAGAGTTCCTTCGACGATCGTGATGGGCAGGGTCTTTTGTGAGGGCCGACTCGACTCGGACGGAGGTGGTCCTCGAACAGGGATGCGATTCTGGTAGTCGTGGCACTCGAGTCGCTTGTGCTTGCAGATGGCGCCGCGACGGACGGCAGCGATTTCGCCAGGGTGTCCCAGGACATGATGGTGATCGCTGATCCCGTGTCCACTTCAAGCCTGCACCGTACTCTCGATCTTGGGCTTTGTGAAAATCTTCTTCCACTTTGGTTGAGGCGCCGCCTATAATGACAGTCGCTTGGTTAGACTTCGCGCCTTTCTTGTTTGAACCAATCGCGGGCCGCCTTCCGGTTCCGCTTTTGATTGGCCGATTTGAATTTTCGGCGGAAGGTTGGGCCGCCTGCAAACCTGAGCTAAGTGTCCTTTCTTCCCACACCGTGTTATGCGCCTTAAACCTGCAGCGTTACGCTGATGTTGCCCTCCGCAGCTTCCGTGACTGCCACGGTCCTCAGTGTCGCCGGTCCGCAGACCCTTCTCATCTCGCCTCACCTTCGGATTCGACTGAATCTCCTCCTGGTGTACTGGCTGGCTTTGGCGCCGCCTTGGATTGAAGAGGCTTTGCAGAGTCTCTGCTGCTTTAGTAGATTTCGTGCTCTGGCCTCGCCCAGAGCGGTGGCTAGTGTCAGGTTGCTCCTGGCTAGCAGTCGCCGCCAGAGGCGGATGTCCTTGACCCTCGGATGAGTTGCTCGAGTAGCACTGCCTAAGTCTCGGTATCCGCAGTCCTTGGACGCCTTAAAGCGCCATGTAGTCACCGGCGGACTCGCCTCCATCTGTCTACGCTTCTCCGAATTCAAACCGCTGCACGATTTGGACGCGGCCGGTGCGAAATGGTTCTTCAGCAAAGTCTGCAGAGTCGGCCACGATACCGATTGTATCGGCGTTGGCTCTGCCAGGGCTTCCGCAATCTGACACCTCCGCCCGCAATGGCTTAGGAAGTAAGCTGCTATGTTATCAGGGATCCCCTGTAGTTCGTTGGCTTCTAGAAAGTCAAACGGGTCATATATGTTCCCCATTTCTCCTGCCCGGGTTGTACGGGTGCGGGTGGCGGTTTGCCATTTCCGCTTTTCTGCCCTGAGTTTGCTGGGTTCGGGACCAGCGTGTTTTCAGCTCGGTTCTGGTTCTCCTTAGCCTCGAGATCCCACCTTCGCCGCCAATGTTAAGTTCGGAAGCAACGAGGCTGGAGACCAGGGTAGTGACAACAGCTCTTAATATAGGGTGAACCCAGCAACAGGCTGGGGCAAAACCTCTTTATACAGTTCTGTTGGAGGTTTTCATTCCCAATCAGCAACGTGCTGATTTCCCGCTCAAATATTTAAAGGCACAACTGTTAATACATAACAAGCACAATAAAAAAAAACCCTGTCCCTAGCTTCAAACTACACAGAGACCCTAGACTCACACCCAAGGAAGGCCACAAACATCATAGTCCCCAGATTTGAAGTATCAAGTGCCCTGAACATGGACAGAGGAACCCAAGTTATCACCTATGTCGTCCAGGCCTTGGGGACCTCTCAGAAACTTCATACCTTTCACATCCTTGCTCATCTGGGGGGTGGGGTGGAGAGAGAAAACAAACATCTTAGGACTTGACCCCAGAAAGACTTAGGCATTTCCCCTTTTGAGCTCCTGTTTGGTTGTTCACCAGACACCCTATAAGGCTTGGACCCTCAATCCCTTAGTCCAGAGAGGGGGGAGGTGATTTTATCATCATATCTTTCAGCCTTGCAACAACAGCTCCACAGATTTTGGAGACAGAGTGCCCTGACCCAGATCCTGTCACATGAAGAAAACTTCCATCCCTTCAAGCCTGGAGACTAGATCTGAATCAAATCCTTCACCAGGAAATCACCACTGCTACCCAAGTGGAATGGATCTTTCCAGATCCTTCTCACAACCCACACCACTGTAAAGGTAGCTGAGAAAAATGCCTGGATACATTGGATTCACAGCAGTCTTCGATTACAGCACAGACCCAGCCTCAACACAGAAGGTCCCATCCCTGCAGTTACACAAAGACCCAGAGGCTGATAAGTGGGCAATAAAGACTCTATTTTGCAATGAAGATTATTGTCATTCCACCACCACCCTTTTCTTTTCTGATGATCTCCCAGCTGGAAAGAGAGCTCCGACCTTTTTCTTCCGACAGTGGTGAGCTGCCCATAGATCTTCCCATGTTGAATTCACCATAGACCATATTGTCTGAACAGGGATTTTATTATTGGTAAAAAGCAATTTGGCAAAAAGCCTTTAAGCCAGCTATCAAAAATACAAGAATTGAAAAATTAATAAATAAGGCCTAGAAACCTGAACAGAAGTAAGAATGCATAAGTGATTTTAAGGCATGTGGCATAACTCCTGGCATTAGGAAAATATCAATTATACTGGATTGAGATAGAAAAACAACAGCAAACTGAGCTCTACCTCGGTCATGGTGGCCCCCAGAGATCCATGTGGCTCCCACACTAATAGTGCCCCAGAAATCTTTAAAAGTTTGCTTATTTCCTGACCTTGGAGTAAGGAGGCCTTTAGGGTTTTGTTTTCTTTTTGGTACTATACAGAGTTCGTTCAAAAAATATAAAAAAGTTTAGTATCAAGTATCAGAAAAAAAGAATCTAATGCTTCATATTACTCTTCTGAAGCATTTTTCTTTCATGAAACATAAACCATTGGAATGAATAATCCTACATGTAAGCAATCCATGCCTTTCTTAACTCAGGGCAAATTCTTTTCTTTTACTGAGAACATCTGGGAAGAGGTTTAGGGAAAGCGTGCTTGAATGCTTTAAATTCCAGCAATTTTAAAACTTTCACAGTATGTTTTTATTTCAGAATACTAAGTTAACTTAATAAGAATGGATCTTGGTTGTTATAGAGGTGTGGTTTTGAACAAAATGTTATTATGCCTTCAGAATCTTTGTCAATGATCTTCAGAATGGATATGCAGTGTTAATTCAGGGAATTGATAAATAAATCTACAGTTTCATCATTCTTAGACTCACAAAATGTAGTGTTTTATCTGTAATTGAGTTTTCTAAATACTGATGTTCTGATTGCAAATCTGCAATTGTTTCTCACAGAGTCAGAAGGTACAACAAAAATGCAAAGAAGAAGGCTCAGGAAAGCTATTTGTTCTGCTTTTACCTTTTTTTTTTTTTTTTGAGAAATTGTCTATCTGCTCTTCCCAAGATTTTAAATTTTTTAAATAAGTTTCCAGAAGAAACACTTTATGACACAACATATTTTTAGGGTGGAGATCACAACTGGGTGGTTTATATCCACATGTAGATGAGAAAAGGGTTTGCAGAAGAATTTAAAAATCTTTGGTTTTTAATGCCCTCACATTAGTTGCTGTAGGTTGCGTTATTCAAAATGTCATATAGTTTGCTTTTAGCAGGCAGTGATCAAAGGGTGGCTCTAAAGCTACAAGGAGGAAGTCTAAGGCTCATAGACCTGGTTGCCAATCCATACTTTAAATTGCTTGTTCCTTAACTTTCCCATTGTTTAAGAGTTTTGGAGTAGAAAGAGCTATATTCACAGAATTAGCAGGATAATCTGCTACAGAAGGCAAAGAGATATCCCTTGAGGGAAGGTTACTTTTCACTTCTTCCTGTCATGGAACTGTGTGACACTAAATCTGAGAAAATAGTATTTCCTGTAAGAGGAAAAGTAATGCGAATAGAAAAGAATGCTCGAGACTTATTCATCTTGATTGAATATTAGCTTATGAATCTAACAACAGTTTAGATCAGTTGATTTGTTATGAAAAGAGAATTAGTGTATGAAATTAAAACAAGATATTGTTACTTCAGCAAGGATGGCTAATTTCAAATATTGCTCCATATTAGAAAATAGGAGTCAATCATTCTAAATATTTTATCAAAGCTTTTCGATGCTTTTGATTTCTGAACTAGTTTGCACACATGAGATGGAGCTGTTCCTTCTAAAACTGATGGTCTTAATTATAATGACAAATAAGCTGATATATAGGGAAGGAGATGTATTCCCCAAAGAGTAGATGCATGCAGATTATTCTGATTTGAATTCCTGAGCTATTAAAATGATCAGGTAAATCAAATGCAAGAGAATGCCTCTTCCTGAGATCCTGGAAATCATTGCCTGTCAAAATAAGATCCTGAAATAGACAGACACATGTTTTCATCCTGAATGTCAGCTTTGCTGTGCTATATTGGAGCAAAGACTAAGGAACTCCTTTATATCTTGAAGACTTCTTAATTTTCCCAGAAAAACCAACCATTGCCTTCCAGCTCTCTCAAAACACAGCATGCAAGAAATGATGGACAGAAGGAAGAGACAAAATCATATGGCAAGGGACCACATTCTAAGATCTCCTGGCCACACATGTAGCCTTCATAAGCCATGGATGAAATACGAGGAAGTTCTCAAAATTGTCACTGAATTGTAATTTTCAATGTATTCAAAAAAGACATTTTATTAGAGCTATGGAAAGATTATCTGACTGAATAATTCTAGTGAAACAAATCTGCAAAGACTTGGCACTGATCAGTGGTGGGTTTCTACAGGTTTGCACCAGTTCGAACGAACAGGTAGTGGTAATTTGGCCTGGGTCACCGAACCGGTAGTGACCACTGGCTGGCCACACTCTGAACCGATAGCCCGGTCACCACTTGCTTGCCCTGCCTATCCGCACAACTGCTGGGAAACAGCTGGCAAAGAAGCAGCGGCTGGGAGGCATCTTGCAGTCGTATTGAAAAATAAAAAGCCTCCCAGCCGCTGCCTCTTTGAGAGCTGCTTTGTGGCTGCGGCACTTGGCTGCCAGCTGCCGAAAACTACTGGAGATTGCTGAAAAAGCCGCTACCATTGCATCCCATTGCCTGCTGTGTCACGCTTGGACTGAGGCATTCCATTGCCTGCTGCGTCAATCCAAGCACGATGCATCCGGTATGAAGAATAGGGTGGCAATGGCAGTGGCTTTTTTGGTGAATTCCGGTAGTTTTCAGCAGCCTTTTCTTTTTCTTTTTTGATGCAACTGCGAGAAGCCTCCCAGCCACTGCCTCTTTGCCAGCCACTTCCTGGCAGCAGCGGCTGGCTGGAGGCCACCAAAAATTATCGGAGGTCAGTTTGCCTTCCAGATTCCAGACCAGTCACTGTAGGAGGAAGGTAAGCAGCCCGAAGAAAGAGGCGGTGGTGGGGAAGGAAGCGGGGTTAGGGCCAGAGCCGCTGAAGGAGGGGAAACAGATGACAGGCGAAGGGAGGGTGGAGCAGCATGTAGGACAGTGGTTCCCAACCAGTGTGCCGCGGCACTAAGGGGTGCCGTGAGATCTTTTGAGGGTGCCGGGAACTTTTGAGCTACGGAGATTTTAAATATCTATTTCCTTATAAGGGTGCCGGGAACTTTTGAAAGGCTTTCCAAGGGTGCCTCAAACAAGAAAAGGTTGTGCCTCAAACAAGAAAAGGTTGGGAACCACTGATGTAGGAGGAGGTCTTTGATAGATTAGGCCAGGCCTGGGCAGAAAATAAGTAGATAGGTAGGAATTTTTTTTGAATTTCTTTTTCTGTATGGCTAGATGGGGTGGTCATGTGACTGAGTGACCATGGCCGCGAGTGATGTCATGTTGGCCATGCCCACTCAGTCACATGCCACCAAGCCATGTCCACCAAGCAAGCCACGTCCACAGAACCAGTAGTAAAAAATTTTTTTAAACCCACCACTGGCACTGATGCTTATCAATTTGCACCTGTCATGCCATTTTATCTTGGTCCCCTTCAGTGTTTCCTATACATGTAGAGAACTATTTGAAATGATGCTGCCAGTCAAGAGAGATTAATTCTGGCTTTTAGAGTTTGCAAAATACATCATGTCACATCCAGCATTTAACTTTGACTCTGTGATAGAAATCATTGTTTCTAGTGCTTTAAACAAAGTACCAAGGTGGAGTGTGTCCAAGTTAATGCAGGCCTAAATGTTAAATATAGAACAATAATAGTACCATTCATATAAGTGAATTTTAATTTAGGATTCATTTTAATTTTATTTATTTATTTATTTATTTATTATTTTGATTTTTATACCGCCCTTCTCCCGAAGGACTCAGGGCGGTGTACAGGCAAAAATAAAACAGGCAATACAATGTACAATTTAAAATGCAAATTAAAAAACTTATTTTATAATTAGCCTAAAAAGTTTAAAATATATAATAAACTAAAACCCCATTTAAAATTATTAATAAAAAATTTTTGTCCCAATTTGTTCCTTTTTGGAATGCAATATTTAGCATGTCACTGAAAATCACTCCTAACTCAGGTTGAAGAAAATTGTAGAGTTTTAGCACATGGTATGCACTTTTTATATTAGACCTAAAGCGGGGACAGGTTATTTTATGTGTTGGAAGCACCGAAGTGCTTCCATGGTCAGACAATTTGCTGGTGATCTTACTGTTGCCCAGAGGATGCCCAGTTTTGAGGGGGGGTCCTTTTGTGTCCTCATTTGTCCCCAAACTCAAACTTTTAGATTTAAAATAATAGAATGATGGTGCTACAAATAGTATGTGGCTAAGCTGAACAAAATCATATCCTTGAATACTTAGGAATCATCTGGGCTATTTTCAAGTCATAGGTTTTTCTTCTAAACTATCAATCACTGATCTAGTTTTAGTTCTAGCAGTAAGGACATTTGATTTATTAGGGTGTAGGAGAATTAGTTAATGCTTAGCCCTTATTCAGGAAATGAAATGAGAAATATGCAATACTTAAACTTGTGAGGTTCCTTGTCTAAGGAAAGTATAGGCTGTAACAACCACCATACACACTAGTCTGTTTTGCTGGGTGAAAGATCAGGTTATAGGCTGCAAACAGAGCTTAGCATTTCAGAGATGTCTCAATGATGTTTGTACATTCTTTTATTTTGTGTATGTGTCCAACATTCATATCCAGTCTAACAAGTTTTGCAAAATTTCAAAATGCTATACAGCCTTCAAAGCCTGTATACAGAGATAATAGAAAAATGAATGTGCACAGACAATACCACTGAGATTTTATTGGGAGTGACCTATCATATGTACTGCCATAGTGCTGTTAATGAGATCTGCTCTGAGATAAGTACAGGCTCTAGTTTTTCAGTCGGAGATAAATTTAAGGCAAGTTAAGCCTCAGAAGTCCTGCAACTGAGATTGGAATGAAAGGGGATGTATTTCTGTCTGGATGGAAGTACACACAAAATGAACAGCTGATAACTTCAGTCCAATACCCAGCAAGTCCTGTGACTTATTTTCATTATTGTTTGCCGTTGAATAATACAGGAAATTGGTGAACATTTCAAAATTTTCATCTTTTGATACCAATATTTATAGATATGAACAACAAGAAAAAAGGAGATCTGTAGTTGGTGGGAACCCATAAGATATTGTTATTTTACTGTTCATTGAATTTTCCCTCAACTGCTATTATAGATTTTATAAATATATTTCATTGTATATTTTTGAATTGTATTTTTATCTGATGTTCACCATCCAAAGTTGCGACAGTGAGGTGAGTAGCAATATCAATCATATTAATAAATAAAATATGAATATAAACCAGATATGGGGATAACATTTCTTTAGAGCAGACTTTGGGTGGGATGTGTTATTATTGTATATACAACAATGTGAAATCACAACTGCCATCTCTAACTGGTGTGGGCCTTCATATGCATTGAGTTCTTCAAAAGAACCAAGCATGTTATTGGTACATTACACAGTATATATAGATCTAAGCAGCGTGTCTTTTTGTAACTGACAGTGCAAATTTTGTCAATTCACAGACTTCCAAATGCTATTTTTGTTCTGGTTGATAATTGGGATCACAATGTCCAGTTTATGCCACAATCTTTCAATTTCAGTTTTCAGACCTTGATACTTTGTGATATTCTTCAATTCTTTATCTTCTATTCTACTATTCCCTGATATTACTCATCAATTATTCATATTTTCTTCTTATCAACCAAAGTTAAATCTGGTGTATTATGAGCCAATATTTTATTAACTTGTCTTCAGAAATTCCACAATATTGAAGTTTCTCATCAGTTTTTCATTACTGACACATGATAAAATTTAAAGATATTCTAGTGGATCATTTGGCAATTGCATTATGTTTGTTATTTATAATCAGTTTATACAGTCATCTTGCACAACCTGAAAATATGATGTACTGTTTCTTCTGCCTCTTTGTATAATCTTCACTTTGACTCATTTACCAATTTTTCAGTTCTGGTCTTCATTACATTAGTTTGAATTGCTTGCTCTCAAGCAGTCATAATTAAAACTTAATTTTTTGTAGCACTACCCCTGGCTGGCTACTTCAGATTCCTAAAGACCCTGCATTTAACTACGAGACAGTTCTCGGTGTCAAAGATGAAAGCTGATGTGGAGAATTATGTTAGATGTTGCGCCATGTGTGCAACCATGAAAATGACACCAGGGAAGCCCCTTGGGATCCTTCAACCAGTGGTGAATCCCTGCTGACCCCGGAAGGAAGTTGCCATGGACTTCATAATCAAGCTCCCGGAGAGTGGAGGCAACACAGTCATTTGGACCATGATTGACTATTCTCGAAGCAAGCCCACTTCACTGCCTGTTCAGGGTTGCCCTCAGCTGGAAAACTGGATGGAATTGCTAAAGCTGGGTTGGGAGGAATATGAAGCGAGTTCTAGAAGAAGTGGAAAAATCATATAAAAAGCAGGCAAACAAGTGTCACCCCCCCCCAGCCTTTCTTCTGGGTGGGAGACCGTGTATACTGTCAAGAAAGTATCTCAAACTAAGATGGGTATATGCTTCAAATGTTTGTCATAGAAATCCTTTTACATTAACATTACTTGCACACCTGAGTCCAAGAGACCCCTCATGTAGATGCCTTCCACTTGTACCAGCACCATTGGAGAAGGGCCCATCAACTGTTTAGGAATCTTGGTGGTAAGAGATAAAGCATCTGGTCTGACAGTCCATGCTTGTGTGATTCTTTGAGTCTCCGAAGGCTGTTGCCAGAGCCTCATCACTTTGACCTTGGTAGGCCCAAGAGAGATGCTCCCATCACTCCTGCCACTGAGAGCCCTTTGTAATTTCTCAACTGCACCAGACTTTATGGTTTGTGAGGCTTTGTACAAGTACTGATGTAATGCCCTGCACCCCAACAGTTATAACAGATCACCGGCCATGCTGACTACTCAACTGAAGCGTAAGAACAGATCCTCCCATTGATTGTCCCAATTAGGCTTCCCTTCACAGGCAAATTTTCCATTGTCATCCATGAGGTCATCATCTCTGTTAGATGGGATATTTTGACTTCCATAGTGGTGAACTAGATATTGTCACCTCCAGTTTTCCTCACTCCTGCACCTAAACTTGGCTCTATCTCACAGTTCTGGTTCTCACACTTCTTAGTGACAGCAGTGGAGTCCATTTGGCTCATGTCTCTGGATAGGACATGCACACCATCATGGAGAAAGACCAGAAGAAAATCCTGGATGAGCCTCCACTTGTAGTGCTACCCCCAAAAGAGCTGCTGGAATCCAGGTTCTCCTGGCCCTCTTGGTATGGCTGCCGGTCCACCCTGGTCTCACAGAAGCCTCTCTTATCCTATCCCCCTTCTCTCTCTCAGGTTTGCCCCAAAGAAACCTCTCCTATCCTCCCTATTGCATCCACTCCCTTTCCCCAGGCTTCTTTCTCCAATTCCCTCTTAAGCCTCTTTTCCTAGTCTCTCAGGCCTCCTTTTCCCCAGGCATCCCTTACTATCCTTACCTCCCAGCTTCCCCCCATCCTCCAAGATCAAAAAGCCCTCCTTCCTCCTTTCACACTCCATCCTCCTCCTATTCTCTTCTCTCCCTCCACTACATTTTTTCCTAGTTTTCCAGGTTTTGTAAGCCATTGGCAGGTTTTTGTTTATCCGCTTTCCCCTCGAAAGGGGAAACTTTCTTTTCTTGTTTGTATTGCATTATTTCAATATTCATGTTTTGTTTCCTGAACATTCGGTACATTCCGATTTCTAACTTGCAACAATGTTTGTTCTTGGCTATCTTTTAGGTAATTAGCCAGTATATGTTTTTCTTCTTTAATAATTGTTTGTTAGAATAGAATAGAATAGAATAGAATAGAACAGAACAGAACAGAACAGAACAGAACAGAACAGAACAGAATAGAATAGAATAGAATAGAATAGAATAGAATAGAACAGAATAGAATTTTTTATTGGCCAAGTGTGATTGGATACACAAGGGATTTGTCTTGGTGCATATGCTCTCAGTGTACATAAAAGAAAAGATATGTTCATCAAGAATTCTAAGGTACAACACTTAATGATAGTCATAGAGTACAAATAAGTAATCAGGAAACTATCAATATAAATCGTAAGGATACAAGCAGCAAAGTTATAGAGATACAGTCATAAGTGGAAGGAGATGGGTGATAGGAACGATGAGAAGATTAATAGTAGCGCAGATTTAGTAATAATTTGACAGTGTTGAGGGAATTACTTGTTTAGTGGAGTGATGGCGTTCGGGAAGAAACTGTCCTTTGTCTAATTGTTCTGGTGTGCAGTGCTCTGTAGCATCATTTTGAGGGTAGGAGTTGAGATAGTTTGTTTATTTATTTATTTGTCAAACACAACAGTATATATAAGTATAAGCATGAAATAAACATACGAATTGGATACAATCAAAGGGAACACGCTGGTAAACACGCTGGTGCTCTTATGCACGCTGGTGCTCTTATGCACCCCCTTCTTAGGAATGGGGTGAGGTCAATAGTAGATAGTCTTTGGTTAAAGCTTTGGGGATTTTGGGAAGAGACCACAGAGTCAGGTAGTGCATTCCAGGCATTAAAAACTCTGTTACTGAATATTTTCTACAATCAAGATTGGAGC
The DNA here is from genome assembly GCF_028640845.1 of Ahaetulla prasina. Lineage (NCBI taxonomy): Eukaryota > Metazoa > Chordata > Lepidosauria > Squamata > Colubridae > Ahaetulla > Ahaetulla prasina. The sequence goes on from NC_080542.1 coordinate 71,541,969, forward strand.
AGTTCACATTAAGTTTAAATCTATTGTATGCTCGTGTATTGTTGCAATTGAAGCTGAAGTAATCTTTGACAGGAAGGACATTGTAGCAGATGATTTTATGAGTTATACTCAGTTCATGCCGAAGGCAGCGGAGTTCTAAATTTTCTAAACCCAGGATTTCAAGTCTGGTGGCATAAGGTATTTTGTTGTGATCAGAGGAGTGGAGAACTCTTCTTGTAAAATATTTCTGGACACGCTCAATTGTATTAATGTCTGAAATGAGGTGTGGGTTCCAGACAGGTGAGCTGTATTCGAGAATTGGTCTAGCAAATGTTTTGTGTGCTCTGGTTAGTAGTGTAATCTTTCTGGAGAAGAAGCTATGCAAGATTAAGTTTACAACTCTAAAAGCATATTCTATCCCCCTCGCCTAAGTCCGGGAGACACGAGCGATGACTTAATTAGCCGGCAGCTATCAGCTCTGGCAGCAAACTAGAGAGCGTCTGCCAAGTGTCTCTGTTATCTCTCTTGATGCTGATGAGTCAGCCAGGAAACAAGGAACAAACAGGACTTCAGCTCTAGTTCTCTCCCTCTAAGCAGTTGGTTTGCTCGCCACGAAGTGGTATAGCAGCCCTTGCTGCTTTTATATCTTGTGGGGTGTGGCTCCATGACTCCACACTTCCTAGGCCTGCCCCACCCCTGCTTCTGTTGTTCCCGCCTCTCCTGCCTACAAAACCTAGGGTCCAGCCAGGCCTGATTGCCATCAGCTGGGTCTGGAGGCATGGCCTGGGGGGGGAAGAGTCAGGGGATGGAGGCCTAATTATTTCCTCCACCTGGCCTGCCTCTGGCACCTGGAGCTGAGCCAGGGAAGCCAGTGCTCCAGAGGTAAGTCCTGATGGCCCTTCCCCCTCACTTTCCAAGTCACTTTCTGGCAGGGGGCTCAGCTTGGGGGGCGCAGACACAGCAAAGACTTTTTGGCGATGTAATTTGGCTTTGGCACTTAGATCATTTGATATGAAAACTCCAAGGTCTTTGATGGGGTGAGGGTCATTGTTGTGACTCCAGCCCCCAAACCTGGCCCCATGCTGGAAAGTGACTCCGAGAGTGAGGGGGAAGGGCCGGTAAGGCTTACCTGGGGAGCACCAATTCCTTTGGCCCGGCTCCAGGAGCCAAAACCAGACCAGTCGGAGGACGTAATGAGGCCGTCATCCCCTGATTCCTCCCTTCCCCCGGCTACGCCTTCAGACCCAGTGACAATAATAATAATCAAGCTTAGATCGACCCGCGCTTCAGAAGATTAGAGAGGCAGCGTCATCAAAGGGAAGGGTGGGGCAGGAGCCCCACCCCACAGGATATATAAGGAGCTTTGGGACTGCTCTTATTTTATGGGAAGCAAAAATTAGCTGAACCGTTTCAAAGAGAGCTGAAAATCTTACTCTGTGAGTCATTTGTTTGAACTTTGGCAGACAGCTGTGATTTCTCTGCAAGGACTGATAAGAGCCGTGAATCCACTGGCTGAAGGCCAGCTCATTGCTCCGAAGTGGGGAAGGAGACAGAACAGTCATCTACAAGGTAATGTCCATCAAGCTTGTATTTAGTGTTCTGATTCTTTTTTCCAATGTGTAAGACAGAGCATTTGCTGATTGAGATTTGGAGTTGCCAAATTTTTGACCATTCCGACACAAAGTCAAGGTCTTTTTGAAGGGTAGCCGCATTGTTGGTACTGTTAAATGGTTTAACTTCATTGGTGAAGAGAACACAATTACTTATAATATGGTCACAGAGGTCGTTAATGTATAATATGAAGAGTGTTGGTCCTAGAACACTGCCTTGGGGGACACCACTATTGACAGGAGCGGGATTTGATAGGGCACTGCCTATTTTGACCACTTTTTGTCTGTTTGACAGGAACGCTGTTATCCAATTATGGAGGGGTCTTGGGATGCCATAGTATTTTAGTTTTAGAAGAAGTTTGTCATGTACCACTGAGTCAAAACCTTTACAGAAGTCTATGTAAATTGCATCTATTGCTTTGCCCTGATAAAGATTTGTAGTCCATTTGTTTTTGCAGTGTAGAAGTTATAAATTACAGGATAATATTTTTTTTTGTAACTAAATTGTTTATTAGAGAGTAGATTGATTGTTTCTAGGTGGAGAGTAATGGATTGATTGATGATTGATTCAATTACTTTGCAGGTGACGCAGCATAAAGAAATTGGTCTGTAATTTTCAGACCTAGACCCCTAGGCTGGGATCTCCTTTTTCGAAGACAGGGATGACCTTGGCTAGTGATCATAGTTTGGGAAGGGAGCTGGTCCTGAAAGAGTTTTCAAAGATTATGCTTAGGGGTTTTGCTATAACAGTGGAAAGCTTTTTTAAGAAGTATGCACATAGACAATCAGGTCCAATAGATAGAGATGGTTTCAGTCTGCAAAGGACATTTTCAACATTATCTTCTATGAAATCTATTTGTGTTAGATCGTTGTAATCATTGTTGGTATGATTGGGAAATTTTGGGTATGAGCCATTACTGTTAACAAAGACTGAGCCGAAGAATGTGTTAAAGAGGTTTGCTTAACTGTTTCATCATTACATTCTTTACCGTTAGATCCTTTTAGGGATGGGATAGATCTTGAGTCTTTAAGTTTGTTGTTTACAAAATTATAAAAAGCGCAATTGGATTTTGTGCGCAGAAGGTCTTCTTGTTTGATGTGGTAATTGGTGCATTCAGTCTTTATTTGGTGGCATATATTTTTGTGGCAGTTTTTAAAGTTGGCTACATATTCAGTTTTGTTTTTTCGCGAGAGGAATTTTTTTTTTTTGGATTGAAGCTTTTTTATTGAAATGGGTAATTTGTTTTTCCTGATTTTGGTGGTGGTTTGTGGTACGTATAGTTTAATGACTCTATTGACTTCAAGTAGGAAAACTCTATAGTGGTCTTCAGCAGTGATACACTTAGAGAACAGAATTTGCCAGTCAAGAGATGAGAGGTCGGTGTCTGTAAGATCATAGTTGGCTTTTTTGAAATTGTAGTTTGGTATACCATTATTATGGAGATTATTGTAAGGGTGTATATTGAGACAAAAGTCTATCATGCTGTGGTCACTATTGGAAAAGGGTTCTTTTATTTGTAGTCCATAAATTGAGTTTGCATTGTTGCAGAAGATGAGGTCAAGGTAGTTGTTGAGTCTTGTATTGTTAGTTACTAGCTGATCAAGACCTAGATTTGTAACAGCATTGTATGGGGTAGTATGGATGGGTTCCGTTGTACATTTGTTTGTTATCCAATTAATAAGAGATAGGTTGAGGTCACCCAGAAAGATGAGAGCATAAAGGCAAGAGGTAGCCCATTTTAGTAGTGTGGTTAACATGTTCGCATGTGCAATGTTGTAGTCGGGGGCTCTGTAGCATAGCAAGAAGCAAAGTGTGATGTTAAGGGACAGTTCACAGATAACAGTTTCTGAAAGAGGGAGTTTATGTGCAACTTGAATATTTTTTAGATTCAGTGACTTTTTGTAAAAGATAGCCACTCTACCTCCTCTGAGGGTTTCACGATTGGACCAGAAAACATGATATTCTCTGTCTGAAATGATGGAGTCTGGGAGGGATGAGTTCAGCCATGTTTTGCATACAAATATAATGTCAAATGTACTAGTATTTAACAAGAGGAGAAATTCAGGCATTTTGTTTACAATGCTTCTTGCATTTATCAGTTTGCATTTAAGTTCTGTAGTGGTCGGTATAGAGGAAATAAGGGGCATGCGTACCTAATTTTGGATGATGGCTGGTTGAAAGTTCTGTAAGACGGATGGTTGGATGTTTTGGGTGATGGGGGGTTGGATGTTGGGCAATTGATTGTAGGTTTTTCTTTTAATGCAGTCAGCACGGTAGTCAATGTATAAGTTGGATTTGCCTTCGTCTTGCCATCGTTTGAGTTTTGTGTGGAGTTTGCAGGAGTGGATCCATTGCAGAAATGATAGATCAGGCCGTGATCTAAGTTTGCTGTGGATGGGGTTGGTTCTGGCAATTGAGTTTATAGCATAAATGAACTTTCATTTGCTGGTCTCATTTATGCTGATGACTCAACAGAATTTAGGCGCCACTGAGCCATCACTGTTTTTCTGTTCTGGTCCATCTCTGGAGGCTTTGATTATTTTATCAGGGGAAATGGTGGGTGAATTATAATTTTTAATGATGTTACGAACCTTAGTGATATCTGGTTCACTGGTGTTATCTAATCCAAATAATATAGCATTTTGACATTTTTGTTCTCTCTCGATGGTATCTTTTACGAGTATGGCTACATTTTTTGTTTGGTTGGCAGATATTTGTGGTTTAGGTTGTGGATTAGGTAGTGTTTGTTAGATTGGGAAAAGATTTTGATCTGCTGAGTTTTCATTTTTTTGTGTTGTAATTTTTTTTCAAGATTTGTGAAACGTGGTTCAAAACATGCTAGTATTCTTTTTTCTAAGCTTAGTTCAATGGAGTCAATGATAGTTTGTTGTGACTTTATAGTTGTTTCCAAGGTATGGACCCTATCAGACATGGCAATTATGTGGTCGAATTTTGGGAAACAAGATGGACATATATGAATAAATGTAGGATCTGATTGTAGGAAATTGGCTATCGATTTATTTATTTTCAGGCAGGTGTGGTGGGCATAATTGGTACATAATCGGCATTTCTTGAATTCATCACATTCATCTATGGATTCGTTACATTTATAGCATATTCTGGAGTCGTTTGGGTCATTGTAGTGAAAACTTTTTTTTTTTTTTTTGGGTAATAGGTAGTAAAAAAATGCTTTAAAAAGTAAAAAAAAAAGTTCTGTGGCATAGCTAATTGTCACAGCTGATCGTTGGAACCTTTTTTTTTTACTTTTTTAAAGCATTTTTTTTTATTGAAAGAGTTTTAAAAAACAAAAACATTTTCCCCTTTTTCCCCTCCTCCCCCAAAACCCTTCCCCTCCTCCCCGCTTCCCGGTCAATCACAAGGTATTGTTATACATAAACCAAACATAGAATAAAATTTTCCCTTCCAATCCAAATAACCACATCCAAAGCTTTTCATCTCCCAACCCCCTCCCCATTACATAAAATAACTTTCTAATTATTCAAAGGCAATCTGATATTTCTTAATCTGATATCTGTTTTGTAGATAATCAATCCATTTTTTCCATTCAATTAAGTATCTTTCCTGCGTATTGTCTTTTAAAAACGCTGAGATTTTAGCCATCTCAGCCAAATTAATGACTTTCAGTATCCATTCTTCTATTGTAGGTACCTCTTCTTTCTTCCAGTATTGTCCAATCAACAGTCTTGCTGCTGTTATTAAATTCAGCTGCTGTTATTAAATTCAGAATCAATTTAGTCTCAATCCCTGTACAATCCGTTATAATTCCCAAAAGGAAAAATTGTGGCAGGAACTTTATCTTCTTCTTCAGTACATTTTGAATAATCCACCAAATTCTTATCCAAAAGACCTTAATTTTCTTGCAAGTCCACCAAATATGAAAATATGTAGCGTCATCACAATCACACCTCCAATATTTCGCTTGGATATTAGGATACATACATGATAATTTTTTGGGATCTAAGTGCCATCTATAAAACATTTTATAAAAATTTTCCCTTAAATTCTGTGCTTGTTTAAACTTAACATTTCTAACCCAAATTTTCTCCCATGTTTCCAACATTTCCAACATTGGTTCCTGAATATTCTGTGCCCATTTTATCATACAATCCTTTACCAAATCCTTTTCCGTATCTATTTCAAGCAACACATTATACAATCTCTTTATATGCTCCTGGGTCTGATTTCTAATTTGCTTTATTAAATTTTCCTCCCTTTGCATTATACCAATTTTTTGATCTTCTTTCCATCTAGCACTTATTTGCCCATATTGAAACCAAGTATAATTCCTCCCTTCTTCATTTAATACCTGTAATGATTTTAATTGCAATCTACCTCCTTCAGCATACAAAAGTTCTTTATAAGTAATCATTTCCTGTTTCTGTTCTATATTTATATTCTCTATTGCATGCCTAGGGCTCGCCCATATAGGAATCTTGTATTCTAATTTATAGGAATATTTTTTCCAGACCAAAAGAGCACTTCTCAACACATGATTCTTAAAAGCCCTATCCACTTTTTTCCATAAAATAAGTACGCATGCCATCCATATAACAAGTCATAACCTTCTATATTCAAAATTCTTTCCTCTGTTAAGTTAAACCAGTCACTTATTACTGAAAGGGTTACTGCTTCATAATATAGTTTAAAGTTAGGCATTCTTAAACCACCTCTTTCCGTGAGTCCTGTATTATTTTCATTTTAACCTCGCCTTTTTACCCTGCCATATAAATTTATTAATCCCAATCTGCCAATCTTCCAAATTTTTATCCTTTTTAATTATTGGTATCATCTGGAACAGAAACAAAATCTAGGTAACACATTCATTTTAATAGCCGCAATCCTTCCCAATAGGGATAACTGCAATTTCTTCCAGCCACTCATATCATTCTGAACTTTTTGCCATAGCAAGTCATAATTATTCTTATAAAGTTTCTTGTTCGATGAGCTAATATAGACCCCTAAATATTTAACCTTTTTTACTACCTCAAATCCTGTCATTTCCTCTAGTTTTTGTTTCTGTTGTATAGACATATTTTTAATTATCACTTTTGTTTTATTCTGATTTATTTTAAATCCTGATACCTTTCCATATTTATCAATTACTTCCAACAAAATCTACTTGAATTTATAGGATTCGTTAACGTAACCACTACATCATCTGCAAAAGCTCTAACTTTATACTCATATTGTCTAATCTTAATTCCTCTATTTTCATTAATTCTCGTATTTTATCTAATAATGGTTCCAGAGTCAAAACAAACAATAATGGTGATAAGGGACATCCCTGTCTCGTTCCTTCGCAATCTTAATAACTTCTGTCAAACTACCATTTACTATAATCTGTGCTGTTTGCTCTCCATAAATCGCTTTAATTATTCTAATAAAACAGTCTCCAAATTGCATTTTCTATTAATTTAAATAAAAATCCCAATGCAATCGATCAAAGGCTTTCTGCATCCAAAAAATAAGTGCCGCTGAAGTATTCTTCTTTTCCAAATATTCCAATATATTAATAATCTGTCTAACATTATTCCTCATCTGCCTCCCTTTTATAAAACCAGATTGATCAGTATGAATTCTTTGTTGTAAAACTAACATTAATCTATTTGCTATTATTTTACAAAATCTTATAATCATTATTTAAAAGTGAAATCGGCCTATAGTTACCAGGTTTAGAGCAGTCTTGCTCCTCTTTTGGTATCAGTGAAATAAAAGATGTTTTCCATGACGGGGTATTCCCACCCTAATTGTATCTGATTAAATAATTCTTTAAGTGGGCCTAATATTTCATCCTGTGTTTTTTATAATAAGTTGCTGTAAGACCATCTGTACCAGGGTTTTCCCATTTTAATTGTTTAATTGCCTCCACTATTTCTCCAGTAGCTATCGGCCGATTCAGCTCCTCCTCTGTTCTAATGTTAGAATATTAACCTTATAATCTTTCAAATAATCATAAATGTCCCTATTCAATATTTTGTCTTTTGCATATAATGCAGTATAAAATTCTGAGAATGCCTTTTAATTTTATCCTGTTGGTATATCTCTTTACCTTTATATTCTATTTTTTGTATGACACGTGCTTTCTGTTTCTTCCTTAAATTATATGCCAACCATCTCCCAGGTTTATTTGCATTACAAAAGGTATTATGTTTAGCATATTGTATATTTGTTGCCACCTGGTCTGCCATTAACATATTAAATTGACTCTGTAATATTTTTATAGCCTCTTTAAGTTTATGATCTTGTGGGTTTTGAATTAATAACTGTTGCTTCCTTTGAATTTCTTCTTCCAAATACCTACGCTGCCTTTGTTTATTATTCCTTTGCCTATTGTCCAAGTAAATCAATATCCCTCTAATAAACGCTTTGCTCGCCTCCCACACAGTTCCTATGGGTGTCCCTTTGTACATATTAAAATCAAAAAATTCTTTTAACTGTTTCTTACAATAAGTTACATTATCCTCATATCTAAACAGATTTTCATTCAACCTCCATGTTCTACCACCTTTTTTCCCTTGTAATAATTCCATCCATACTGGGCTATGGTCAGTTAAACACCTCGGAAATATCTTCGTTTTCTTCACCCTAGAAAGCAAGTCATTAGAA